>NW_026294595.1:32294445-32659445 GCF_007827085.1 Peromyscus californicus insignis
ATCTGTATATAACTCAGACATTTTGACCATGTGCTCCCTTGGTCCTCCTGGCCCCCTCTCTCCTCTCTCTTCTCCTCCTCTCTTGTCTCCCTGACCCCACACAGCCCCTCTCCTCTTATGGCCTGGTCAGATGGTCTATTCTGTTGGCCTTTCAGATTCCTTCAGCTGTGCTGTCTCTCTTAGCTACAATAAAACCTTCTCAACCATACCTCAGAGCAATCATGTCCTCATTTCATTTAGATGATTATTAGTTTTAGTTGTCACTTTTCTTTCCTGAATAACTTAGAACCCCCCCCTGCTGTGGGATGTTTTGTATGGCAAATGTGTTGCTGATTAGTCAATAAATAAAACACTGATTGGCCATTGGCTAGGCAGGAAGTGTAGGCGGGACAAGGAGGAGAATAAAGCTGGGAAGTGGAAGGCTGAGTCAGAGAGACACTGCCAGCCGCCACGATGAGAAACAGCATGTGAAGATGCCGGTCAAGCCACGAGACATGTGGCAAGGTATAGATTAATGGAAATGGATTAATTTAAGCTGAAAGAACAGTTAGCAAGAAGCCTGCCATGGCCATACAGTTTGAAACCAATACAAGGCTCTGTGTTTACTTGGTCGGGTCTGACGGCTGTGGGACTGGCAGGTGAGAGAGATTTGCCCTGACTGTGGGCCAGGCAGGAAAACTCTATCTACACCCCCCCCCCCAACTGATATGATTTGTTAAGAATTCAAAGAATGTGATGCTTAACAATTTTGGAAACAAAAGTTTGGCTGGGAATGTGTAATAAGAAAGGGCTTTGGAAATGGTAAGAGGAACCTTAAATTCAAGACTGCCTTTTCCATGAGTGAACATAACATGAGAATCCATGAGCTAAGACTGTTAACAAAGCCTTACAGAATCTATCTATATGCTGTTTCCCCACATGTCCACTAAATCTCCCTGTTACCTCTGACACTAGCTCTTCACTTTCCTCTCTTAGTCTTCTCTTCAGTCATCGTGATTTTATTAAATGCATTTTAAGCCTTTCTTAACCTAAAACTTTAAGACATCGACTTTATGTTCTGCCTTTTTGCTTTAGTGGCTCTGATTCCTATTTAGAAAACGAGAAGGAAATCAATTTGGTTTATATTAAAAAAAGAAGACTAAATAACACTACCATAAGCCCCAGAGATGAAGTATATATTGATACAAAAGCATAGCTTTTTAACTCAAAAATGGGAAAAAAGAACTAGTTCTTCTGGAGACAAATTTATGTGACCATGGATGGGACACACAGATTTAGGTGTCTCCAAATTCATGTTTGTAAAGATGTAGAAGCAGTTTCATGGAGTTTTGATGGTAACAGAACAAATAAAGTTATTAATCAAGGTATTTAAAAAAACACATTGGTAGAAACATCAAAGAGGTGGGTTAGTCAGACTGGATATGCCTCAGATCCTGATGGCATCCTTAGCCCTTTGATTGTTGGAAAACAGTTTTATTAAGTTAATACATTCCAAAGTTTTATCTGCTTCTCAGGATTTGCATCTGATAGAGATATGCGCAAGGAACGGCTCTAATTTAGGAGCCAAAGATCACTCAAGATAAATTATAATTAGACTCTTTATGTGCAGCATCCAGTGCTCTCCATAGTCCTTAAAGTTTTAATCAATTACCCCAATTAGCCACGGTAAAAACAAGGTCTTTTCAGCAATTATCATTAACACATATAAACACAATATTTTTTGAGATCATTGCTTATTGATACACTGGTAATTGTTTTAGATTTTCTTTTGTTTGTTTGCAGGTTAAAATACATAATTGAAAGCCATTTAATGTTAGTGGGCTGACATTCCATGGACAAACAGCACTAATAGTTACTTGCAGGACCAACACCTCCTTTCTTGCTGTTTTCATTTTTTATTTTCTTTTTCTTTTAAAACCAGTATAGTGTATCTGTCCTTCTGGATTTGGCTAGTGACAAACACCATAACAAAATGGATAGATTTCTTATTACTGTTCTTGATACTTTTCTTTCTCTTTTTATCATCTTTTTTGTTTGTTTTATTTTTTTTCCCCATGAGAAACTTGGACTTACTTAGTTCGTCTTCTTTTATAGCGACAGTATTATTCTCCTCTGATTTCCATCTCTACATGTAAATATGGCATATTGGTTTTCTAAGGACCTCTTTATTTCCCCAGATACTTTATTTCACCAAATTAATATGTTGAGACCACCACAAGCCAATGGAAATGCTTATATTTTTTGTGGTTTAAGTCTTTTCATGGTTTCCTTGAATGTTTTCTATGCTACTATTTTTTTCCAGAATGCTTTCTGCAAAAAATGTGTTATGAATTTCAAATAATTCTTTTTTCACTATCATGCTATACAGTAACATCCTTTGCTTCTGCTATTATTCTTTTGAAGAACAAAGACATAAGAATGATCAAAAGATTATAAACTCTACAATATAAATGGCTGCCAATTGAATGTCACTCTAGTAGTTGAGAGATTTAACTGAGTGTTTCACATGTTCTTTACTATATATGAAATGTAAAATTTTTACATTAAATAAATTAAAATAAGAATGCCTATTTACTAAAATTCGAGTATAAATTTTACTTATACACATGTATAATCCTTCAAAAGTTATATTTTCTATATGAATACTTCCAATTTGGCACCCTATTATATGATTTCCTCTGTGTAGACAGAGCATGGTTATCTTCTCCTTTCCTTTATAACATCCTTTGGGGAGTGCATGTTAGTAGCCAAAAAAGCAATGTTTGTCTAGAAGAGAAAAAAAATTGACAATAAAAGTATTGATAGATGTTCTTCACAGAAAACTTGATGAAATGAAAACTATATCCACAATAAATTATCCAAGAAATTACCACTTGTGAACTCACACAAGTGACCTTTAAATGTTTTGCATGAGTAGTGAGTTTTCAGAATTCTTCAGTGTCTAATTGTATTGGTGAAATATGACACATACTTTTGTTAGAAATAAAACTTTTTCTGGTACTATTTGTTGCATATATGTGAAAACTTGCAATCCTTAAGCAATGTTAAGTGGAGGTTTGATCAAAATTCCCAGTGTTCTTGTTCATTAAACCCGAATAATAATATTTATTTAATGATTTACATCGTCCAGAGGAATTTTAGTCATGTATTTTATTGCTGTGCTTTTGGGGAGAACCATCACTGTGAAATGGCAGTGGTCTTTATGAGAAGGCTGTACTATATCTGTTATAGGCTTATTTATCGTAGAGGTCTTTTCTCTTATGCTGTGTTTTCTAATATGATTCCTGTATTTTCTTTCAATTGATCAAATGTTGCTATAGAATTGTCCCTGGATTGTAATACATTCTAATGTATATTTTAAAATGAGTGTTATTAGTCCATTCATTATCAAAAATTTATTGTGAGACCCAGAATTCTCAACATTTTGAACATATGCCTTCTGCCACCATGTAAGTGTTCTGTAAGAGACAAAAAGTATATAAACATTAAAAATATTAGAGGCAGCAGATGAATGACTTCATTGAGTTGTAGCCAAAAGAATGAGAGTGATTGACTACTGGCAGTGTCTTAGAATATTGAGTGAGGCTCAGAACTGTTCCATGTACTAATAATACCTACACACCTTACTGAACTCATAGAAATTGAGCTGCTGCTTACTAAGAGCCTTCATCACTACTGACCAAGGTCATGGTACTGGAAGGTACTGTGCATGCTACCAAAGGAGAAAGGTAAACACCAACCCAGCTATAAATGCTCTGACCTACAGTGATGGTGAGATCAATAGTGGCACAAAGCTTGTGGGAGTAATCAACCAATATTTGATTGGATTTATGGCCCACTCCATGAGAAGAAACTCCTTCCTGAGAAGGCTTGAGTGACCAAAAACATGAGACTAAATAGGCCAGAGATGCGGGGGGAAATTAAATACTGTTAATGTAGTAATAAAATATAAAATGACTCTCAATGACATTCTGCTATCCTCATAGATCAGTGTCTTGCTCAGCCATCATCAGAGAAGTTTCCTCTTACAGTAGATGGGAATAATACAGAGACTCAAAGCTGGGCAATGTTCATAGAGTGGGAGATCTTGGAACACTCAGTCCTAAATGGATGTCTCCACGAAATCTCTCTCTTCAGGACTCTGGTAACCCTGTGATAAAGGAGGCAGAAAGAGTGTAAGAACCAGAGGGCATGGGGGAGACCAAGGGAATAGGGCCTTCTAAACACAACAGGACCAATGTACATATGAACTCACAGAGACTGTGGCAGCATGTATAACACCTGCATGGGTATCACCAGTATGGAGATGAGAAGTAGACACACATTCCCATCCCTAACCCAGAAGCCATCTCCAATTGATAACCACCTGCAGCTGAAAAATTAGTTTGTTTCAATGGAGTGTCTTTGGGTATACAAACTACTTATGGGTAGATCCCATGGCCAGCAGTAGATGCCTATGCAAAATGAACCTACGACATTTTAGATGTTCTTTGTCTCATAATGCTTTGTAAGAACTTTAAAAAAAAAACAAACTGTACAAGTCCTTTGAGTACATTTTATGGCTTCCGGTTTTGTGTTTTTATGGATTTCTGTGTATGCAGTTATGTGTCTCTGCATCTGTATGTTTCTTGTGCTTCTTTGCTTTTTTTTCCCTGCTTGTTGGTTCTATTCTGTTTGTTTTATCATCTTATTTTTTATTATTATTGTTTAGATGCCTGTTTGTTTTTCTAATGAGAGGGAGGAGAGAGAGGGGAGAGGGAAAGACAAGGAGAGAGGGAGAAAATGAGGTAGAGAAGGAGAAAGGGTATGGTTTCATCATATTCGAGGGGAGGTCGGGAGGATCTTGAAGGAATTGTGGGAGGGAAAACTATAATCAGAATATATCATATGAAAAATCTACCTTCAATAGAAGAAAACCAGAAAAGAAAGGATAGTATGTACAAAGTCAAGAAAGTTCTCTTTAGTAATAAATTAGCGATTGAGACAGCTTAAAGGCTATATATGTCTAAATTCACAAACATTTTCTGGTTAAATTATAAGCTTTTAAAACACAGTTTAAAATCCATTTTCATCAGGGTTATTAAATTTTCAAGTAGTGCTTTTGGAGGATTGTGACCTAATCAAAGCAGAGACAATGAGATAAGAGCTAATGGTTACTCTCTGAGTTTACAGAGTAATGCACTTATTTTTGAGTCAAAGGTTGACTATACTTGGGGCAAAGGACAACAGAAATCTAAATGTCACTTTTAAGCAAACCAGCAACATGGTTTATCTTTGTAATTATGATTCTGTTATAGGCTTTTTAACATGCCATTGTTATTGATCTCCATAAAGATAAAAGGTTAGCCAAAAAGTGAGTTAAAGTGATACTTATCCTATTATTTGAGATATGCATTTTTATGTTGCACATTGTGGTGGAATAAAATATTGTATTTTTGATAAATGATATGTATACCAGAAAATAGTAAATATATTATTGAGTTTGACATTTTATAAATATACTTCTCATTTTGTTTAAAAATTCATGTTTTACTTGATTGATACAATTTCCACATGAGAGAGAGCTGTTTGTCTTATTTACAATAGAAGCATATTAATAATATATTTGTCTTTTTATTGTAAGTGAAAATATTAATTGGCCCATTCTAGAACATAGTTACTATTTTTTTTTTCATAGTTAAGATGATTTATTTTTTTTTTAATTTATTTTGCAATACAATTCAGTTCTACATATCAGCCACGGATTCCCTTGTTCTCTCCCCTCCCGTCCCCCTCACCTTCCCCCCAAACCCCCCCCCCCATTCCCATCTCCTCCAGGGCAAAGCCTTCCCCACAGACTGAGGTCAACCTGGTAGACTCAGTCCAGGTAGCTCTAGTCCCCTCCTCCCAGGCCGAGCCAAGCGATCTTGCATAGGCCCCAGGTTTCAAACAGCCAACTCATGCAATGAGCACAAGATCTGGTCCCACTGCCTGGATGCTTCCCAAACAGATCAAGCCAATCAACTGTCTCACCCATTCAGAGGGCCTGATCCAGTTGGTGACCCCTCAGCCATTGGTTCATAGTTCATGTGTTTCCATTCATTTGGCTATTTGTCCGTGTGCTTTATCCAACCTTGGTCTCAACAATTCTCGCTCATATAAACCCTCCTCATTCTCGCTAATTGGACTCCCAGAGATCCACCCAGGGCCTAGTCATGGATCTCTGCATCCAGATCCCTCAGTAGTTGGATGAGGTTTCTAGCACAACAATTAGGGTGTTTGGCCATCCCATCACCAGAGTAGGTCAGTTCGGGCTGTCTCTCGACCATTGCCAGCAGTCTGTTGTGTGGGTATCTTTGTGGATTTCTGTGGGCCTCTCTAGCACTTTGCTTCTTCCTATTCTCATGTGGTCTTCATTTACCATGGTCTCCTATTCCTTGTTCTCCCTCTCTGTTGTTGATCCAGCTGGGATCTCCCGCTCCCCCAAGCTCTCTTTCCCTCAACCCTCGCCTTTCATTACCCCCACTCATGTCCAGGCTGTTCATGTAGATCTCATTCCATTTCTCTGTCATTGGGTGATCCCTGTGTCTTTCTTGGGGTCCTGTTTTCCAGGTAGCCTCCCTGGTGATGTGAGTAGCAGACAAGTCATCCTTGTTTCATGTCTAGTATCCTGCTATGAGTGAGTACATACCATGTTTGTCTTTCTGAGTCTGGGTTACCTCACTCAGGATGATTTTTTCTAGATCCATCCATTTGTCTGCAAACCTCATGATGCCATTGTTTTTCTCTGCTGAGTAGTATTCCATTGTGTATATGTACCACATTTTGTTTATCCATTCTTCAGTTGAAGGGCATCTGGGTTGTTTCCATGTTCTGGCTATTACAAACAATGCTAATATGAACATAGCTGAACAAGTGCTCTTATGGTGTGGTTGAGCATTTCTTGGGTATATGCCCAAGAGTGGTATAGCTGGATCTTGGGGGAGATTGATTCCCAATTTTCTAAGAAAGCGCCATATTGATTTCCAAAGTGGTTGTACAAGCTTGCATTCCCACCAGCAGTGGAGGAGAGTTCCCCTAGCTCCACATCCTCTCCAGCATAAGGTGTCTTCAGTGTAGAACATAGTTACTATTATCAGTTCAAGTGTCCTGATACATCCAGTTTCATAAATTAAGGTTGCAGATTGCTTAATAGGTCCTTGGTATTTTTTAATTTTGTATTTGAACTCATTTTCAGTATTTCTAATATAACTAAATATATTGATTGTGAGCTCATCAGTAAACAAAACTGGTAACATTTACTTATGTTTAGCTAATCTAATGTGTCTTTTCTTAAAACACTATGACATAGGCCCCTGAGTTATTATTAACTATAATACATTTTTCCCATGGTATTTTGAGCCAATAAAGACTGTCAAACAAAACATTATAAATATAGGGGCTTGAGTGATGGCTCAGTAGTTAAAAGCTTTTGCTTATCTTCCAGAAGACCTGCTTTTGGTTCTAGAACTCACATGGTTCCAGAGGATTCAACACTCTTTTCTCTGGCCTCTTTGTGCATTAGAAATGTCCATGGCATACATATATACGTATAGAGAAAGTACTCATACACATTAAATAAAAATTGAAAAATAGATTGATATTTCATACACTGAATAGTTAGTTGCCATTTAATTTTACAATTAATTCATTTACAACATAGTCTTAATATTTAGAGCTCAGGGAACATTGCAGAAGAGGGAGGGAGAAAGATTTTAAGAGCCAGAGGATGAACACATCTGAAATAACACAGTCTTTTCTAAAACAAAACAAACAAAAAAGGGCACAGAGAGAAATGAAGTGTGAGTGTCGTGGAGTTGGGGAGAAATTGGAGAGAGGAGTGGAAGATGAAATGATCAAGATATCTTATATAAAATTCTCGAAGAATTAATAGAAATATTAGAATAAAAATCCACATTATATATATATGTGTATATATATATATTAAATATATTTAATATATATATATTAAAAAACTTGTCAGACAAAATCATTCTGTAAAATACAACAAATGAGAAATAATATAATTTGCTCTTTTTTGGTGTTGAGTTTCTGTACAAGAATGGCTTTCTTTTATATCATGACAACTAAAGAAAACATTTTTAAAAAGTGAAGGAAAGAAAACTGGTACTTCTCTTAACCTTTTGTTTGAACAATATTAAATTGGCAGCTTGAGAAAAAATGTACAGGGCATCTTTATACATTTTCTTCTACCCATTTTGTTTCTTTCACTTATTTAATATTTATTTAATACTGTGTATAAATGCTGAGGAAGCTAATGTGAAGGGGGTTGCTATTACAGATTTCATGCTTGACTGTGGGATAAAGACACTTTAATAGCCCTGATGGAAGGAATTGAGTGCTACAGTGAAGCAGAGAAGTAAAGTTACAAAATCCAGCTTTGAGTTTGAAGTGGGTGGGAGAGTCAGAAAAGAGAGGGCAATAACACACAGTCATTCTACATGCTTGCACGTGTAAATTATTTGTTTGAATTTTCAGGAATTTTAAGACATTAGAAGTTATTTTTTATCACATAGCGTTTAGAATTTTGTTAGTTAAGAGACTAAATATTTGACAGAAGAATTCAATTTTAGGCCACTTAGCTCCAAAGGTTCTTACTCTGCACATTGTCCAATTGTGGGTCCCAGTGCCAGCTGCCATCTACTGAAGAAGGAACTTCTCTGGTGAAGACAGATTGGCACATTGATTTATGAATATAGCAGCACGCCATTGGTAGTTGTTTTATTGTTCTGTTCCTTTAAGAGAATAATAGTAGTATATTTTCCCTTAGGCCCCATGACCTATCTAGTCTCAGGTTCTGGGGTTCCATCTTGTGGAGTGGGTCTTAAATCCTATCAAAGAGTAGAGTTATGTAGTTTGGTGTCAGAGATTTTACATTCAAATGAATGGAATTTGACGATACAGATTTTTAAAAAAATAATTTTTAGTTTAAGTTGAAAAATCAAGTTACTACAAATTGAATGCAATAAAACATTTTTCAACTTTCACTTAATTAGCTGAAACTTAACCACTGGTAGAATTCAGGGAATTTGTTTTGAGAATATAAACACAAGTTTGAGTAAAGTAAAAAAGAGTAAAGTTGAGGCACACAGTCATGTTCTAGTATTTAAGTTGTTATTTTTCTTGAAGGATCTTTCCTGTCTTGACTAAGGTTGCAAGCAGAGTGATAAAATTGACAAAATAATTTACCATATAAAGACTTGATGCAAAATAGCATGGACTTTGCTCTGTTTTTGAGCTATTGCTTCTTATTTCTATATATGTGTGTCTGTACCTGTATGTGTGTATGAAATTATCATCACATTACTCACTCACTATTATGTTCAGCTACTCTATAGAAATTCATTGAAAAATATGTAATTGTATCTTACCACAATTACATTGGTTTCATCCATTGTTCACTGTGAAACAGCTTATGCAGATCTTTCCAAATGATGGATTTTTTTCCTACTTAGTCACAAAGCACTTGTATTAACAGTTGTTTTTAAAAATATTAGTTCTTTCAGCATTTCATAAACATGTTTTGATCATATATACCCCCCAAATATTTCCCATATCCACTTCCTTTATCTACTCATCCAACTTTATCCTTGTGTTCTTTTTAAACTCTTTAACGTCATTTTGTGCTACATAAATAATTTTAGATGTGTGATTTTCTACTGGAGAATGGTCAACTCTGCCAGGGTCTATAGTATTATAGAAAACAGTCTCTGCCCATCACAACAACTATCTGTTTGTAATCTCTCCATGGCTAGGGATTTAACTATGTACTCAATGCTCTTCTCCACATTAGGATTTGGTCAGGCTTGGATTTTCACAGCTTTTGGGCATGCTATGGCAACCCAGTAAGTTTATTTGTGCAGCTGTCCTGCTGTATCCAGAAGACTGCTTGTGGCTCTTACACTATTTCCAACCTCTCTTCCAAAATGATCTCAGAGACTGTGGAGGGGATACAACACACACACACACACACACACACACACACACACACACACACACACACACACACACGAGCATTCTGCATTCTCTTATTTTCTCTTTACTTTGGCCTCTGTGCTAATCACCATCTAGTGCAAATAGTGTTCTCAGATGATGGCTGAGAGATGCATTGATTTATGGGTTTAATGTTAAATGTAGGATTTGGTTTAGTACTGTGCTTCTTTGGCAGAATAATAGTATTACCTTCTCCCCCAGAGCCTATAATCTGTGTCATCGTGGGTTCTTGGAGCAATAATTGTGATAGGAGGGTTTCGTTTTGAGGAGCAGTCCTCAAATCCAACCAGAAATTGGTTGACTACTCCTATGGTGTTACTGTCACTCTTGCACCGGTAGGTGTATCTTGACAAGCTAGCAAGTTCACAGGGTTCAGAGCTGTGTATGACTTATGATTTATATCAATGTCCCTTCTCAACACATATAAAAACCTGATGTCAAGAATAGCTTACTTCTTTTGGAGGTGTTGGCCAGCAAGTTCCTATATATACCCAAATGTGGGAGACCCACTCCCACTTTTACTCCAGAGTACTCTTGAGGAGGGGGAAGTGAGAAATAGTAGATAGAAGGATAGAAGAGAGAGACAGATAGAAGCACAGGATAGCTCAGGAAGGCCTTGATCCTTATCCATTGGCCCCTTCTTTCTCTTCTGAAGGGCTTTTTAAAGGAATGCCAAGGGGTGTAGCAAAAGACCTCCCCCTAGCACAGCCAAGTAGAGACCATTCCAAACATCCGGTAACCATGCACATGGTCAGTCTACCCCTTGTGCAGTCCTGCTGGGTAAAGCAAGCTCAGATCTCATTAGGAAACCTCTGTGGTTTTGCACACCCAAACATTAGAACTCTTGTCATTGCTCTTGGTTATGCTACAGAACATGATAGTAAAATCTTACTGATGAGTGTGCAACATACTTGTGTCATATAAAATGATGAAATCAAGCTGGTATGAATGTGAAGCTTCAGAACCACTGACTAGTTCTGAAAGGTACTGTGCATGTTAATAGTTACATTTTTACCATCCACAAATTTCAAACTACTTCCAGTATTTAAATACTTCATAGCATCCATCTACTTTTCCTCCTACTAGTATTACAGATCAGATAATATTTCTACAGAAATGTAAAAGCATACAAAGAAAGAAACTTTCTTAAAGGTGTTATTTATAAAAGGGGTGAAGGTCCTAGGAAACCTTAAAAGGAAAGGAAAGTTTGGGGAACTGATGGGAAAGAATATTTGTGTAATCTTAAATTCATATATTGAAGAACTACTTTGGACTCTGATAGTATTTGTTTTTGATATGTGGTTAATTGTTTCTGATGAAGTCATAAGGCTAGACCCCATGCTGAAATAATTGTAAGAAGAGGAAGAAAGCCACAGAGCTTTCCTTCATTATCCACCCATGTAAGTATGTGAAGTATATGCCTACAAGCTAGGGTGTAGACCATTGTTAGGAATCAAGTTTAAGCCTCTTGATTATGGATTTCCAGCATCTGTATCTTTAAAAAATAAATGTCTGAGGTTTTAAGCCACATTGTCGGTGGTATTTTATAAGTAGTAGCCTGAGTTGATTAAGGCAGTGGGAAGTCTCCTAAGATCATGGCTGCTGCTACATGCTTCCTAGATAAGAGGGAAAGTGTTTTTGTAAGAACCTGCAGAGAGAAATATTTTAAGTGTGATTAATTTTGTAGGAGAAGTTGTTTCAAAAGAAACAACAAGCTTATGGAGGAGAACAAAGTGGAGGCTAAAAGAAGTTTGTCATACTGGTCTTGCTATCATCTTCCAAGGCTAAACACAAGAAAGTATCTTAGGGAAAAAGAGGATATCATTACTAAAGTTCCTGTGGTTATTCTCTAGGAGGGTACAGTAACTGCTGAGACACAGAGACAAGATTTGGAGGAACACACAGAAATACACAGCAAAATGTAATTGTAGTTTGAATTGGAAGTATTCATCTATATTGGGATTGATAAAAAAAAAAATTTAAAGCTTAAAAGCCAAAACTTCTCCTGTGCTCCTGAGTAAATGCATTATGCAGATAATTTCTTTTAGGTTATATGCAATAACAAAAAATTTTTTCTTTTGGTTTTCTGAGATGAGGTTTCTCTGTGTAGCCCTAGGTGTCCTGGAACTTGCTCTGTTGACCAGGCTGGCCTTGAACTCACAGAGCTCCATGTGCATCTGCCTCCCAAATGCTGGGATTAAAGGCGTGTTCTACCATTGCATAGCAAAGAAATTTTTAATAGAATATATTTTCAAATTTACAGAAAAATTACAAAAATAATACTACAAAGAACATTCATATATCCTTTCCCCAAAATCTTTATATTTTTAAGGCTTTATTACATTTGGCTTAATATAGGCTCATAGCTGTATCTTTCAAATATGCATTATACTATATAAGTTTTTTAACAGAATGTGGACTGAAGAAATTGCTCCATTCAAAAATTGCCATGTGCAATGCATGGTCTCTGTACCGAGTCTGGTGTGGTGATGGGTACTCACTTGACCTACCAAATAAAGCCATAATTGCTCAATGTAAGGCTTGAAATTCTCATGTAGAACATTACTCATGATACAGATACTTGAATATTTTCTGAGCAATTATAATTTTGTTTTGCTAATTCTGATTGTTATGTCCCATACTAAAAGTAGAAATGGAATGCTCCTGAGGCTGTGCAAAATCAACTCTGTTTTTCTATATCTTGGGCACTTGAAAAAGGTTTTATTGGATATCACATCTTTGTCTGACATTTCTCTTCTTTATTTCAGTGTTCTATTTGTGTCATGCTTTTTAAGTTATTTTTGAAAGTGGAAAGGAAATTCTAATTTTCTTTTTTAAGAAGGTAGTTCTCATCTTTGTTTGAAGTCCCTGAAGAATTTATTTTTAAACTCTAATAATGTTATGAGATACATGCCAGAGTTATTGAAATGGTGTTATTGAAAATACTTACATTTTGCTATATAGAATCAAGTCTTATTTCATTTGGTAGGGGAAATTTCCTCACAGCTACATACTTTATAATATTTTAATCTTTTTTTACACTCCAATTGTAATTATTTTAGTCTTCCTTTGCCTGTTTTTTCTATGTGAACAGTTTCATCCTCTCCCTTTTCTTGTTAAACATGATTTTTATTCATTTGATGATTTTACTTCTTTATGAAATGCCCTTTATTAATTTTTCATTTGAATCTGTTTCTTGAAAATTCATTCCCTTAGACTTCATATCTGATATTCTTTTCATTCAGCTTCCCTCTCCCCACAAAGTCCATTAAATTCTCCTTCCTTTTCTTCCTCTCTGTCCGGTTTTGACATTAGATTTTGCTTTATTCCTTCAAAGTGTTTATGTCATGACATCAAGTGCGTATGTTTTAAAATGTTTAATTCAACTTAAATGTTCTGTTATTTCTCTTAGCCCATTTCTTTAAGGAGGTAGTTTTCTCAGCAGTGTATCTTAGAGAGTTGTATTAGATTCAATGTTAATACCAGAACAAGCCTGAGCTTGATTCTAGGATACTAGATGTTTTCCTCTTAAGGACTGAAGAAGAAAATGGATGGACCCACAGTATTTGATAGTTGACCATGGACTTGCATATGGAGATTCTCAACTGAGCTCCATGACAGAGATTTATAACTCAATGTTGCTTAGCATTAAAGTGACAAAGTAAGGATAAAACACTGAAGATGCTCTTCTAGTCGCTTCTGTTACTGAATAAGGGGAAGATCATTGTGTACACTGATTTCTGAAATGTCTGCAGCACCACATTTCACTGATTTCATGTTACGAATCACAGGATCAGCATTGATACTGTCAGAAATGTTACATAATAGCATTTAAAATAGTTAACAAGGCATGCTTAAAAAATATGGACATATAAAAACATTATAGGTTAATTTGAATAAATCATTCATAGAGCACTTGTGTCTTTCAATCAGTAATACCTGGGTTTTGAAAAGAAAAAAAACAACAAAGAAACAGACAATTATGATAGTGAAAACAAAAACAATATTTTATTGCTATCTTCTTTTTATGTAGTGATAAATATAGATTCAAGTTTGTGACTTGGAAAAATGGAGAAATTAGCTCTTTATAAAGGCAGAAAGATTCAATTTGCTCATGTGTCCCTCTAAATGGATAGAAGTGACCTTTTCTTTATTTATATTTCTATATTTCATACCCCTTTGAACACTTCTTGAATCTATTTGAATCAAGATAATACTATTGCAAAAATTATTTTCAAAGTGTGATTAAGATCTAGAGTAATGTTTTATGATTTTTTTGTTGGAACTTGGTGTGTTTCTTCATTAGTTGAGATGTCTTGACTCAATGCCAATATTCTATTCAAAACTTAAACCTTGGCACAATGATTGACATCTGTCTTTTTCATCAGACCCCTGTGGGCAGCTGAGTTGAGAACTAAGCATTAAAAGTATCTAAACTGCCTGAAAGTTTATGTTACCTTATGTGCAAGCAACTGCAATAGGATCCTTGAATCATTTTTTTTTGCTTTTTTTAATGAAATTTTTTTCATTCATTTTATACACCAATCAAAGTTCCCCCTCTTCCCTCCTATCTCCCCTCCAGCCTCCCCCTCCCATGGGGAGGTATATCCAGTAGAGGCAGGTGCAAACCTTTCCCCTGTCTCAAGGCTACATGAGGTGTCCCATCATAGGTAGTAGGCTCCTAAAAGCCCACTCATACACCAAGGATGGAGACCCTTGAACCTTGAATCTTGAATCCTGTTGTAGTGTTACATTCTTAGGGAGTAGCATGTTTATTTCACAGGTAAAATAAACCTTTGGTTTCATCTTAATTTGGTGTATTTTATCACTTTTACAATCCTATGTACCTTTGAATTTTCCATTTTGTTAGCCTTGTAAGTCCCCGTTATTGTGGATGCCATGTTTGTGAATTCGACCTCTTTCTTTAGCATGAGTTGGTGAGGAGCAAATCAGCATTCACATGCCTTTTGCTGTCATTCAGTGATGTTCTTAAAGCCGAGAAAAAAAAAAAAAAAACTCTACTGTCCAAAACATGTGTAGTTGAATGTCAACAAATTCAAGCAACATTATGCCTGTTATTTTAGCGGTTATATTAAAAGTACATATTTTTGTAGTTTATTTAATACCTCATTCTTCGTAACTTTGCAACCTAAGCATAGTGTTGAAATACTGTTTATACTATGAAAAAAGCACAGGAAGACTGTGCTGTGCCTTTCAAACAGTAAACATGCAAGACCAGCTTCTTCGACACAAAAGTAGATTAGACTGTGAGTTTAATCTTTATGAAGCATTAAAATGCAAAATCAACAAAAGGGAGGAAACAGTCACCGTTGACTTTCACATAAGTATACTCTGGAAACTGCTAAACTACTATTTCTGGCACATTCTAAAGCTATGGCCAAGATGACCAGGTGGCCAGATTTGTTAGATTCACGAGATGATGAGTAATATAATTCATAGTAGAGAATGTTGTAAGACTAAGACAAAACAATTTATGCTCATGTTTTCCAGGGCCTGGAAAATGTCACATCCTTCTGCAGTAGCCCATACATTTTAAAGTGTAAACATAGTATGAAAATGTTAAACTTTAAATTAATATAGAGTTTGCATTTTGAAGGCAGCACAAGCATTTCATTTTAAAATACCAACTGTGTTTTGTAGAAATGTGGATAAGTAGAAGAGTGGATTGTAAATGCTGGTCTAATGCTTATTTTTCTAAAACCTTATTATTTTACACTGTAATTTCAGTAATGAAAGTGATGTAATCAGAGTCTCTCAGGTCTCTCCATGCTTATATCCCTATATTAAATTGATTGAATCTTCACCATTTTAGAGTTCTCAGAGACTTTATAGAGTGCAAAACTCAAGAATGTAAATAAATATGCACTTTACATATTTGTTAGCATCATGTTTGAACGTAAGAATTCTATATGATATTGCCGTTCTTATCTATAATAAAAATAATGCTTAGCTTACTATCTGTTTTGTAATTGAAAAGACTGTAGCTGTTTTACTGCTTTATTATTTTAAAAAAACAATATTATTTTATGTGTATAGGTGTTTTGCTTTCATCTATGTACTATGTGTGTTTCTGCTCACAGTGAAAGCTGGACCAGGTCATCAGATTCCCTGACACTGGTTTTACAGAGGGTTGCAAGCTGCCATGTGGGTGCTGTGATTCAAACCTGGTTCCATTGGAAGATCAGCCAATGCTCTTCACCACTGAGCTATCTATTCAGCCATGAATTTTCAATATCTTCTGTTTTACTCACCATGTATTCAAGACTTCATTCAAATCTCATCAATTTAGTCATATTGCTCATAATTGCTGCTGGTTTTCCAGAGTCCATATATATTTTTAGTCCTTTAATTCTTCCTTATTTGTGGTATGTCCCTCAATACTTTAGAAAAGATATAGCGCATTGTCCCCTGCTCATAAATAAAAGAACACTAAAAGTGACCATCTGTCTACTCCTAGGAAACCTTACTGCATCTACAGGTGTGGCTGCAACCTCAGCATTGTATAAAGGTAAATGATGAGACTGCAAACTGCCGCCATCTTTCCCCTTTTGTAAACAGTGCTGTGGTTAAACAAAGATGGGAAGATTTTCTTTTAGAATCAAAATAAAGTGTAACAGTTTTCTACTTACCTTATGGAGCTTTGAAAATGCAGACATCAGCATGACATCAGGACTAAAAAAAATGTACTGTTGTAGTGATTCTCAAACTGTGGTCCTTGGATCTCTGTGGGACATTTAAATGATTTCAGAAAGCTCCAAAGGACCATTGAGAGTATTATTTATAAGATGGTCTATACCTTGTCCACCCTGTTAGTATTGTTGTGCCTATGTCGAAAGACCCCAGAGAAAGACTACTACAGAGCCAATATCTGATGCAAAACACAAAGGGGCCTATTGACAACAAGCAAGCCCAGACTTGGTCCATGTCCAACATCCAGCACAGCGGGTGGAGGATGACAGCCCTGAGCTCTCAGGGTGAGGGGTTTTTTAAAGGGAAATCCACAAATGGTGTGGTACAAGCCTTGGTGTCATATGATTGGGTGAGGGTGTGTAACCTTTGAATTTATTGCTTTGAGGTTGCAATTATCATTTTTGGGCAGGCCTGGATAAGTCACAGGCTTTGTCTTTGAGCTGCCATGGGGGCTGGCTGGCCTTGCATGTTCACATTGACCCATGCACATAGCTCTAAGTTGATGAGGGGTCTCAATCAGTAAACAACTGTCTGAACCTTGAGCAGTCAGAGTACATGCAGAAAGGGAGCTACTGCAAGGACTATGTCTTTTGTTCATGCTCAAGTCTCAGGAAACTGAAATTGAGGCCTGATCTCTGAGAGAAGACTAGGCAGCCTGTTATGGCTTGGTCCTTTCAGTATTTCTACTGATTAAGACAACAAAAGTACATGGTCCAGCTGCTGATGCTTTTAAAATGTCAGGGTTGTCTAGAATAAAAGCACTTTTCCAATTACTTAAGTTGCAAGTCAACCTAGCCACCTTTTAGAATGATTGACACATAGCCATGGGTATTAAGTTTGGGGGCAGATATTGATATTGAAATCCATAAGGCATAAGTTATTTAGCTCAAGCCAGTTCCTAACAGTGTTTGTTGTCACTGTTAATATTTAGACTTTAAGGTGAAATGAGAACTTTAGAGAACTTACGTTCTTTGCTGTAATTTGATAGCTTCCCTAGTCTTAAAGACATTTCTGAGATAAGTAATAATATGATGCTTTTCTTATTTAACATGGAATGTATCAGTGTTTTCAAAATCAATACAGAGTAAAAATAACACTTTCATTTTTTTAGTAATTAAAAAGTATCTGACTATTAGCAAAGATACAACTGGCCAAGGTTTAGAGAAAAAGAGACTCACTAATGCCCAGTCCTGAATGGCATTTATATTCCCTCCTCCCAAGGCTCAGGGTTCATTGCAGAAGAGGGAGCAGAAAGATTCTACAAGCCAAGGGTGGTAGGTGACTATGAAGGAATGGTGTTTTCTAGACACAGAAGGGTAGTTGTACATATGAACCTGCAGCAATTGTCACAGTATATGTCACGTACAAAACCTGTGCAAGCTCAAACCAGACAAAAATCTTAGCATGGATGGGGGAGGTAGGTACAAGGTCCAATCCCTTGCTGATAGATTGTTGGCAAATGATAGCCTTTGGGAGCAGGCATCAGTTTTTATTAAGGGTGCAGTACCACATAAGTAGACCATTACTTATTATGCTTATTTTTATATAAATATTTAAAATTTTGCACTGTCAATTTAATATAGTAAATGTTGATAGAAAAAGCCAAAGCAAACAATCAGAAAGATTAAAAAGCCTACAAACTGAGAGTTGCTGCATGGCTTATTGAAAATACATCAACAATACGAAATTCCATGGAGTACTCCTAAAACTATTTCTATAAGTGATCTCCGTTGCATTTTCTAAAAAAAACATCCAAATAGTTGACTTTTACTTAATGGGATGATAACTCATATTCTATCCGTGTAGAAGACAGATTGACAACAGATACTGTTTCACTATCAAATAGTGGGCATTAACTCCTCTCCCAATACACAAAGAGGAGTGGCACATGTTTCAGAAGATTAAAATAGTCTAACTTGTCAGACATTATTAATTTTTCACACTTCATAACTTTAAAGACAGAGATAAATATTTTAGATAATTTGCTAGTGTGTAAAAATTAGCTGATGGTACTGGAATGTAATACTTTCCTGGCTAGATTTATGTCAACTTAACACAAACTATAGCCATCTGCAAGGAGGAAACCTCGACTGAGAAAATGCCTCCATAAGACTGGACTATTGGCAATCCTGTAGATCATTTTCTTAGAGAATGATGGAGGAAGGCCCAGCCTATTCTGGGAGGGGCGACCCATGGGTTGGTGGTCCTGAATTCTGTGAGAAAGCAGGCTTTGCAAGACATGAGGAGCAAGCCAGTAAGTAGCATTACTCCATGGCTTCTGCATCAGTTCCTGCCCTATTTGAGTTCCTATCCTGACTTCCTTCAGTGACAGAATACAATGTGGAAGTGTAGGCCCGATGAGCCTTTCCGCCCCAACTTGCTAGTTAAAGCAATAGAAACCCTAACTAAGACAATGTCCAAATCTTACTTTGACCCAACATAGGTAGATAAATTATTTCCAGAAAATTTGTTTATCAATTTACAGCATTTTGTAAGTACATTTTCCCAAGCCCATGTTTTATTTTCTTCATTTATTAAATGCTAAACTGTTTGCAAGGCATGAGTTGTTTTAATTTGGGACAGTTCCAGGTGAACTGTGATATGTGGTAAGGCTAGAGGCAAAATTTAACACCATTGTATACGTAGACACCTACTAAAGGCTTTTGAAATTGGGAGATGAATAGAGACAAAATATTAAAATAATACACTGAAATATAATAAATCCAGAACTGGGTGTTTTCTTTGGCAGATACTGTTAATGGAACATATTAATGTTTATAGTGTTTCCAAATATTGTATATAAAATTTTTTCTACTTGTGTACATCTTAACTACTACTTTGAATAATAAATATTCTATGAAAGGCTGTAAAACAGGTAAAAAAATTTCAATCACTTGAATAAAATAAGTAATAAATTTTACACTAGAAATTTATTATTTTGAAAATGAAAGGCATTGAGATTTCAAGACATGTGATTATATTCCTATTGTCATATATACTTAGTAAATTAACTTCTAACTTCAGTAGAGTATATAAACTACAAAACATTAATTTTAATATTATTCATTCATGTATTAGGAAAATTTAGGGAAGTTTTGATTCTAAACTTTTAAAAATTTTTTTAGACTCTTTAATGGCCTTGGCACAACTTCTGTTTGTAAGTTTCATTGGTTTTAACCTAAGGTTTGAACACAGAAAACTTACAAAGGAAACATAAATTTTCTCCAGAGAACTAGTCAGAGAATCTGAATAAAAGTGGGAATCCCCAGAGAAATGCAAAATAATTATAAACACATAAAACATATTCTGTATTTTGGTGCTATTATTTTGTGTTAGACCATGCAACTTCCATCAATTCAATGTGCAATAGTTACAAATAAAATTTTCACTGTTTGTCAACATGTGGTCTAACACATTATAACGTATTTGTAATTAGTATCATATTACATATTTGTAGCTAGTATCTAAATTACACACACTTTGAGAAAAGTAAGTGATAATAACGGATACGAATTTACAAATGTTCTTTAGACATTAGCATCAAAGAATTTCTTTTGTTTCTATACCAATAGTTTTTAAATTTTCAACTAGTATTATTTCTAATATTGAATAGCTAGAAACACTAATGAAAAGTTGATTCCTGTTATTTCTAGGTGGAAGAAACTTACATAGCCAATAAAGATAACTCATTTTCTAATTTTATCTGTAACTGTAACATTTGCTTTATTTTTACAGAACACTTCACAGAGTAACTTAAGAGTAGAAGAGATTTATTTCTGAATCTAGTTCCAGAGGATCCTAGTCTACTATAGTGAGAAAGGCATGATGACTGTGCTCATGGTGGCAGTAATTGCGGCAGGAAACAGAGAGCCAGCCAAGAAGGAAGGCAAGGCTCACTCCAAAGTTCTTTTACAGTGTGCCATGTATGCCAACAAGATTTCATCTGTGTGTGTGTGTGTGTGTGTGTGTGTGTGTGTGTGTGTCTGTGTATGCGTGTAGGTCACAGGTCAACCTTGAGTGCCATTCTGTAGAAGCTGTATACCTTTGTTTTGAGACATTCATTGGCTTGAAGCACACTGACTACACTCAGCTAGATGGCCAGAGAGCTGCAAAGATCAGCCGCCTCTGCCGTTGAAGTCCTGGGATCACTAGTGCTGCCATTATGTCCATGAACGAGTTCTATGGATTGGGTTCCGGTCCTTATGCTTGAGCAGCACTTTACCAACTTAGCTCTCTCCAGTTCTCATCCCACTTCTGAAAGGTGTCACATCTGTAACTAGTGCTGGGAGCTGGGAGCAGACATTAGAACATGAGCTTGAGTGTGGCATTGCACATTAAATACATAACAATTTCCTTGGGAAATTTTAATTACTCACTGCAGGGTTTATGTATTTATTAAACAGAGACAATCACAATTTTTAAAAGTGAAATGAATATGAATATAAATACATATTACATTTTTAACAGCAGTAGTAAACTGTAAAAAAATTGGAGAATCTTGCTTGTATTTCAAAACTGTGATCGGCTTATAATATTGTAAAAAATTTTTATTAAATGAGACAATTCAACATTTGTTAAATTTGACATACTTTTCTCTGACTATGTTTGTTGACTACTCCAGTGAGAATATAATTTTATCTCATAGTCATTTTATATGTACTTATATTTATGTTTTTTTTACTTATACTTACATTATATATGTACTTATATATGTACTTATATATATGCATAGTACATTTGAAGTTTTGAAGATATAGAATCATAAAGCTCTTTTACTACAATTTGTAAACTGCCAAATACAGGACCTAGATACCATTCCAAACTGATAGAGAATTTAGCATGTACTTATGTTTACATTTTATAATGACAATAGATGCAGAGGTCGAAAGAACAGACCCTGTAACCATGTGTTGATGTTAGAATACCAGTAATGCTCTGTGATGTAAGGTACATTACTTAACTACATTTTGCTCCAGTAATTTCCAGGGTAATTATAACTGGACAATTATACTGTTTTTGGAATTATAATAATTACCTGAATTCATGCTTGAAATACAGAATGGTGCCTGTCACATGGCATATTTACTCATTTTTTCAAGAGAATTTCCTTGCCCTGTTGCTTTGAGGGATAGAGAAGCACATGATAACATGGGATAATTCTGTGCCAGCTTTGCTGCTGTGGCAAGCAGACGATTCATTATCAAAGGTTCTGGTGAAAGAGAAATGGGGGGTAAATACGAGGTTTCCTGCTGAATATATAATTAGTGATATAAAATGTATGAGTGTTATGGAATATCGATCATAAGAACTTTCAAAAAGAAGCTCTCACGGAGTTGGCAAAGCACTGTATTGATAAACAGTTTTATATACAAATGAGAGTAGATCTTTGAATTCTTACAAATAACATACAAGTACTTTTCCATTCATCATAATTGATAAAAAATAGATTTGAAATAGTTAAAAATTACATTTTTATTTAAAACTACAAGACATTTTTGTGAATACTACTTCTTATTGATAATAATCATCAAACAGAAAATGTAAACTGTGAAATTATATTATTTGAGCCTTTGTTTGTGAAAGACTGGCTAAATAAACATTTCAATTTACTCTTCAACTTAAACAATCTTTTTATTTTATGTAAATGATTGTTTTACCTGTTTGTATATATGGGTACCACATTCATATCTGCAGCCCTAAGAGGGCAGAAGAGGACATTGGAACCCCTAGAACTTAAGTGATAGAAGTCTGTGATCTACCATGGTAATGCTGAGCATGGAACCTGGTCCTCTGCAAGAGCAGCAAGTGCTCTTAATTGTCAAGCCATCTTTTCAGCTCCTTGCTTTTATTCAATTCTAGTAATCAGGAGTTTGGAGATGAGTATATTTGGATACTAAAATACTTTGCACTCACCCCATCCCTTTGCTGTCTGAACGGCCTCTCAGTTAACGTAGTTGATTTTCTGGTGCATTATCTCAGTTCAGGCTGTTGAGAAGGAACCTTTGTTAAGGAACCTGGCAGCCTTAGTTGGATCTTTTATTCATTTCACAAATTTTCACCACACAAAGATGTGATATTTATCTTCAAGTCCACTTATATCATTTATTATATTTACTAGCGTATGTGTCGAATTATTCTTATTTCTATAGAATAAAGGCAACAGGTCATAGAGGATAATTTTCTGTATGTGTTCTTTTGTTGTATTTGAAAGCATTTTATTGAAGACTTTCTCACCTATGCTCATCACAGGTACTGGTAAGTAGCTTTACATTTTTGTTGTGTCTTTGCCTGACTTTGGTATTAGAGTTATACTGGCTTCATAGATGGAGTTTGGAAATGTATTCTCTGATTTTCTTTTTTATTTATTTTTTGAACAATGTAAGAGGTATTGGCTGTTGTATTTTGAGAGTCTATCTAGTAGAAGCCTGCTGTGGATCCATATGGGGCTGTTTTTTGTTTTTGTTTCTTTGTTTTGTTGTTGTTGTTTTTTTTTTTGTCAGGAGGATTTTTAGTGCTATTTCATTATCTGTATTTGTTGAAGGTCTTTTTAGTCTGTTGCTCTCTTTGTTTAACTTTGGTGGTTTGGATGATTCTACAAAGCTATCCATATCTTTTTGAATTTTTTAACTTAATGGAGTGCAGTCACGTGTTCTTTCCATCTGTTGTGATTTGTAGATTCTGTTGTCTTCATATGTGTGTATATGACCTGTAATAGCTGCACAAACCAGGGGAATGAAAAAAAAAGGGATGTGTGGGGGTGGGGGGGGTGAGCTTGTGCACACATGCACATATTCTTAAATGCATAAATCCAACCTCTCAGTCTATTATGTTACTTGTATGTATATGTTTTCATAACTGACCATTTTGTATTGGATAATCAATTGGTGTGCTCTTCCTTAAGTAAGACTGTTTCTCCTTCTTTCAGAATTCCTTAGTTACCTTTAGTCCTTCCTATAGAGTTGATGCCCTGTGATCTTTTCCCCATCTATGTTAGCATGTCCATTGGTGTTATTCCTGCTCAGTTCATGTTTAAGTAGTCATGTTGTTGAGACTTTGTGGGGGCAGCTTATGACACAGGAGTTCTGACTTTATGTTAGCTAAAGTACTTCTCTCTTGTCATATCAGAGTTAAGATTCTCAGCAGTGCTTTGGTAAACTAAGAGACTCATGTTAATGACCTATAAACTGTAGTGTGGGTAACAAGGGAAATTCCTTGAAGTAAGATGTTTGCCATGTTTGCAGCGGACACTATCATGGTATTCCTGTGCTATGTTGTCACATTTCAGCATCTGGTATTGTATTACAGGTTGCTGTGAATCCAAGATCCACAGGCTTCCCAGATAGGATTTACTAGAGGTATCCCTGTAATCCAGGTGAAGAAATAGCCTCATATTTTCACACTAATCATCAACCTTGATTTCTTTAATTTTATTTATCTTTGTTACTTTTCCCTTAATTAAAGCCACTATATTATTAGCAAATGAGCCTGTTTCCCTGAGGTAGAAGCTATTATTCCTTTAGCCGAGTACCTAAGCTCTCTATTAAAGGGATACATCTATTTATCTACCTTCCTAATAAAATATTCATATCTGTCTTATCTCCTCCTACCAGGTAATCAACATAATTACCTATCATCTCCTTCAATGTGACAAGAATAGTAATCCAAGTTTAATCTTTTAGACTAGTGAACAATATAAGAAAAATGAGCTATGATAGGCATTACCAATTCTTAAGTGACTCTTACCCAACACTTAGGTCACAAACCCTGAATACACTGTGAGGTATGCCTTCTGACTTTCATACTAAAATTATTCTCTTTTAATGCATACTGTGTTTTATTCTCATACATTAGAAGAGCATGCTGTAGGTATAAATGCTCTCAGGAATCCAAACGGAATATAGCTTGCTTTGAAAGTGGACAATTTCAAATGACCATTGATTTATCTTACTAATGCTTTGACATTATCTGTGGTGTTTAACAGTATGAAGTTGCCTTAATCTTTAATGGACACTTGTGGTTGAACCACAGTGAAACTGTGCTTGAGTCTTGGTTTTCTTTAGTCTCTAGGCTATAATTTGAGCAATTTCCTTTCATACAACCATAGATACTTCAAACATCACAGGAATATGACAAATTTTCTCTAAAATAGCACAGTGCACTAATACTTAGCTACTCGTTTACTGTGCCAATAGAATATATTCTCTAGAGAGCCATAATTTTCAGCATATCTCTATATCTACTGATCCAACTACTGAAAATCATGAAACTTGCTTATTATTTTATTCTTTGCTTTTGAAAAGAATTCTCATTTTTAAAACAGTATGACCCATAGTATGCTTTTAAAAAGTCTTGTACACAAAGAAACCAAGATGATATAACTTACCTTAGGTCACTAAACAAAGACACAAATGGGATGAAGTTTGGTGTGCTGCTATGTGCTGTCATATTACCAGCAATCAAATTAATTATATCAGAGCACTCGACATGCCCTAATGACAAAAACTCATTCATTTCATAAAATCTGAACATAAATTTGTTGATTTCATTCATGTCTTTTTACCTATCTTCCCCAATTTAACTGAGGATGTTGAACATAAAAGTGATTAAAATTTTTGAGTGTTATCAGAAGAGGAAGGAATCTAGATGTACCGCTCTCTTGTTGAGTGTCGTGCAGTATAACTGGTGATTCCACCCCTCAGAGGACAAATGATGAATATCAAATGCTGGGATAGACATGAAGGACTATTGTTCATTTCTCCAAGACAAAGAAGAGACCTTGGATGAGAACATACATTCTGAGAAAGTTATCTTCCATGGCTACCTCTCTTTAAAACTAAGCTTTATAGAATGGCTTTGTCAATTGACATTAAAGCAGAAATTTTGTGTCCTCACAAGATAACTACATTTCTTCTAGAAATGGTCACTGCTTAAGTGAACAATGCAGTAGAATATTGGTAACCACTGGAAATTGAGTTTGGCATGTTATCAAACATGATTTTCCATAGAAAATATCAAGGTGACATTGTAGAATATTATTTTAAGATGTTGTACATTTCTAATGCTGTGAAACATTTGTTTAATGACACAAAGATGTCTTGCATTTCTTTATGCTGTATTTATTTAACCTGTGAAGCTGTGTTACTTTGCCTGTCTACAACACCTGATAAAGAGCTGAGCAGCCAGTAGTGAGGAAGGAGAAAGGATAGATGGCGCTGGCACGCAGAAATAGAAGGAGAAATCTGGGAGGAAAAGGAGAAGGATCACGAATGAGGAAAGGGGGATACAAGGGACCAGCCACCCAGCCACCTAGCCAATCATGGAGTAAGAGTGAAAGATTAGAGAAAAAAAGGAAAAAGCCCAGAGGCAAAAGGTAAATGGGATAATTTAAAGTTAAGAAAAGCTGGCTAGCAACAAGCCAAGCTAAGGCCTGGCATTTATAATTAGGAATAAGCCTCCATGTGTGATTTATTTGGGAGCTAGGTGGCAGGTCCCCCAAAAGAGCAAACACAATAAACAACAAGGTGGAAATGATCATCTTTTGAATCCAAGGTTTAAAAGGGTTACTATTTTCTAACTGTCTGTCTAGTGGGAGTGAGGATAAGGTTGAAAGTCTATATAGATAAGACCTGAATGCTAGAATACTATCTGGAATACTAATGCATATGACTTAGTTTGAGCTTCAATGCCACCTATTTATTGCCGTTTTTTAGCCCAAAGTAGTAATGATTAAAACATGGCATTTTAGCTACGGGTCAATCTTACTATAAATTATTACAAAACCATGCAAAATAATTTTATTTTTTTTACATTTATTTTTATGATCATCTGTTTGCAACGTGCTTTTCATTTGTTATAAAATTTTTGTTCTTGTCTTATGTAAAGCCACCAGTTTTACCTGAGATATAAAAGTTGATATACCTTGACTATGAAAAAGACTTTTAAAAGTAACGTGTGTGCTATAAAACAATGTTATTACTCCAAAATTAGTCACTAAATTTCATGACATTATTTTTAAGTTGAACATAATATAATCTTTAAAACTCTAAATTATTTAATTGTACTTCAGGAGGTATTTTAAATTCTGGAACTGCTTAGTATAATACCAATGCTTTCACTTGCTTGTCTCACAGATACCAAGTAACTGTGTATTAAATCCATTTTATATTAACTATAACTTTATTTGTTTTGGCAAGACTAATAGGAAAGCTGATTGTTAATGATTGTGTAAGATTTCATAGTGAATGTACTGTTGGAGAAACAATTCATATCTTACAAAGATTTCCTTCTTCATTCTCTTACTTTGGAGCTCTTCAACACAGACCCTTTCTGAGTAATAGTGCAATTCAGGTCACTGAGAAATATTTTTATTAATTGGATAATTTGTCATGATCAGCAATTTTAGACATTACTCCAATTTTTAGGTTCAAGATTGAAATTTGTGTATTTCCCTTCTCTGTTTACTTTTTCATGCTCTGTAAGACAATTAATTACTTTCTAGTAACTTCAAGATCGTACTTAGTTATATTGGTCCTGTGCATTTCCAAAGAGACGTTTCTATAATGAAAATGCTAGATAGCACAGTTCCTTCCAATGAATCTTTATTGTCCCACTGAGTTATGTTAGTTCCTCTTTATACCTTTTGTCTGTCTAGGAAATTCAAATATTTGTCAGGACTACTTCTCCACTGATAAAAAAAAACATTTTAAATAAAATAAAAATATCAATTTGGACCAATTATATGAAAAAAAGTTCCTTAAATTCATGCAAAGTTTGAAATTGTAGCAATTGAAAACTGTGAATTGGAACTAATTTCATTTCTCATTCAAGCAGAGTGGAAATATAATTTTAATGGAAGCGGTAATTGTAGTGTTTGAATACTCTTTTTCGGCTATGTGGGACTATGCTTTCCTCAGGCAAAGCACTGGATCACAAAACCTCACACAGACATAATTACCTTCCCGTGCAACAACTGGGAAAATACAGGTAAAAGATTCATTCAAGATTTATTGACATTATGAGTTAGGAAGGCGTCAAAGTGGATGTTGTTTTAAAAAAGGAAGCAGCAAATGGCTTCAGACTCCAAAGTATTAGAGTTTTGATTTGCTCTTCTTAGTTATTGAAATAGGTTGAGGAAGGCTGTCTGTTTTTTTGATCCATTTTACTCATTGCTCCTGCAGGAGAATTGCCGTATGGGAAAACACATTTCAAGCATAAGTGGGATCTACAACCCACTTTCTGAATTTCTTTTATTGAATTATTCATTCATGGATATGATATTTTTGTGACAACTCTATAGATTTTATGGGTGATGTTATAACTGCAGTATGCCTGGAAAATAATTACACTCTGGCCATTGCCTATTTTCAGTCGCCATTTGACTGAGCATCAACATGAAATTGAGAGCACCTGTTGTCTTTAGTAGGGTGTGTGTGTGCTGTATATAGGCTTCATTTAGCTATACCCATGGGTAATGATGATTTGGTATGCCTGCTTATTCGGAACACTATTTTTATTTTCTTTATTTTACTCCAGAATAACATGTAATTTGAATTTAATTTGACTCAAGTTTGGTTAACCTTAAAAAGAAGGAACAATGATTAAATTATGAGTTTGCAACTGACTAATATTTACTAAAGAAAGTATATCACTTTGTATTTAAAAATTATAAGCAGAATATACAGGTCCCAAGAGGTAAATGATCTCAGAAACTAAATCATATTTTTAAATAATAGATAATATAATGAATTTATGAATAATTATATTAAAAATTCTTGGTAAAACCTGCAAGCATAGTTTGTGATGAAATTTAATTAAATATCATTTGATTTTGAATGTGTGAAAAATACAAATTTTTCTCAACCCTCATTAAATTTGCAATTGACATTCTTCTGAAGCAGAAGACAAGAGAAAAACAGATGTGCATATTTACCCTGATAAAGATTACCTGAAGGTATATGTTAGCTTTTCTCTGCTATAATGAATATGTGAGATGTTCATTTTATAAAGGAGGAAGTGATTACTTTGATTCAGGTTGAGAGTACTCCCATTGTGATTGACTGAAACTGATACTTTAGGGCCTCTGGCATACATCATATTGGTAGCCCAGGGTAGCAATTTGGTTTCTTCATGATGACTAGGAAGTGAAATGAAGCATGTGCTACACACAGGATGCTTCCATCATTTTCAGGGTCCTGCTTCCATTAGCCTTATATTGCACTCAACCCCTGAACCTCCAAGCAACACCATATTGTTGGTCACACTTTTAATATGTGGGCCTTACTTAGGACATTCCTGAACCAAATTATGGAGGGGGCCTTGCTTGTTTAATGATTAACAAAACAAAATCAAAACTAAAAAGAGCAGTTTTCATGTCTTCAAGGAGGAAGTCTGCAGTGAGGTAACAAGAGAGAAGGGTTTGCTCAGGTGGATGCATCTTCCATGTCAGCCGGTACTGTCTTCAGGCTTATAGATAGCTCTTTCCAGAGATGTGCCATTTATGGTCGTGTTCAGCCAGACAAGCAAAAGACACAGAGCCATTCTAGGCTCTGTTTCTAATTGAACAGTCCTCAATATTTTAGGGAGAAAAAGGTTTTGTTCCCTTCAATGTTCATGAAAGGACTTAGGTATTTACAAAAAATGTTTTCAATTATGAATTCAGATTGTAGATAAGGAGAGAAAGACATAAACTATCTTATGAAGGTAATGTTAATTACATTAACAGTGTAATGAGACTGTTGGTTTTATACAAAGAGATCAATTTCTTAAAAAAAAAAAATCCTTACAGGGTTGAATTGAATATGTTCAAGCTTTTCTAAGACTTTGTGCCGTTTTTGCTTTCAGGAAAGCAAAAAGTATGGGCTGATAGTCCATTTCTTAGCTTTCTCTAGAATTTGTGGACAATATTAACAGAACTAAGGTAAACAAGAAGTTTTATTTTATAACAGTCAAACCTCTTGATTCTTTAACTATGTTTCTTATTAACTGAACTCACAGGCTTGTAACATTCATAGCACATTTTAGCAGTTTATTCAGGAGTGTTTATGCCCTGACATTCATAAATCCATTTTGTGATTACCTCAAAGTCATTTTAGTTTAATAAGACTGTGATTTTTCAATCACAGTCCATTAAGTATTTACTTATTCCAGTAAAAGTAAAAGTATAAAATCAAAAGTGAAGCTCCCTGGCTTCAGAATGACTTTTCTGTGTAGAAGTTCATTGAGAAGTATAGACTTTGAGTCTGGGTGAGTGCTTGTTTGAGTGACTGTGTTTACATAGCTATGTGGTGGGTTTTTTGTAAGGTCTTTACAATAAAGTGATTCTTTTTTGTCCCTAAACCTATTAATTCATTTTTTCTTTTATTTTTGAGATTAATATAATTATATCATTTATAAATAATTACATCATTTCTCCCTTCCTTTTTTTACAAACCCTTCCCATATATCCCTCCTTGCTCTTGTTAAAATTCATAGCCTCTTTTTTCATTAATTGCTGTTTTATAGATATATGTATGTATATACATGTTTACTCATAAACATAAATACAACCTGCTGGATGTATATGATATTACTTGAATGTATGTTTTCGGGGCTGATCATTTAATTTTGAATAACCAGTTGGTATGCTTAGGTTCCAAGTTTTTTGGGTGGAGTTGAGAACTCTTGGGCTCTTTCCCCATTCATACTGACATGTCTATTGTTTTAGTTCTAGTTATAGTATTGTTATAGTTCTGTTATATGTGAGCCATTTGGTTCATGTTATATGTTTGGTTCTGGAATTCCCAAAGTAAGGCCCACATATTTTTATCGTTCTGTTACAGTAATGTTTAGCAATTTTACAGCTCATGTTTAAGCAGTCATTTTGGTGATACTGTTGCTGGAGAATTTCTCTCCAGCTCCCGCCGCCACTTATAAAATAAACACACAGACTTTTACATTATTTAAACTGCTTGGCCATTAGCTCAGGTCTATCATTGTCTAGCTCTTACTCTTATATTTAGCCCATTTTTATTAATCTATACTTGGCCACGTGGCTTGTGGCTTACTGGTACCTTACATCTTGCTTGTCCTGGCGGTGGCTCCAGCCCATCACTTCCTCCTCCTTCCTGTTCCCTCAGTTTTCCTCTCTGTTAGTCTCGCCTATACTTCCTGTCTGGCTACCGGCCAATCAGTGTTTATTTATACAGAGCAATATCCACAGCATGATACTTTATGAGTATAGCTTCTTATATTTCTAGGAGACACAAACTCACAGAAAACTCCTCGCTCCTCTTGTTCTTATATTTTGACCTCATCTTCTGCCATGGTCTCAGAGTCTCAGATGCAGGAGTGGTATAGTAGATATAGCCTTCAGGACTGGTCTCCACAACCCTATATTTTGATTGGTTGTGGTTTTCTGTAATGCTCCGTGTTGCAAAGGGAGGTTTCCATTAACCTGAGTACTACCAAGTACGTACCTGTCGGTAAAAGGACAGATATTTAGAATGTTGTTCAGGATTATGCTAGTTTCCTAAAGTGGTGGTTGCAGATACTTATCTGAGACCCAATATGTCATTAGCCCAGGGTAGTTTGCTAGGTTTGTAGTACCTGGCCTCCAAGGCATGAAGGTCACTACTAGACACTTAGGGTTAGTGTGCCATATTGATCATTGTTGTGGTTCATAGGTATCATAGCTATGTGGGAGTGTTGGTTGCTTTCCCCTCTTTGGAAGCTTGTATGGCACCTTTTAGTACCATGAACACTATGTATTAGGGAGAAGGCTTTCAGTCCAGTTCCATCTCAGAGGCCTCTGGGCACTGTGTCTGTGGTACATTGTCTTTAGCAATAGAGCCCTTAACTTCAGCTCTGGTTAAGAAGTCTGAAAAAGTCGTATAAAATCATACTATTGCTACTTAAAAAAACCTGTAATATATGTAAGCCAGTGTATAAATAGACATATATAGTTTAAATCAAAAATTTTCATGTGAGGTGGAAATGTTGTCTATAACAGTCAAAGACCATTTAACATGAACCCCAACACCAGACACTAATTCATGTGAAGACAAAGGACATGCTTTTTATATACATGAAATATTTTATGAGCATAATATACCCAATTGGAAATGATGTTTCCTATGTGGCTCAAATGCAACACTTTCAAGAAAAAAAATTACAACCCCAATTAAGCAATCATGGTAGCTTGATTAAGCATCACAAAATATACTGAGAAATAAATGAGTTAGTATACCTTATCATTCTATTTTATGTATCATGCATATTTTTATCCTAAAACTAAAGTTTTTTGACAATTTGAGGTAGATTTGAGACATATCAAAATGTTTGTTTACAGTATATTGAAGTTGCAAGCTTACTGTATTTAATCTCAATGATTTGGGTGTAGTAATGACTCAATCAATGCAGTGTTTGTAATACAGGCATGAGAACATGAGCTTGGATCCTCAGCACAGAATTAAAAAATGAATAGGGTGACAGGCACTTACTTATAATCAAGCTGTGGAAGGTAAAACAGGAGAACTCTCTAAAACCCACTGACCAGCTAGTCTTCTCAAATCTAAGAGCTTCAAGTTGTATAAGGGATCTTATCTCAAAAACTGAGGTGAAGAGTGATCAAAGACACAAGATAATAATTCCTGACCTCTATACACACATGCACACCCACACATTTACATACAAGTACAAATATATACACGTGCACATGTTTTCTGCAAAAATCACATTTAATTATTATCAATCTGTAAAAGTGATTCACATTTTCAAATTTTTGCTAGAAAAATTTGCATATCATAGTGAACCTATTTTGTTTTTGATTTTACTGGAGTAATGCAATTTGAAGATTCATTGTGAAGTAAGTTTATGACTAAGTAAGTGAAAGGACTGATTAGACAAACCAGTGAACAGTATAAGACTGTACAGTCAATAACTAAATGGCTTAATTTGATTGCAGAGCTGCTTTTGGTGATTGGATATTTAATTGTAGAGGTGAAGAACATATAATGTAAATGTAGAAAGACAGAAACTCTGTCTGGTGACCTTGTAATACAAGCCAAATATGGAGACTCTTGGTGTCCATAGATGAATTTCATGTTTTTTGACACTTATTATATTTTATGTGTATACAGTTGTTCACATGGTTTTTAGCTAGTGCTTTACACAGGCCAAGTTCTAGCACCTCATGCCCATGAATCCTACTGTGAAAAAAGCTGCAATCTGAGTTTGTTAACTGCAATCATTGTTGCAAGATCTCATCTTTATTCGTTGGAATTATTGTACATTGTTCCTATTATATAAAATTGAGCTTTAAAAATAAGAACTAATTAAATTATTAAGAAGAGAATCTGGTGGAGATGTCTGACATTTTGCATGCATTAGAAAGCCCTGTCAATGTTTGAATTTCTAGACTGTATGATATATGCAAAATGCCTATTATAAATAATTTGGATTTTGGAGTTTAAAATCAACTATCCAATTTGAAACACATGTTCAATGTAGGGCTATCTTTAATTGTGAATAGATCTTTCCAATTTGCTTAATTACTGAAAACTGTCACAGTTGGTGTTGTACTAGAATGGCCAAATACTAAAAAGAAATAAAAAAAAAAATACTCAATTATTCTTTCTGTATTCAAAAAAGGCCTTTAAATCTATATAGTTTTATATTTAGAGGGTAGTTAACAATATCAATTCTTAACATAATTTACAATTGTAAATAAATACCCTTCACCCCAAAGTCAACATGAGCAATTCTGAGGTGAGATCATGATTGAACACCACCTTTTCAATGAGGAAATTATTGAGATTGCTTTTGATATAAGAGATACGAAGCTCTTTTGATGAGGGGTAAGCAATACTTATCTGAGGATATGAGACTACATTTAAAATGTACTTGGTAATTATGCTGGTCTTGTAAATTGACAGTAATAGGTTCTCTTCTAAGATCCATGGCCTCACGAGGTACAGGTAATTTCCTAGGCTTCTGGTCCTAGGCATTGTTTCCTTCCTGTTGAGTAGGCCTTAAGTACAACTAGAAAGCTGTTGGTTACCACCATTATATTGAGTGCCACTGTTGTCCCATTAGATATCTTGCCATGCTGGTCATTGTTGTCATTCATAGGCATAGTACTTATTGAAATTATAAAACCCAGGCTGTAGGAAGGAGACTGTTAGGTCAGATTCTAGTTGGATCTGCCAAGTCGCACTTTCTACTCAATATTCACACTGGGGTACAAATAGTTAGATGATATCTGCTATTCTTTTCATCCTCCATTCTAAACTCTCAGACTTAACTGTTAATCCTATAGCAGCCTGCTTGCAGGAGCTCTTCCTTCCACCTACTTCCACTCACACTGGACCCCACCTTTTGATGTGGACCCAACATCCCCTTAGCACTTTCTGACAACAATCATCTCAGCCCTCCTTTTCCCAGCATCCTCTTAGCACTTTCTGACAGCAATCATCTCAGCATTCCTGTACCCAGCATCCCCTTAGCACTTTCTGACAACAATCTCAGCCTTCCTGTATAGCCCATCTCCATTCCTTTGTGTCACCTGGCCATCCATCAAAGCACTCTCTGACAGGAACCCCACAGCCACCACACTTGCATAGGATTCAGAGTGGGCAATAGCAACCAAAGGATGCAAGAACCAACCAAAAAAGACAAGACCAGATACCAACACATAGAATTACCTCAACCATTACAACTCCACATACCTAGACCCTAGCACAAAAGCATAAACAAAAACATACAAGACAATATTCCTCCAGCAGAAGCCAGTAGCTCTATTGCTGTAAACCTTGAGAAATGTAATATAGCCAAGGACTTCAAACAACAATTAATGAATATGCTCAAGAACCTAAAGGGGTTATGAATACATTTCCTAACAAAGTCTTTGCAAGCACAAACAGCTGAATGAAATAATGAAAATAATTCAAGACATGAAATTAGAATTTAATGATAAAGAGAATCACTAAAGAAAAGCCAAATTAAAATATAACAGGAAATGAAAATTTTAGAATGTTAAACAAAAACTTCAGGGGTAAACTTCACAAACAGGCTGTAAGACATGGAGGAGGGAACCTCAAATTGAAGACAACATTTAAAAAAATGGATAACGCTGTCATAAAAAAAAAATGTCAAATCTAAAATTCCAGGCACAAATCCTTCAGGAAATATGGGACACTACAAAAAGGCCAAATCTATGAATAATAGAAATGAAAGAAGAACAAATTAACAAGACACAGAGAATATTAACAAAATCATTGAAGAAAATTTCCCTGACCTAAAGAAGAAGGTGCCTATCAAGGTACAAGAAATGTATAGACTACTAAATAGAGAGGATCACAAAAGAAATTTCTAATGACACATAATAATAATAATAATGAAATGTACAGAAGTAAACAAGGACATTAAATGCTACAAGGGAAAAGGCCCAAGTAACATATAAAGGTAGGTCCATTAGAATAATACCTTACTTCTCAATGGAAAATTTGAAAGCCAGAAGGACCTGGAAGGTTGTTCTCCAATGTCTGAGAAAAGTCAAATGCCAGACCAGATTACTTTGCCCAGCAAAATTATCAATCACATTAGATGGAGAAAGGAATCCCCATCTAAATTACAGCACAAGTCATCATAGAAATAGGAAAAACAATTTTGAGCTTCATGGGGAAACAAAAAACCCAAGATAAATAAAATAATCCTGACTAAAAAAAACTTCTGTATGTATCAAAATCCCAGATGTCAAGAAATACTAGAGAGTTATAGTAATAAAGCCAGCATGGTATCAGTGTACAAACAGACATGTTGATTGATAGAATCTAATAGGAGACACAGACATAATTCTACATAGCTTTGGACACCTGATTTTTGACAGAGAAACTATATATATATATATATATATATATATATATATATATATATATATATACACATTCGAGAAGAGACATCACTTGCAACAAATTGTGCTGGTCAAACTGGATGGCTGCATGTAGAAGAATGAAATATGTAGAAGATCCAAATATATCTATTACCCTGCACAAAAACTCAACTCCAAATGTATTATAGACATCAATGCAAGACTATTTACACTGAGTCAGATAGAAGAGAAAGAGGGGAATAGGCTTGAGCTCACAGGCATAAGAAAAGACTTTATGAACTAGACACTGAAAACATAGGCCAAAATAAGACCAAAAATTAATAAATAGGACCTCATGATACCAAAAAGATTATATATTGCAAAGGACATCATCATTCTGGCAAAGCAGAATGCTACAGAATGGAAAAAAAATTCTTAGTCAATTACTTATCTGATAGAGGTTTTGTATCTATCTATCTATATCTATCTAGCTATATCTATATCTATATCTATCTCTCTTTCTCTCTTTGTGATATACATATCTGGACCTGGACAAAACCTGGATATCAAGGAAAAAAATAACCCAGTTAAAAAATGAATACCTGGCTAAGCAGAAAATTCTCAAAAGATGAAACACAAATGACTGAGAAACACTGAAAGAAATGTTCAAGATCTTGCATCGTCAAGGGAGTGCAAATTAAAACTGCTTTGAGATTTCATTTCACACAACTCAGAATGACAAAGATCAATAAAACAAATGACCACTCATGGTGGTGAGGATGTGGGGAATGGGAAATACTTATTCATTGCTTGTGGGAGGGTAAATTTGTACAGCCACTATGGAAATCAGTGCTGCTCCCTCAGGAAGGTGGGGATAGATCTACATCAAGATCCGGCTATACTACTCTTGAGGATATACCCAAAGGACCCTACATCATACGTTGGAGGTACTTACTCACCCATTTTCATTGCTGCTCCTTTTATGATATCCAGAAATTGGAAACAGCCTAGATATATATCAACTGATGAATGGATAATGAAAATGTAGTGCATTTACACTAATGTAATATTATTCATCTGTTAAAAAACATGCACTTAAATGGGTGGAGCTAGAAAAAAATACCATCCTGAGGGAGGTAATCGAGACTCAAAAGGACAAATATTGTATGTTAGATTTTAATCTTTTGATATGTGTGCTGAAATCTTTAGGTATCAAGTAAGGGACTACAGGGGAGGGGGGGGTCTCCCAAGGAAGGGGAAATAGAACATATTTATGGAGAGACAGGGGAAACTTGAGTAGGAGGATTAAATAAACTGGAATGGAAGATAGGCATAAGGGAGTAGGGAAGGGGGATGGAGAACTAATACTAGGGATAATTAAAGGGCCATATGGTAACCTATAGATTCTTCCTAGAATCTATACATAAAATATAAATGGTGTCAAGTAAGGGGTAAGACAATGCCCTAAGTAGACATCTTTTGCCACCAAGTGAAACCTCCATTGCTACAAATTTAGTACATCTAGTTGAATCATTGGCCATAGGGGTCCCATAGGATACCCTAAGAATCCCAAGCTATTGCCAAGGCTATTGATGCCTCTCCACAAACTGATGATAATTTCCTATTAAAGACAACACTTACATACCTCATTGAACATGGAGAAGTTGAATTAGTGCTTACCTAGTGCCTTCACCCCTACCAACCAGTCATGGTACTAGAAGGTACCCTGCATGCTACCTGAAGAGAAAGATAACCATCAACCCAGCTACAAACCCTTTGACCTACAATGGTTACCTACATGCAAGATATGCTAGTGAATATCACAGCACAAACATAATGGGAATAACCAACTGCTTTCTAATTGAGTTTAAGGTCAAATCTGTGAGATAGTGCTCATGCCTGACACTGCTTGGGTGGCCAAGAACCTGGAACTGTGTATGCTATGCAGCTAGGGAAGAATCACATACTACTTGCTGCTAAAGGAACTTAATAATAAAATGACTCCTAATGACATTTTGCTATACCTATATATCAGTGCCTCATTCAGTCATCATCAGAGAGGCTTCCAGTTTCAGTAGATAGTATTTACCACAGAGACCAACAACTGTACAATGTGAAGAGCGTTAGATGCTTTGAGGCACCCAGTCCTAAATGGCATGTCTTCATCGGCTATTTTCCCAGAGGACTCAGTGAGCTATGTGAAAGAGGAGACAAGAAGATTCCAAGAGTCAAAGGGGTATCCTCCAGACACAGCAGGATTGATGTACATATGAACTCCCAAAGTCTGTGGCAGCATGCACAAGGAAGTTCAAGCTAGACAGGGTGCTAGAACTAAGAGGGAGAAGTGGACATGCTTTTTGATCCATAACCAAGACCTATCCCCAGTTGACATCTACTTGCAAAGTAAAAATCAGTTTTCTTCAGTGGAGTCTCACTGAGTATGCAAACCATACTTCAGGGTAAGCTCCATTCCCAACAGCAGATGGCCAACACAAAATGAACTTAACATTTTTGTAGACATTTTGTCTTATATAAATTTTTTGACTTATTGGTCTTTTGCTTGTATTTTCTGATATCCGATTCTGTGATTTCATGTGTTAGTTAGGCAGTGTGTGTGTGTGTGTGTGTGTGTGTGTGTGTGTGTGTGTGTGTGTGTGTTTCTTGTATTTTTAATTGTATATTTTGTTTGTTTTTGTGTTTGTTTTTACAAAGAATGATGCAGAAAAGGGCTTAAGTTAAATGAGTAGGAAGGAGAGGAGGATCTTATATGAGCTGGGGGAATGGAAAAGGGTGATCAGAATCTATTGTATTAAAAAAGCTTTATTCAACAGAAAAGTTAGTGTAGAAATTGTAAAACATATATTTTAAGGTTATATATTTAAAATTATAAATTTAAGTCCTTAAATTTAAAGACACAACACATTATGTATGCCATTATGAGAAAAATAATATAGCCCAATTATGTCTCAATAAATTCGTATTTGTAGAAGAAATATCAGTGTACAAAAATGAGATGTAAAATTTGTAGGGAAGTCTAAATATTTTCTTTTAGATTGTATCTCTATAAGGTTTTTTTTTGCTATTATTGCAATGCTATTCTATTGCTTTTATTTTTCTTTTATGCTTGTTTTTACTATTTCAAGCAAAATGATTGCCAATTAGAAACAGAAACCTAAAATATTAATGATTATATTTTAAAATTTTCAGTTTAGCATAGTACTGAAATATTTACTAAGCACCGCTACAATAATGTATCTTCCATGAGGAAAAACAACAGTACAGAATTGTGTATTTTCAATTGATACTTGAGGATACCATGAGACCACATAGAGGTAAAAGAATTCATGCTTATTTTATGAGGGAGAATTCTTGGAAAAGTTATATACAAGATAATATACAAAATAGCAGAAGTCATTTGTGAGATGTAAAAATGTTGAAAGCATTTCATATTACTTTAATGGACATTACAGATATATCTTGGTATAGTTTTCTCATTGGTGATGTGTTTAAAGTCTTACCTGATGCACACATATGTCAGTATTCAACTAGTATAACATAGTACACCACTCACAGATAATATTGATTCAGTCTCTCTACCATTAATATTGCTATTAAATTGAGTAAAAGTTGTTTAAAGCCATAGCTTTATGATACAATGAGCAAACTGTCTTGATCTGTAGGACAAGAGAGATCCCCTGTCATACAAATTTATGTCTATATCTGTCCATCAAGCCTCCAATGTTCAGAGTTTGGCATTTGATTTTTAAAAGATGTTCTGTTAAGAATTACCTTGTAGTTTATAACCACAAAGAACCTTTAAACCTGAGGATGTGATCTGTGTAGAAAAATCATTATTATTGGTTTTCTTCAGCTTGCTGCTTCTGTTTAAAATCTGTGCTGTTAATCAGTCTGTTAAAGCCAACTGGATAAGGTCCTTTAATAAATCTAGGCCACCAGGCAGTTTCCAAGGCAATGAAGCACACCTTCCTTTCAAACAAGAGATGGAATGTTCAAAGAGAAAGAAGATTTTGGGTAGTGTCTGGTCACCTGAGGCTGTTCTTTGGCTCACAATCTTGCTATGAAGCTGGGTGGCTTCAAAATATATTACATGTCTGTTATATATAATGCTAGATTCTCTTGACTAAAAAGGGCACTAATGCAATAACACATTAGGAGAGCAAGTGAGTAAAAACTATTCCTGAGCAGTAATAATACTTACTGTAAAACTAAAATATCAGATACACTCCATAGTAATGTTTGGTTGAGAAAAAGTGTCCTACCAAATAAAGATTAAAATTTTTCATTTGGTTGATGAACTTTTCACATTGTAATCAATTCATCTTTATCGTTCTTTTCTCAAGCAAATCCCAGTATTTAATACTTAGTGATTGTATACAGTATTTTTAGAAGACCAACTTTCAACTTAAGTTATGCATTATAAAATACAGCACCCATTTTCAATTCAAAATCTTACATTGTATTAAGGGAGAAATAAAAATAGCTAATTTTAAGTTCAAAATAATCTGAAGTTTATTATTATTTTGTCAGTGCACTGTGGATTTTTCTTTTAAAACACATCTTAAATTATTTATTTGTGTGCGTGTGCGTGTGCGTGTGCGTGTGCGTGTGCGTGTGTGTGTGTGCGTGATTGTCATGGCATAGGTGGAGCACGTGGAGATTTGAGGACAACTTTCAGGAGCCGGTTCTCTCTCTCCCATCATCACGTGGATCTTGAGGATCCACTGAAGTCATTAGTCAAGTGCTTTTACTCACGGAATAATCTTGATGGCCTTAAAATATTTTTATGAAAGTAGGTTGGAATAGAAATAGAAGTTTTCTTGTCCAACTTATATAGCATATTCTGAAAAAGTAGAATCATAATTCCTGTGAAATGTTTTTTTTTAATCTTCATCCATAACACCATTCCCGGTAGGTACATACTCACTGCCCTTCCTCAGTCTAGGTTTGAAGCATGTCCAGTTAATGAAATAGTTATGTATAGAAAAGATAGAAATATATAATAAACAGGAAGTTCACTTTTTATATATTACAACTGGTGTTGGAGAGATGTCTCAGAAATTAAGAATACTTGTTGCTCTTGTGGAGGTTGAAATGATTACCAGGCCACATGTTGGGCAGCTCACAATAATACCCTCTTCTGGCCTCCACATATACCCACAATCATATACACATGCATATACATATACAGATACACATACCTATATACAAACAAATTTGTTCTTATGGTAATCCTAACCCTGTACCCTATCCCTAATCCTAACCCTGTACCTGCTCCAACTCCTCCTGTGTCCATCCAAAACCCTCTCAAATTCACACCTCCATTCTCTGAGAATGGAGTGGGTAGATGTGGCCATGAAATTTATTAGCTTTTGATAGCTGTTTGGGAGGGAGAGTCAGTTTTAACAATATGAGCACCAGAGGTCAACCACACTCCAGGTCAGTCGCCAATCCCAACACAAACTGGATTTGATGAAGGAGAGAAGGAAAAAACCCTCAAAATTGGACAGATAGAGAGGAGTAGGGAGAAAGAGTATATGTGAGGGAACTGGGGAAAGACAGTGAATATGATCAAAATACATTATATGAAACTCTCAATGAATTAATACAAATATTAAAAAACAATGCACAAAGAATAAGATATTTTAGATTTTTCAGACCCCAAAGCACCATATATACTCCCCTTCCCAAGAATCAGAGATCATTGCCCGAGAGTGGGCTGAAAGAATATGAGAGCCTGGACATAACAGGGCACTTGTCCATATAAACTCACTGTGGCTGTGACTGTGTGAGTCCAGGCCAGACTAAATCTCAGCATGTAGAGATGACTTAGGCACATAATTCCACTCCTATCGAAGGAGCTATTGACACACATTAGTTGCCTGGAGAGGAAGAACAAGTTTTCTCTGAAAGTGTAGCCCCTGGAGAGCCGATCATGCTTTACTGGGTGACAAAACAACCAAGGATATTTATATATTTGAGCAGATCAAATTGATCTTGGAGGATTTAAGAGAAGAAAAATAGACACAGATTTGATAGTTAAGAATGGGGCATGAATCTGAGAAGATTTTTTCAGGGAGAGGGCAATGAATTCTATTAAAACATGTATAAAGTTCTCCAAAGGGAAATTAACATGAAACAATATGCAGATAGAAAAAGTCAGCACAAACAACTGGATGTGATTCTATTTATTTGGAAGAAACAAGTTTGCACTGTGGTGACAGAAGGCATATCAACAGGGGTGCTTGTGTGGGGACTTACTGTAGGAAGAAGTACAATGATACTTCTGGAGAATGACATTTATCCTCTACGTTTGTTGTAGTGGTTATGTAAAGTGTATCTAGCTATCAAAACTACTGAACTAGATACATTAAGTTGTTACCTTATTGTAATAAGTAATACCACTAAAGAGGTAGCTCTAGGCAATCAATGGTTATTTAGTAATAGGTCTACAAATCTGAATTAACAGTAGTGTAAAATTCTTTCATAACATGAGTAAATCTCTTGGTTTGAACTCCAACACCACAAAAAATAGAATACATAAAATGAGAAATATATCAGATTTTACTTTTTTTCTTTTCTCCCCAAAGGGAGTATAATTAGAATCTACTTCACAGTCCTAGGAAAAGGCTAATCGTAAAGTGGAGACTAAGATGATTTGTGAAATTATGATAAAATAAGAAATGATAGATCAGGTACCTCTATATCCCATTTATAAGCATGTTTTTCTTATTGGTAATGGAGAAACCACAGGGCCTTCTTTTGTCTTGTGGGAGGAATGTATTCATAGGCCAAAACAATAGTTGAAAAATAAGAATCATTACCTCTTCCATTATGTCTTAACTTGATTTATATATTCTCATGCAGTAAAGGTCATTCTTTGCTTCTCTGGTATAGGTCTCTGTGTAAGCAATGATATGCAGACAATTCCAAATGCTGAACAGAATTTTGTGGTTCCTAAGGAGTAATTGTATTATCATGAAAAATCACTTTTCCCATTGAAATATTTGAATACAGACCCTGTGATTTATCACAACTCAGAAGAGTCACGGAATTATAGAATAATAAAGTATGTACTGGATTTTGTTAATACTTTGTCTTCCACTGGAAGGTATTATTTAATTATTTTTTTAACTGATGTGATTTTTTTTCCAATTTAACATGAAGAATTACTTGTGCTGTATTAAAGGGAAATATTTTAAGTCAAAGACAATGAGATTAAGTTAAATTATTGAAGAAAATGAGAAATGCCATTCTCTGAGAATTACATAATTGGATTTGATGACTTTTAATTGATTTTTAAGTATATGACATGGTTTGAATTAGACACAATATTCTGAATTGAGTTTTGGGCAGCTATTGAACTGATAATTGGGTAGTCATATTAAAGTCACTGCTCCTAATTCTTAGTAAAGAGCTTCTAGACAGATAACAGTAAATAACATAAACTCCCAGGCATTGATCAAAGCAAGCTTGGGAGTGTTTTATGTACTCTGTTCCTGTGCTTCATCTTCCAGTATGCTGGGACACGGACATTATAAAAATATACCCAACTCTTCGGTAGTCATAAAGCTTCAATGCCGGGCGGTGGTGGCGCACGCCTTTAATCCCAGCACTCGGGAGGCAGAGCCAGGCGGATCTCTGTGAGTTCGAGGCCAGCCTGGGCTACCAAGTGAGTCCCAAGAAAGGCGCAAAGCTACACAGAGAAACCCTGTCTTGAAAAACCAAAAAAAAAAAAAAAAGCTTCAATGAATTAATATTTTTAAACCTGCTTAGAATAGTACCTGCATAATGAGTACAGCATAATATGTTAGCTTTTCACATTTGGTTTTGTTGGACAAGAACACAATTGACCCTGAATATTATCTAGTGCTGCTAGGAAGAAAGAATATCATAGGAGCAAATGAAAGCTTAAACATAGCTGGAAGTTTAGAACTACAGAATTCACAGTATTCTAAGAAGCATGAAACACAGGATAAATATTCTCTAACTCATTCCAATGTTTTTAACTGTGTGTTCACTACTACCTCCAGAATCTTCTATGGAGCTAGCCAGAGTCAGTGAATACTTGTTAAAATGAACTGAGACAGTTTTTCATACCACAAAGATAGAAATAAATGCCTATTTTTTAACTGAACAGTTATAATTGTGTAATATACATAAAGTAAGGACTTAGAACAGGTTTGTGAAAGATTAATACAAATGTCAGAAAGGAAATACTTGAATTATGTACCGTCCTGATACAAAAAGACCCACACAAAAATATGCCTTGGATTTGTACAGAATGAGAGAAAGTGGTATTCATGTTATATTTGAAACAAATGGGAAAATATGGAAAAATTTTGTCAACTAATCCTTTTAATTTGGACTCTGTGAGGAAATATATAATTTTGAGCCTTGTATAGTTAAGCTTATCAATGGTTCCATCTTCCCTATTTCCATTTTTCTTGTCTCAGTATTTAAATATGACCAATAAGAATGAAGGTCACTGAACAATTACAGTGCAAATTTTTGCTCCTTCACTGACAGTTCATTCATTTTAATTTTATATTTGATATTTATTTTAATTACATCATTTTTCTTTTCCATTTCCTCCTTACAAACCCTCCCATATATCCCTCCATGTTCTCTTTCAAATTTATGACTGCTTTTTCATTAATTACTATTACATTCGTATAAGTGTATGCATGTATATTATTAAATATAACTCATTCTGTCTGTATACTGATACTTGCATGAATGTTTGAAGAGCTGACCATTTGGTATTGGTGTGGTCTTCACTGAGAAAGATTATTTCTCTCGTTCCCAGCATTCCATGGTTACCTGAAGTTTTTTGTGAGTTTTTCATAGTCTTTCCCATCCACTTTAGCCTGTCTATTGTTGTAATCCTTGTTCAGCTCATGGTTAGGCAGTCATGTTAGTAAGATTTTAATGGGTTTAGCTTCTGATATATGTAAGATACATAATATCATAACAAATTCCTTGATCCTCTGATTCTTACAATCTTACTATTCCTACCTTTTGCAACGTTTCCTGAGTCTAAGATGGGGGAGTTGTTTTGTATATGTATCCACTGGGATTGACAACTCTATATTAATTGGTTGGGGTTTTCTGTAATTGGCTCCCCTTTTATTGCAAAGAGATGTTTCCTTGGTGAGGGTATAAGGACACATATTTAGAAGGTAGTTAGGGATTGTACTGATTTAGAAAGTGGTAGATATAGATTCTCCTCCAAGATCCATGACTTCACTATCCCTGAATAGTTGCCTTGGTTTCCAGAGCCAGGAGTGATTTCCTTTTTGTTGAATGGGTCTTCAGTCCAATTAGAGAGGCCAGTTGGATTTGATGTCACAGATATCTTATTCATAATTGTAGAATGTACCTTGTGACTTCCTCTCACCTGATATCACTATTCTTTGGTGAGGTATAGCTGGAAATTTTTCTGTCCTGACTGGTCTGCAGCCACTCAGACCCAAGTAAATAAAAAGAGACTTATATTAATTAAAGCTGCTTGGCCATTAGCTCAAGCTTTCTACTGACTAGCTCTTATACTTAAACTCAGCCCATTTCTATTAATCTATATGTTGCCATGTGTTCTGTGGCTTTACCTGTGTGCCATTACATGCTGTTCCCTAGACAGTGGGCTGGTGTCTCCTGATTCAGCCTTCTCCCCAGAATTCTCCTTTTCTGCTTATCCTGCCTATACTTCCTGCTTTGCTGCTGGCCAATCAACGGTTTATTAAACCAGTGTACAAAAGCATTATTCCACAACATTCCACCTTTTCTGTCTAATTAAAAAGAAAGGTTTTAACATTAACATAGTAAATTTACATATAACAGTTATCAAGTAAGAGTTACAATTATAATGTCAAGTCTATTTTTATTTGGCAAAATTAAAGAAAATATTCTATCTATCCTATATTTATGAGTCTAAAGTTTTTATATCTATCTTTTCTCTTATCATAACCAAGGAAAACCATAACTATCTAGTCTTCACCTACATCAAAGACCTCAGAAGTATACAATATTATATAAGTAAACAAGAAGAGCATTATGTAACATCCAAAAATCTAGAATGAAAGAGACAGCTGCTTGCCTGGACAGTCATCCAAAGATCCTCTGTAATGTTGGGGCATCCATCTTCAGCCCATAGATCTAGTCTCTTAGTCATTTTTTTCTCTGTGTCCTGTAGAATGTCTGGTAGTCTTCTCTGTAAAGCAGGAAGCTGAAGGACCATCTCTCTCGCCTTGCAAAATTCAGTGGTCACCTTCCCATGGGTCCAGTATGTCCAGTCAATACAACATTTTGTCAAGAAGTCCAGGCAAGAACAATTTCTTGCCCAAATGACTATTTTTGCCAAGAAAATAAACTCCACAGAGAGTATCTTCGATGCCCATCTTTCTCTCTGAAGTAAATTGGTTCTGCCAGAAGCAGATGTGTCTCACTGTCCAGAAAGTCCAAGTTTTTAAAACATTTTAAACGCCATATTCTGTAGGCCTTTGAAGTGTTTGAAGATTACTTATATATCTGAAATATATCTATATATATCTAGAAAACTAAACTAACATGACTATTAGTTTTACTATCATAGAAGACTAATTATTAATCTGTATCTCTTAATTACCCATTACAGTTTAAATGAGTTACATAAGCATAATACCTTAAAAGTAGAAGTATACATACAATATAACAAAATTGACTTGAAATTTGTATCAATAAACTAAAATCTATACCAATGTAAAACATTTTAAATAAGTTGCTCTTTAAAAGTAGGTTCAACAATCCACCATTTTATCCTATCTATATCCTATATTTCTATGTCATATCCCCCTTTCTTCTTTTAGAAAGATATTGACTATGACCAATAACAGTTTTTTTACCAACAACCTAAATAAAGACAAACATCCATAATTCATTTTATTGGGACTATTGGCATAGTTTTTTAGGCTACTTCCTGCTGATAGAGGGCATTTGTAATCTTATGGGGACATAAAGAAAATTTTAGGTTTATGGTCAAGTCCTGACTGGAGTAGTCTGTGAGGCTGTATTCTCTGAGCCAGTTGTCTTGATTTTGGATGGTGGATGATCTGGGTCGTGGGGTTATTGGAGAACTTACAGGGGTCTTGGCTGATCAAACCTGATGTATCTTAATCTGTAACAAATCCATAGCCTCTGGCTTCCTGTGGAAACAAAAGCAGACGATCCTTTCCAAAGCAACATATCCTTAAATCCAAATTTTGAAGTCAAGATATCTTTAAAATATATATATATAATATATATATTATATATATATAATATATATATTATATATATATATATATAGGCTTAATTTAGCAGCCTTTACAATCCAATGTCTTTCTGTGGTTAAAAATATCTAAGACAACACAGTCTAGATTCTCTCTATAATACCCATCTTTATGTGGCTTATTTTTTATACTTCCTTTACTATCACTTTAAAGACTTTATTTTTTGAACTATTTCTTTATGTAACTGTCTATATTTATTTTCTTCTCTCTTCCAAGACTATGTACATTTTTATATGCACTGTAAACCACTGAAAGTCTTGTTCCATCTGAATCTGCCTTATTGGGAATCTGTTGCTTTAAGCTGCAGCATTACTAGGACTGAAATGGCAGCTTTGGCTGCTGGCTCTGCCCACCTCAGCTTCTCAATATGGCAGAACTACGTTCTGGAAACCAGGCTCACCTCTGACTATGGTAAGCAGGGGTCTATGCTTCCATCCATCAGTGTGTAGCCCAGAAACTTCTTTTTTTTTTTCTGTACTAGCAAAAGCTAAATCTATCATAATGTAGTGCACTGTGTGGCTTGGAGAAGCTACTGTGTACCAGGGCATAAATCCACCATGTTGCATTTAAGGCCACATGGGACTGCGAACCCGCCACACTGTAGCTCACGGCTGGCCACAACTAGGAAGCTGTTTTTAGCTCCATTTTAGAATCTTTCTTTTTCTTTTAAAGCTTTCTCAGGTTTTAGACCCAACATTGGGCACCATTTGTAGGTGAAAGTTTTTCTATATATTGCCCGGTCTGCAGCCACTCAGACCCAAGAAAATACACAAAGGCTTATATGAATTAAAACTGCTTGGCCATTAGCTCAGGCTCACTACTGACTAGCTCTTACACTTAAACTCAGCCCATTTCTGTTAATCTATATGTCACCACGTGTTCTATGACTTTACATTACATACTGCTCCCTGGACAGCAGCCTGGCATCTCTTGACTCAGCCTTCCTCTTCCCAGAATTCTCCTTATCTGCTTATCCTGCTAATACTTCCTGCTTGACTACTGACCAATCAGCATTTTATTTGACCAGTGTACAAAAACATTGTTCCATAGCAGTGAGGTAACTTATTTGAAGGGTCAGTTACCAAAATAGGAAGGATGTTGCTATAATATTGTGAGTCTCACTGAATGTGATTCTCAATACAGTGTAACTTCCCTAAACCCCTTGGTCTTTACTCATTCTGTTTCCCCTAGCAACAAAACTTCTTAGTGTTTAAGCTATCATAAATGATTGTTAATATCATGACCCTTAATTTGAGATACAAATTTCTGCCAAACTCTAATTTGTAGCACAATATATGCAAGATAATTAGAAATATATACTCCAAGATATTTCCTATTCAAAAGTTTGTATGTTATTGATAAATTAATGAATCCAAAATAGCTGGGATGGAGATACTGTGATTGTATATTTCTATAAGCTATGGAGATTTTTTTTTTTTTTGGTTTGGAAGAATGCAATGTAATCTTTAACATGTGACTCATGTTGCTAACCAGATTGACTCTTTTCAGTCATCTGGTTTCCCATAAGAGCATGCAGGGAATTGCACAGTAAACAGAAGAAAAGAGACCTGGGTGAGCAATGTAGGAAGGCAGGAAACCTGTGTCTATGGTAGAGTTAAATGTTTTGGTCTGCTGCATCTGGACATGGACTAACATTTGGTCAATAAATATTATCAAAGGTCACTTCAAATAGAATGTCCATCTCTTCACATAAAGGTAAATTTGAAGTCATTAAAGTATTTTTTAAGTGTTTAAAGCATTAAATAAAAAAATGAAGAATTCAAGAAAGTTTTACATAGGAGAAACCACAAAATAACTAGAAATATAACAATATAATGGTATGTATTAAATTTGCTTCTCCAAAAAAGCAAAATAAAGAGCTATTACTTTGAACTGCACTAAAATTACCTGTTGAGTGACATTAACCTGCGATATAAAAGAAGTATAAAGCTATTTCCAAAAGTTACTGCTGGTATTGTTCCTGTAGAAATCTCAATTTATTACTAAATATTGAAGTCAAGTATGCCAGAGGAATCTGATGTTTCATTCTAGTAAAAATAATTTTCTGGGAACCATTCACCAAAAGTTTTACAATTACCTTGAATATTTACTTCAGTTTCAGAATCTCTAATAAAAAATTTACATTGATTTTATATTAACTAGTATAGGATTTAAACTGGCAATACATGTAATGAAAATCAAGTACTTCTATAAATTGCTGTGAGAAAACAAAGCTGAGTCATGAAATTTACTAAAAAGCAGTATCAATAAAACTAATTTAGACATTATTACTGAAAATTAAGTTTGAGTACATATATATAGTATATATATATATATATATATATATATATATATATTTGAAGAAATGTAAAATCACAGGTGCAATACATTTACTATGTATGAAAAGACATGTTAAAGGTTGTAAGAGCAAACAATACAGAAATTAGGGTATTACTACTTCAATATATAGCTTTTTATGTGTGTAACTGCCCACAATATGCCCTTAATGTTTTGAGATATGCAAGACTTAAGTATAAAAATAAGTTTTAGATGGTAGAAGCCACAGTGACTTTAACAGTATTTCATGTTGATGGGAGGCATTAAAACATATTCATGCATTAGATATTAAATTTTACCCATTATTGCCTATTATATTAATTTTTACAATCACATATTTTCCTTTTATTGAAAATAGATATTTCTTTCTCACATAATATATCCTGATTATGGCTTCCCAGCCCTTTACTCCTCTTAGTTCCTTCCCACCACCCCTCCAATCCAAATCCACCCCCTTTCTATCTCTCCCTTGAAAATAAACTTGCTTCTAAGGGATAATAAAATATAATAAGATATTAAAAACTTAGCACATTGAATAGGAAACAAATAAACAGAAGAAATGAGACCAAGAGAAGCCACAAGAAATACAGATTCTATTTACACTTTTACTTCTTTAACTTCTTTATTCCTTTTCCACCACTGTCTGTTCATGTTTTCATAGATTCCTTTAAGGGATCTATCTATTTCTTCTTTAATGACCTCTATCATTTTTATAAAGGCTATTTTAAGATCTTTGTCTTGTGAATCAGCTATGTTACAGTTCTCAGGGTGTACTATAGTATGATTGGTGGGCTATAGTGGAGACATGTTTTTCTGGCTGTTACTGTGTTCTTATGCTGGTGACTAGGCATCTGGTTTGGTAAGATTGAAACTCTAGGTGCTGATATCTGGTCTCATCTTTGTTGGGTGAATGCTTAGTTCCTTGGAGTCTGTTGCCTTCTCCGTTCCTTAGAAGGGTGTGGTGGCAGTGTGTTGTCTGAGATCCTGCTAGGTGAGTGAGGTCTGCAGGTTCTTGGTAAAATGTGTTTCTAGGTATTGGAAGCTGACACTTTGGGAAGGGAATAGCCTGAGGGATGGGGATTGGGGGAGAACAGGGACTGAAGAGTTCCACAGCAGGTAGGAAATAAGTAGTCTGCTACAAATCTGAGGATAAAACTGGTGGATCAGATATGGAGGAGGTTGAGGGAGAGTGAAGATCTGAAGCTCACCTACCTGCTTTGCTGGCCAACTAGCTTCTCTGGTAGGCTTGGCTGGTGCATTCCCAGGGAAGGACTGCTGTGCTGAGACTAAGGGATGAGTGGGGGAAAACGTTGGAGAAAGAGGTGTACATGATCCTGATCCTCTGGAGATGGGACAGAGAGAAAGTGGAGCCTGCAGCAGGTGGTCTGCTAGAGAGTTGTGAGTGAAACTGGAGGACTGGATTTGGAGGAGTGGAGCTAGAGCTGAGAGGGAGGGAGTCTCTATGTGGCCTCCCTGCTTCACTGGCCAGCTGGCTTATGGGTTCCCAGGGAATGCTGGGAGGGTAAGACACTGAGATGAGTGGGTGGAATGAAGTTTGGAGGTGATGTTCTATGCTCTCCTTTGGAGATGGGGGTCAGAGAGGAAGGGGAAGCCACAGATGGCAGTCTGTATGGGATGAGACTGGGGGATTAGATTTGAAAAAGAGAGAGAGAAGAGAAAATCTTCAGGTAGGCTACCTGCTTCCCTCCGAGTAGCCTTTGTGTTCTCAGAGAGTGGCTGCTGCCGTTGGGGCCTGGAATACAGTGATGAATTAGGGGAAGGAAGTTTGGAAGGGAAGATCTGTGTGATCGATTGGCATCAGAGAGAAAGGGGAGGCCACAGTAAGTGGTTTGCTATAGAGGTGTGGGTGAGACAGGCTGAAAGGATTAGAAGAGGAATGGCTGGTGAAGATCTGGTTAGCCTCCCTCCTTCCCTGGCGGGAGTAGCCTGGGGGTTCCCTGGGAACGCCTGCTGGATTTGGGACCTGTTAGAAAGTGATAAGTGGAGGAAAGGAAGGTGGTAGGAGAAGGTCCAAATGATCCATTGGCCATGGTGACAGAGAGAAAGGCGAGGCAGCAGCAAGTGGTCTCCTACACAGAAGAGGGTGATCCTGGGGACTTGGATTTGGAGGAGCAAGGCAAAGGTGAAATCTGCTGCTAGCCTACCTACTTCTCTGGCGAGAGTCCAACTTTTACAATCACATTTTGATGTTCATATTGGCATATATTCTTGGATCTTTCAGTAAATGCATAGGAGATGAATGTTGACTTAGATCCTGTGTGTTCTGAATGGTTGAGCTCTTAGATTCAGGTCTTTCATAAAGGTGGGGTGGTACACAACTCACGACTGACATGTTAATGATATGCCTGCATTATTCAGTTTACCACATTCTAATTATTTATTTTGGCCATTAAATAAAGTTATGCTTTATTACAGAACATTGATTTTATCCTAGTTCTTTTTATTAGTATATTATCTAATAGAAAGTGTCCAGAGGCCTGGAAAACAAAAAATTCCATATAAATTAATGGTGAGTAGTAAGATTTATAACAATGAGTACCTACCAGATAAACAGCTGGTTTATACAGAGGACCAATTAACAACTGAAATACTTGAAATGTACAAGTAAGGGTGAGTGGTGGGAGACAGGTAGTGATTTGATATCTTATTTCTGAACTTAGCACTTAGAGTATAACATTGTGCTTTTTTTTCTTCTACCGGAAATATTTTTCCCATGGAAAATGTGTATTAGTAAGTAATATTCTTGTCACAGTGTCTCTGTAACGGATCTCCCACAGTTTATTTTGAAGATCTGAAATTATTACAAGAAATTTTGAAAAAAATTATCCTTGAAAATTAAAGAAGGAAAAAGGGAAACCAAGAAAGGAGGAAATGCAGATATTGTTTATTTGACATCTGAATTGAAGAATCATATAAAAACTTTATTTCTGAATTTACTACTGAGATGTGGGAATACCTTCTTACGGTTACTTTTTGTAATTCTGTACTACAAATCTTCCAAACACTGATTAACCTTAATATTTTTTCCTGTAAGATTTCAATCTTACTTCAAGTATTCCAGTTCTGATGGATATTTATAATAAAAAATATGAAATGGATAGGAAGAAGCAAAGTGCTAGAGAGGCCCACAGAAATCCACAAAGATACCACCACAACAGACTGCTGGCAATGATCGAGAGACAGCCGGAACTGACCTACTCTGGTGATGGGATGGCCAAACACCCTAATTGTCATGCTAGAAACCCCCATCCAACTACTGAGGGATCTGGATGCAGAGATCCATGGCTAGGCCCCGGGTGGGTCTTTGGGAATCCAATTAGCGAGAATGAGGAGGGTTTATATGAGCGAGAATTGTTGAGACCAAGGTTGGATAAAGCACAGGGACAAATAGCCAAACGAATGGAAACACATGAACTATGAACCAACCAATGGCTGAGGGGTCCCCAACTGGATCAGGCCCTCTGAATGGGTAAGACAGTTGATTGGCTTGATCTGTTTGGGAGGCATCCAGGCAGTGGGACTGGGTCCTGTGCTCATTGCATGAGTTGGCTGTTTGAAAACCTGGGGCCTATGCAGGATCCCTTGGCTCGGCCTGGGAGGAGGGGACTGCACCTACCTGGACTGAGTCTACCAGGTTGATCTCAATCTGCAGGGAAGGCTTTGCCCTGGAGGAGGTGTGGAATGGGGGGTGGGCTGGGGGGGAAAGTGAGGGGTGAGCGTGAGGGGGGGAAAACAAGGGAATCCGTGGTCTGATATGTAGAACTGAATTGTATTGCAAAATAAAAATTAAAAAAATAAAAAAATTAAATAAAAAAATAGGAAAACTAAAAAAAATATGAAATGGATTTTTCATGATTCCTTTCTATGCATCCTATCTTCCCAAGTCATCTCCTGTATTTTTGTTTTGTTCAGAGTCCACTCATGACTACACACTCTTTCGTGCACATACAGACAATAGCTTAAATAACACAATCCACAGAGCAGGACAGTGAGATTGCTAGGAAAGATAGCTAAGTTTATCTAACCTTTGCACTGTATCTACAGTGTAGAACGTAGAAATCCTATTCTGATGTGTCCGTTTTCTTCATATTGAGCTACTAAGGATAATGAAGAAGGCCAATTCCATACTAACATCAATAAGTGATAGTTAAAGTGGAATGGTACCTGCAACAGCCAATGAAACATGGCAATAAAACATAGTTTAAAAGCAGGAGCAATACATATAGTCATCATTTTATTTTCATTGGTTTCTCAAAAGTGAAGCTAGTGCCCCAGGAAAACATACAATGTTTTACAAAGTAGAAAAAGTAAATATTAAAAATTTTAAACTTTCTTTTAATTTTTCTGCCTTTGGTTTTGAAATATCTCTATATCATTTTTTTCAAGGTATAAGCATAGTTCCCTATAGCTCTTTACACATGCAATTTAATTGATCAAATAACAGGACCAAAATGAAATTTTTGTGAACATTAGGAAACTGTATATACACTTATGGTGGTATCCAATCTAGAAAGAAATGGCTTGCTTATTGCCACAGTGATTTAACCATAACCTTTTTTCATACAAGTTGGAAATTCATTACAGTTCCCTAAAATGCCTTAAAAAATCCTCTGTCCTTAGGAAAATACCATATAGTTCAAGAAACTACTGTCTACAGTGTAATGCAGTGACTATTTACACAGGTGTAAACAGTTCAGAGAGGACAGGTGGGTGGTTTCACATTAGGGGCATAATTAGTTATCTCCTTGTTGTGAAAAAAAAATAGGACACAAGCCAGTCAAGCAAGTTTTTTTTTTTTTTTCTGGTGAACAAATCTGCATTTCAGTCCATAATAGCACGGCGATCATGAAGAGGAGGTCGGGGTACCTGGTCACATTGCACCTGCAATCGGGGAACGAAAGCCAATAAATGCTTGTGTTTAGCTGTTACTCTCCTGCTTTGATTCAGCCCAAGATCCCAGCACTCTACTGTCTGCAGGTAACATGGGTCTTAACCCACCTCAGTTAACTTCATTTAGATAATGTCTCAAGGACAGTCTCAGAAGCTTACCATCTGTGGGACTCTTTAGCCCATTAAATTGAAAGCCCAACGTTAACTATTGAAACTTGTCTAGTTGACCCCTAACTCATCAGCATTAAGAAAGAAACTTCTGTTCCTTTTCTCCAAAGGTAAATGACCATCTTATAATACAAATAAATTTAGTTCCCCATAATCTTTTATAATTCCAACATAGTTCTCCAGTCCACAGTCAAAGATTAAACGTTGGGGGCATAGATTCAGCCTTGGGTACCACACAGATAAGAAATCATAGGCCTTGATACTCAGCCGTCACTTGCTGTCAATACCCTGCCAGTATCTTGTCATCCAGAAGTCAAAGGGCAGGGCTGAGTATGCACTGGTGTGAATAGAGGCATCAGCGATGAAAAACACTGAGCAGTCTGGATGTGATGAGTCAGGCACCAGGGCCAAACATAAACATTCAATACAACTGTCCTCAACTAAGTCTATTAATTTTACAATTTAAAATAGATTACATAACTGACATGATCCTTCTTATTCTCACATTTGATTCAATATCATCTTTTAGTTGAAATTTTTTGTCAAACATGTTTTATTTCTGCCATGAAATCATAAGAAGCCATTAAATATTACTTGCCTTCACTTATCTTTGACAAGTATTAGGTAATGTGGGTCAGGTCTGATATTTATTTAGCTACATAATGAAATGTCCCACTCAGAATTTATTTAAATAAATATATCTATATCCACAACTAGATGTGGTCCATGAATGTAGTGTTCTTTTCTGATTGAAGGGAGTGATTTTTTTCTAAGTAGCTAAGTCATAACTGTGGTGATATATTTAATACAAGAGCTGCTCATGGCCTATTTTAGAAATAGTTCATAATTAAAATAGTTATTATACAGAGAGATCTATTAGGTTGGCCATTGTTCTGCTTGAAATATCCTTATCAAAGAGGGTCCTCAAAACATATGCAGTCAAAATTGGTGTTTTCTCTTGCAAATGATTTATGTTTTTTTCTCTGATTTTTGATCTATGTATATAGAAGTAGAGTTATGAGAAGATTTCCTACTTAAACTGAAATTAAACCACTTACTAGGTCCGTTACAAGATTAGGGCTTTTGAATGAGGACGTTCATTCTTAATGTAGAAGGAAATGATTTCATATTTCATCATTATTTTATTACATTAGTGAACACTTGAAAGTTGGGCCAAATGTTTCCAGGAAACATTTGTGATGGTAACATGTGCCAAACAGCCTCTTATTGTGCAAGTGGTGTGACATTAATGGATGTGTGAATGCTTTGTAAGGAAGATTGTGACCTGAAAAATAAGAGTTTTATGCTCATATAAGAATTTGTTTTTTCCTAAAAATAATGCAATAATCTTGCTGCTTGTCTGTGTTCATCTTCTGACTGTTTGATTTATGATTTGTAAATGATTTCCTGTGAAGAAGTTTCCTGTAAGAAGCTACACCCATAAAGTCTCACCACCAGCACACCCAAAAGTGAGCTGCACAAGGTTGACACCAGTGGACATGCCAAGGTTGACAGGGAAAAGCCCACAAGGACTCAACCCTACGCAAAGAACTATAGACACCTAAGGAAGGCTGGGTGCAAGAGAAATGTTCTTCCTGATGGAAGAACACATCAATTGATTGTCTGATCCAAAGGCTCAGTCTGCAAACAGACAAATAATATTATGTGAATTGACTAGGTTATATTTAAGAGTATGTATGTAGATACATACATATATATGCATGTGTGTGTATATGTGTGTGTATGTGTGTGTGTGTGTGTGTGTGTGTGTGTGTGTGTGTGTGTGTGTGTGTGTGCAATAACAATTAGTGGATTCAAACACCATGAATTTGAAGGAGAGTAGGGAGGTGTATATGGGAGGGATTGGAGTGAAGAAATGTAATTATGTTATAACCCCCCAAATAAAATAACTAAAAAGAACAAACTCTAATTCTATAATACTATCTTCTACTTGTTATAGTACATACTTTAAGACTTTTGTTTTCTTTTTACAAGCCTATCAGTCCATTAACCTTCTCCATAATGTGTAAATACATCCTGATATTACTCTGTACTTGTCACTGTAAAGTACAAATGATACTCATTTTTGCTCTAGCCAGTTTTTGGTTAGTAGATAGCTGATATTATGTTATTAAGTAATTTTGAACCGATTTAAAAAATGAACATAATACAGTATAAAATTAGAGAGTCTCTAATTTCAGGGGCATCTGGTAATCTTCCCCATTACATATATATTATTTAAATCTTTTAGTGTTTTAAAGAAAAAGCTTATTTTAGAACATTGTTTCTGATGCTATTTAGTATGATATGAATCATGTCCATATCATGACACATATTTTCTGCAGTAAAATTTTAAAGATGGTACAGTTTTCATTTATAGATACAACACAACATAATATTTTTGGCATGTAAATAGATTATTGTGAGACAAGATTTTTTTATTTGTGTGTACAGATAACCTCATGTGTATGTATGTTTTAATAGCCTGTGCAGATACGTCTATGAGAAGATTTGTCTACTTTCTCAAAATAATATGTTTGAAATGGATTCCTAAGTCATCCTGTGTCCTGTGAAGGGACTATAGGTACTGTTACAACAAGAGCAGCAACTTTTTGTGATATATGACCATTCCCAAAGAATAGACAGTGGTCTTCTACAGAGTTGATCTGAAAACTCTTGTTTGTCGTGTCACCTCTAGTATATTTTGTCCTTACTTAATCTTCTGTAGGGTCTTGTCTTTAAATGAATGATAGAAGCTCAGAGAAAACACATTTTGTGATTTGGGAGACAATGAGAAGTGAAATCGTGGAGTCAGGATAAGCAGAAGGTCAGCAATATCTTGGTTATACTTCATATGAAAGCCTTCATCATACCAGTGTATCATACTCTGGGATGTCATTCTCAGCTCTTCAATACACATATCAGGTATAAAAAGACAAATATAGCCAATTATTGCTTCTAAAATATATAGGCCAAAGCAAGTATAACTGACCTCAATTTACCTCTGATACATTTGGGTCCTTCAGAATGATAGGCCCGGTCAATGGTAAGCCAAGAGCTCATTTGATATCATCATTTTCTGATTCTAGAAAAAACAGATTTATGAGGTATAAGACAAAAAGTACTGTCATTGGAACATTGACATATTAGTGACAGCCTGTGAATGCATACCTATGAGTATGACTAAAGTGAAAATTTCTACTTTATTATATCTCTCACATTGTAAGTGACAGATGTGAACGAATGGTTTCACTGTTAAAAAGAATGAATATTTCCAAAGCTCAGAAATCAACAGCAGTAGATTTGACAATGCCATTTTTGAAATTCTGTTTTGAAATATCATGTTTTGGAAAGTATAACATATGGGATAGAGTTTTGATTTTTAATATTTTTCTTTTATCAATATCTGTCACATAATTGATGAGTTCTTTCACAGAATAAAACTACTACCTTGAAACAAATTTAATATATTTTACTATATACTTTGTCCTGGGAATATGGTCCATCTCTCTTTTTTCAAACAGTCATCATTCATATGTAATTCTGAACAAAATAAAAAGATGTCCATAATACAAGGTACAAGAGCAAATAATGCCATTGATATTCAGTGATTATTTTGATACACTGTTGAATTACTTTGTTTATATTTTGTTGCTCATTTATGAGAATTTGAAGATTAAATCAATGTTCTTCATATCTTAAAAGTAAATTTTAGGTTACAGAAAATGACATTGCTCATAAAATTATTCTACATTCTTAATAATTCCACATTTATAATATTATTTAATGTTCAAGTGTTAATTGCTTTTAATGATTTTCCATGTAATGAGCAGAAAATAACATACAATACAAATATTAATTACTTTTTGTTATCTAACCAGTCTTGCAGTCGGGTCATTTGTATCCACATCTACATTAATGGTAAGAGAAACTAGTGATTTAGCTGCCTTCTCTCCAAAGCTGATGCACTGGCCTGCCAATTGAAATGCCTGTTAGTGGAGATGTGAAAGATAAATATTTTATGACAATTCATTTTGACTTTTTCATTTGGCTGTGTAGAAATGTATTTTATGGTATGTGGGTAGTCATATGCTATGTAAAGGAAAAGGATCAATAGGTAAGAAAAATAACAGTTACTATTTCAAAGTAGAGCATGTCAGAGACAAACAAAATAGCCAAATAGCTTATTCTTTTCCACATCCTATTTATGCTATTTAAAGTAACAAGTTTCATGTTTATTTTTGTTTTTTTCCATAACAAGATGCATTGTTCCAGGTACAATCCAGAAAAAGAAATAAGGCTGAATCCATACTATAGTTACTTACATTTTTTTTTCCAGAAAAGTGAGAAACACCAGTAGGTCTGCTGAGACACATACTACTAAACATTCTTGAAATGTCAAATGCATTCATTAGCTTTGATTAAGAAAAATATATTTACCTTCGTAGAGAAGACACACCCTCTGTAAACAATACGCCATTAGTTTCTCCACTAAAACATTGAGATGACTAAGGAGAATGATTACATGTGCTTAGTGTTCCAGGACTATGGATACTGTTTATGATGATTTTAATTTTATTTCTTCAAACACTATAACATGATCCACTTAGTAGGTTTTTTGTACCCAGATAATAGGTTTCTTTGCCAATGCAGTAAGGCAGATTAAGCCGAATTAAAAGGTAAAAGACCAGGTTTATTTTGAGCAAAGTCGTTCCCAGGTGACTCTTCCAGCCCTCAGGGACTAAGGAGGAAAAGAGGCAGGAGAAAATCCCATGGCCAAACGCTTATGTACCCTGTAGTTGAGGGATGATGACTGTCTGCCACAAACTGGTTTTATGCCCAAGTATGGTACGCTTTGGGTGGAGACTTGGGCAGCCTCCACGAATGTGGAACTCGACTTTTTGGTGATTTTTCTTTGTTGGAGATTCTCTGAGTGGGCGGGTTGGAGAGAGAGATATGGGGATTTTGCAGCGGCGAGCTGGAAGTTCCAGCTGAACACCACCTACTACCACAGATGACAATATAAATACAATGCTAAAAGGAAATCATTTCCTTGAACATTAAAAAAGTAGACAACTATATGCTTTAACCTGATGATCACAGTAAATGATGTTGATAGTTGATCCCTTGTTTTCCCTACAGAGGTGAATTTTTAAACTCGTCCATTATTTAATCATAAAAACTTGCCGGGCGGTGGTGGCGCACGCCTTTAATCCCAGCACTCGGGAGGCAGAGCCAGGCGGATCTCTGTGAGTTCGAGGCCAGCCTGGGCTACCAAGTGAGTTCCAGGAAAAGACGCAAAGCTACACAGAGAAACCCTGTCTCGAAAAACCAAAAAAAAAACCAAAAAAACAAAAAACAAAAAAAAAAAAAAAAAAAAAAACTTGTGTTGAGGGGCTGGAATATAGCCCAGTGGTAGAATGTATGCTTAGCATGCATAAGGCCCACGGTTCAATCCCCAGTACCACATTAAAAAAAAAAAAAAAAAAAACTTGTGTTGACTATAATTCTTTTTTTGTAATATATTAGATTTTTGTCACAGTTATAGGGAGAGCTAGGGTTCAGTATATGTTTCCTCAAGATATATCACTTTAGCATATTGATTATTTTAACCTGTAGGCACTTCAGAAACAGCACTTGAAGGGGGCCCTCTCTGAACGCTAATCCTAAATTTTACATAATAAAACAGGTCATAAAATGGCCTGTCAGAAATGTGGTCTCCCCACTATACTAAGAAGAAAAGAGCATATCCATCACAAACTAGAAACTCAAAGTCCACACTAGCAAATCTATGCAGACAAAATTACCTTTGCTGAAATTCTCCGTGTGTTTCCTAGTCACCGCCATGCAATTTACTCCCTTATCCAAGTTGCTGTGGCCTGCTGTGTTCCCACAGCACCCATAGGAAGGTGTATAAGTCTGTCTCTGTGTCTTCATTTTGCTTCTACATATTTCATAGCATCCATATATAGAACCGTGCATTCTTTTCTCTTGTTAGTATGTCATATGTATGCTAAATTCTTTGGCTGTATACATGACCCAAGAGGATAAAAAGAGGTTTTTTTTTTTTTTTTCACATTTATTGTTAGTCCTCATTTTGCCAATATTTTGAGAGAGGTGGTCTTCTCCTGGGAAGAACACACTAATTGGTTATTTTGTGCCACACAGTGTGCTCTGAAACAAACTTATAAGTAACATTATATTTTAGGTGTTTCTATATGAAGCTGAAAATTGTCCTTATAAGATCTGTGAAAAAACTGTGTTGGAATTTTGATGGAGATTGCTTTGAATAAGTATATTGCTTTAGATAGCATGGCCATTTTTATTCTATTGATCCTACTGATCCATGAACATGGGAGATAATTCCATCTTCTGATATCTTCTTCAATTTCTTTCTTCAATGTCTTAAAGCGTTTGTCATAAGCCTTTCACTTGCTTGGTTAGAGTTACACCAAGATACTTTGTGTTATTTGAGGCTATTGTGAAAGCTGTTGTCCCATGATTTTTTTCTCAGTCTGTTTGTCATTTATATAGGAAGACCACTGGTTTTTGTGAGTTAATTTTATATCCACTGGCTCTGATGAAATTGTCTTTCAGCTGTAGGAGTTCCCTGGTGGAATTTTTAGGGTCACTTACATATACTATCATGACATCTGTAAATAAAGATGTTTTGACTTCTTCTTTTTTAACTTGTATACTCTTGATCCCCTTCGGTTCTCTTATTCTCTAGCTAAGTCTTCAAATACTTTATTGAATAGCTGTGGAGAGAGTGGAGAGCCTTGTCTTCTTGTTCATGATTTTAGTGGAATTTCTTTGAGTAAGTTTAAATTGATGTTGGCTATAATATTGCAATAAACTGCCTTTATTTTGTTGAGGTATTTACCTTGTATCCCTAATCTCTTCAGGAATTTTATCATAAAGGGATGCTGGATTTTGCCAAAAGATTTTCTTCATCTGATGAAATGATGATGTGTTTTTGTCTTTCATTTCATTTTTATGGTTGATTACATTTATCAATTAATGTATGTTGAACCATCCCTGCATTTCTCTAATGAAACCTACTTGATCATAGTGAAAGATCTGTCTGATATGTTCTTAGACTTAGTTTGTAAGAATTTTATTAGTATTTTTGCATCTATATTCATAAGGGAAATTTGTCTGTAATTATCTTTCTTTGTAGAGTCTCTATGTATTTGGGGTATCAGGATAGCTGTGGCCTTGTAAAATGAATCAGGCAATCTTCCTTCTGTTTCTATTTTGTGAAACAACTTGAACTGTGTTGGCATTAACTCTGAAATTCAGGTTGAGTTTTGTGCTAAAGACATTTGTCCCTGGGCTTTTTTTTTTTTTTTTTTTTTTTGGTTAGGAGACTTTTAATGACTGCTTCTATTTCACTAGGGGTTATAGGACAGTTTAAATTGCTTATTGATCTTGACTTAACTTTGGTAAGTGCTATGTGTCAAGAAAATTACTCATTTCTTTTAGATTTTCCAATGTATTGGAGTCCAGGATCTTAAAGGATAGCCTTATGATTCTATGGATTTCTACAGTGTCTGTTGTTATGTTCCCATTTCATCTGAAACTTCATTAATTTTGATATTCTTTTCCACCTTTTAGTTTATTTGGATAAAGGTTGGTCAATCGTATTAGTTTTCTCAAAGAATCTACTCTCTATTTCATTGATTCTTTGTATCTTTGTTTGTAATACATTGATTTCGTCCCTGAGATAAATTATTTCTTACTGTGCACTTCTTTTGGGTATGTTTTCCTCTTTTGTACTAGAGCTTTCATTTGTGCTGCTAAGTATGAGATCTCTTCTTCTTCTTCTTCTTTTTTTAATGTAGGCTGTTAGCACTGTGAACTTCCCTCTTAGAACTGTCTTCATTGTGTGGCATATCTTCAGGTATATTGTGTATATATTTTCATTCTATTTTAGAAAGTCTTTCATCTGAATTTCTGTCTTCATCCATTTTTCATTAATTAGTGAGTTGTTCAGTTTCCACGAATTTGTAAGTTTTCTGTTGTTGAAATCCAGCTCTAATTTGTAATGGGCAGATCAATGGTATTGCTTAAATTTTCTTAATTCTATGGTGACTTGCTTTATGTCCAAGTATGTTGTCAATTTCAGAGAAAGTTTAATGAGGTGATGAGAAGAAGGTATGTTTTGTTGTGTTTGGTTGACATGCTCTGTTCTAAATATCTGTTCAGTTCATTTGGTTTATAATGTCGATTAGCACCAGAATTTCTCTGTTCAGTTTTGTATCAGTGACCTGTCTGTTGGTATTGGAGTGAGGTATTGAAGTCTCCCACTGTCAGTGTGTGAGAGTCAATATTTGATTTAAGCTACAATAGTGTTTCTTTTATGAACTTTGGTGCTGGTGTCTGGTGTGTAGATGTTAAGAACTGTAATGTCCTCTTGAAGAATATTTCCTTTGATGAGTATATAGTATCCTCTCCTATTTCTTCTGATTAGTTTTGGTTTGGAGTCTATTTTGTCAGATATTAAAATGGCTGCACGAATGGTCAATTTGTTTGGAATATCTTTTTCCATCCTTTTATTCTCAGATAATGTCTACCTTTGATGTTGAGGTATGTTTCTTTGATGCAGCAGAAAGATGGATTCTGTTTTCCCATCCATTCTGTTAGTCTGTGTCATTTAATTGAGAAATTGAGACCATCGTTCTGAGAGATTTTAGTGAGCATTGTTTGTTGACTCTTGTTTTTGTTGTTGTTGTTGGTGTGTGTGTGTGTGTGTGTGTGTGTGTGTGTGTGTGTGTGTGTGTGTGTGTGTATTTTGCCTCTTGATTTTCTAGTTTGAGATTATTTATTCCTTATTTTTTCTTGGATGTGGTTAACATCTGTAGGATCATGTTTTCTCTCTAGCACTTTCTGTATGGCTGGATTAGTAGATAGATATTGCTTAAATTTGGTTTTATCACAGAATATCTTATTTTTTCCATCTATGGTGATTGAAAGTTTGGCTCGGTATAGAAGTCTGGGCTTGCATCTTGTTATATCTTAGCGTCTTCAGGACATCTACTCAGTCCCTTCTGCTTTTGAGAGTTTCCACTGAGAAGTCAGGTATAATTCTAATAGGTCTGTGTGGTGGTATTGTGTTCCCCAAAATATTGTGTACCTTAATAAACTTATCTGGGGTCAGAGAACAGAAAAGCCACAAGATGCTTAGGCTAGAAAATGTTAGCACACGCCTTTAATCCTAGCATTCTAGAGACAAAAATCCCTCTGGATCTCTGTGAGTTCAAGGCTGGATTGGAAACAGTCAGGCATGGTGACTCACGCCTTTAATCCCAGAAAGCAGCCTTTAATCCCAGGGAGTGGTGGTAGAAAGCAGAAAGGTTTATAAGGCGTGAGGACCAGAAACTAGAAGCATTTGCCTGGTTAAGCATTTGGCTGGTTAAGCATTCAGGCTTCTAGCAGCAGTTCAACTGAGAGCCATTGGGATGAGGACATAGAAGCTTCCAGTCTGAGGAAACAAGACCAGCTAGCTGAGAAGTTGGCCAGGTGAGGTTAGCTGTGGCTTATTCTGTCTCTCTGATCTTCCAGTGTTTAACCCAATACCTGGCTCAGGTTTGATTTTATTAATAAGAACTGTTAAGATTCCTGCTACAGGTCTGCTTTCATGTTACTTTGCAGCTTTTAATATTCTTTCTTTGTTCTGTACCATTAGTGTTCTGATTATTATGTACCAAGGGACTTTCTCTTCTGGTCAAGTGTATTTGGTGTTCCGTCCACTTCTTGTACTTTTACAGGCGTCTCCTTCTTCAGGGTAGGAACACTTTTTTGCGTGTGTAATTAAAAAATATTTCCTGTGTCTTGGGCCTGGGTTTCTTCTTCCTCAATTTCTGTTATTCTCAGAGTTGGTCTTTTCACAGTGTCCCAAATTTCCTGGATGTTTTGTTGCAGCATGTTTTCAGATTTAACTTTTTTTTTTTTTTCATATATCCATTTCTTCTATTGTGTCTCCACTGCTTGAGAGTCTCTCTTCCATCTTTTGCATTCTGGTGGTGTGGGTTGCTTTGAATTTCATGTTTGTGTGCCTAAATTTTTCAATTCCAGATTTCTCAGTTTGAATTTTTTTTATTGATTCAACTTCTCCTTTCAGATCTTGAACTGTTTTATTCATTTCATTCCACTGGTTGTGTTTTCATAGATTTCTCTTTAAGAGATTCATTCATTTCCTCGTAAGGACCTCTGTCATATTCACAGAGGTTATTTTAAGGACTTTGTCCTGTGCTTCAATTCTCAGGGCCTATAACACAGTAGGTTTGCTGGACTCTCATGGGACATGTGATTCTGGCTATTACTAAGTGTGTTAATATGCTATCATCTAGGCATTTGGGTTTGGGTAGATTGTAATTCTAGGTGCTAGTATCTGGTCTTGTCTTTGTTGGGTGAGTGTTTTGTTTCTTGGTTTCTGTTGCACTCTCTGATTCCTAGGAGTGTGTGGTGGCTACGTGTTTTCTGGTAAGGAATTTTTCTGTGATCCTGCCAGGGTTGGCTACTAAGGTTCCTGGATAAAATAAGTTTCTAGGTATTGAGGGCTGACATTTAGGAATGCAGATGGGCTGGGGGGAGGGGGTTGGGCAAGCAGTCATCAATTGGGAGGAAAGCAGGGTGTTCCACTGGGCTCTGATTATTCATTCCCCTAGGAATAGGGGTACAGAGTGAGGAGAGGCCATGCCAGGCAGTCTGCTACAGAGCTGAGTGTGAGCTTGGGTGCCTGGATTTGGATAGAGGGAAATTGAAGATGTGAAGCTCTCCTACCTTTTTGCCTGGCCTGCTTGCTTCTCTGGAAGAGTCATCTGGTGGGATCATAGGAAATGACTGTTGGAGTTGTGGGTGGGATAACAGTGTGAGTGGGGAGGATGGTTGGTGGAAAAGATCTACCTGACCCAGTGGATATGGTGATGGAGAGGAGGGGGAGCACAAGTGGTCTTCTACAGAGTTTGGGGTGATACTTGGGGATTGGATTTATAGGAAGAAGAGGTAGAAGTATGGCAGTTAGGCTGCCTGCTCGCCTGATTGGAGTGGCCTATAGGTGCATAGGGAATGCCTGTTGGAGTTAGTGTCTGGGATAAAATAATGAGTGGTGAGAAATAATTTTGGGGGGAATATCTGAGTGATTCACTGTAAATGGGGGATTGGGGTGGGAGACTGTAGCAGGTCCTCTGCTACAAAGAGGGAAATGAGATTGACAGATGGGATTTGGAGGAGAGGAGAGAGATGAAGATCTGCAGTTAGGCTCCCTGCTTCTCTGGACAAAGTCCACCTTATTTTAATTTAGTATAATGATATCAATGGTGAGTAGTGTGTTAAATGTGCATTGACATCAGCCGGAATCATGATTTATTGTCGATTAAACATTATCTATCTATCTATCTACTTACCTACCTACCTACCTATCATCATCATTTATCAGTCTAGATACATGTAGATATATATGCATTGAAACATATATTTTAGAGCAGAAAGACAGTTTAGTGTATTGATTACTTGGAAGAAATGACAAGAACATTTGTGTGCATATCAAATTCCAAGTTCTGCTAATGAATTGTCAAGCCCTGGTATTTCACGAGTTTTCAAGTATGAAGCACCTAGTTCCTGTGGCATTTGAAATTGTATTACATCATTGTGAAACTTCTTTTAAGCCATTTCAAAATGCTTTGACAAAGGATTAACAATCTTCCTTGCTTTTGTAAATATGTAATTATAAAAGATGTGTTGAAATATCAAGTTATAATAAGATTTGTAGATAATTTAATCTTGGCATATTTTCAAAAGGCCTTTTTGTTTACTTATCCCTCAACTTCATCTGTCTCAGGCAAATATGTTACAAATTTGACAAAAACATTTTAAGTGTCATTTCTTTATGTTGCTTCATTATTGAATATTAATAAGTGATTGGATTATATACTGTTTATACTTGGAACATTGCATAGTTTCTTTGTGTAACATATTTAGTAAAAGGTAGTTTAGAATATTATATCATTGAGTGCTAATAATACACAACAGAATTTTATTTAAGATGTGAGCTTACTCTGTTCATTATCTATGGGTTTATACCCGTGTCTCTCTTACAGCTGTTATTTCAAGAAACCAAGAAGGTCCAGGAGAAATGGGAAAGGCTGTGCTTATTCCAAAAGATGACCAAGAGAAAATGAAAGAGTTGTTTAAAATCAATCAATTTAACCTCATGGCCAGTGACTTGATTGCCCTTAACCGAAGTCTGCCAGATGTGAGATTAGAAGGGTAAGTCTGCATGTGCTAGAAAATCTTGTGTGCTATTAAACTTCATATTTCACAATTTCTGCTCTCACTATACGAATTTTATACCAACTTGGTTCTTTCTGCTTATGAAATGAATAACTGCATTTAGTTGAGAAATATGAAATGTTTTCTTCTCAGATAAAGCCAAATACATTACTTAGAAAGGCACTGAAGATGCCAAAGACTAATAAGTATTTATCTATAAAGTCATCTTTGTTTTACTCTATCATCCCCAATACCAAACAGGATATTTCATAAATTATTTGCATATAAACTTTCTGAGAATGCACCATAAACTTCATTTGGAAAAAATTATATGCCAGCACAAAATTAGCCAATTTATTGCATACTTCTTTGACTTTTAAACTGATTTACTGTTGAGCATGGTTCTAGCTGGTTGTAAAGCACTTGCCTAGTGTTATCAAGGCCCTTCATTTAATTCCCCATACCAAAATATTTATTATGAGGGTTAGCAATTTATACTGCTATTTTTAATTGCTTGTTCAGTTATCATCAATGGAAGATATATTCACTTACTCCTTGAAAAATTATGTTGAAAAATGCAACACTAACGTGATTGACTATAAGATGCTCTAGATAGCTAAACATATTTTAAATATAGGTTATAAAAATTAGAATGTTTAGTGGTAGTTTTATCACCCCTTAGTCTTTGTAAAACACTCTCAGCAATCAAAAATGATATGTTCTGAGATTTTAGAAAGTTGTGAAATTTCTAAATACAATGCAGATCACATTTCCATTTAAATAGACAGTATTTTAGCTACACAATGATATTCTTTATGTAAAAATATTTTAATGTAATATTTGTCACTAATAGCAGACTATTTGATCAATATATTGTGATAATAACAGTATTTTTACTGTTTGTGATTTTTTTCTTTTCTGAATTTGGTTTGAATAAAACCTAAACCTTATTAAAATTCTGAGGTTGGTGATTAGCACAAGATTCATTTGGTGAATAAGTGAATGTCTCCTCATATCACTATATTGTTCGAAAATGTCTCATTCAAGAAAGGAACAACTTTGGCATGGTACCATATCCTAGACGTCCATCATTTGGGAAGACAAACCAAGAGGATCTCAGGTTTGAAAACGGCCTGGATCTAGCCAGAAATTTCCAGGCGGACAAGGACACCATGAGGATACAGTGTTTCCAAATCACTATGGAGCAGGGAGAAAAGCACAAAGAGTCACGTGGCATGTACACTTTTGTGGCTCAGCAAATAGAACTTGGTTATTAAATGTATGTATAATAAATTTCTAAACATATTATATTTATTTCTGTGTACTGGCATTTGCTTATGTGTATTTAGATTTCACATTTTAAAGACATAAGTGAATTATTTTCAAAATGGTTTTGTTCATTTTAGATGCCATTTATTATTGGGTCTCAGTATTGGGTGCATTTATTTGCATATATATATATATATATATATATATATATATATATATATATATAATGGGTAAATGTCATGCTTCTGGATTTCAGAAAGCAATGAAATTGTTTCCAACTTTTAAAATAGTTACTTCTGGTGTCACAAATTTTATGACAGATCTATAAATAACGAGATAAGAGAGACATGTTTGTTGGTGAAAAGGAAAAGCCATAATGCAAACAACAGCAGCAAAGTCTACATTTAAGATATTTTTAAGCAATAAATACTTAATATCTAAACTGTGGAACAATTCAGCATGTATAAACAGAAAGTTTATATTATTTCTCAGAAAAGCACATAAAGTACCATATTTACATGGTTACTATTACGTGAAATCCTGAGAGTTAAAAAAATATTTAAGGAAATAATAGTGAAACACAAAGTTCAATTTTGATGTTTGCTTATCTCACACTGTGTATCATCAGTAACAGAGATGAGCTAGCCTCAGAACATCCTAGACAATTAAATTTGAATTCTTACCACAAGTCTAGTATCCAAACTTCTATCTAAAAGTTGAGAAATAACTCTATATTCATTTGATCTAGAACATTTATTTTAGATTTCATTAGTCAAAGTCCAATATTTTTCATTTTATTATTTTTTAAATATTTATTTGTTTGTTTATTCATTTATTTATTTTACAGCCCAGCCACAGTTTCCCCTCCCTCCTCTTCTCCCAATCCCTTCCCCTACCCTCACCCACTCTGCACCCCCATCCACTCCTCCTCCCTTTCTCTTCAGAAAAGGGCAGACCTCCTATGGATATCAACAAAACATGGCATATAAAGTTGCAGTAAGACTAAGCACCTCCACTTTTATTAAGGTTGGGCTAGGCAACCAATATAAGGAATAAGGTTCCAAAAGCCAGCAAAGGAGTCAAAGACAGCTCCTGCTCCCACTGCTCAGAGTCCCATAACCCTGAACTGTTGATCTCCTGTGACCAGGCAAGACTTCCAGTGGAAGGATTAAGACATCAACACAGTCATATAACCTTTGACCTACAGTCTGTCCTGCCTGTGGCATGTACTGGGGCAAGGGTGCCACAGAGATTGTGAGAGTAACCAACCAATGATTGGTCCAGCCTGAGACCCATGCCATAAGAGTGAGCCCACCTGTGACACTGCCTGGAGTGCTGGGACCCAGAGGCTGGATGGCTCAGAGAGCAAGTATAGAACCAAGCATGACCAGAGTGGTAGGAAATTGTTAATGTAATGATGTATAATGATATTCTGCTATACTCCTAGATTGATGCCTAGCCTGGTTGTCATCAGAGATGTTTCATGCAGCAACTAATGATAACAGATGCACAGACCCACAGCCAAACATTAGGCCAAGCTCAGGGAATCCTGCTGAAGAGAGGAAGAAGGATTGTAGGAGCCAGAGGGGTGAAGGACATCACAAGAAAATCCTCAGAAACAATTAACTGGGGCTCATAGGAGCTTACAGAGACTGAACAGCCAACCAGGGAGACTGCATGGGATGGACAAAATCCAATATTTATTTAATTGAATCATAATGGTGATATAGGGGCTGGGATATATTTTAGCAGTAGAATGCTTTCTTGGCATGCTTGAAGCTATAGATTCATTCTTTAGCTCTTCAAAAGTAAAGAATGGAGGACATAAGGAATGAATATGGATATTAGATTACCCACACTAATAATAAATTAATTAGTTAATTTATTATTAACTAATTAACATGGATGTTAAATGTTTAATCATGTACGTGCATAAAATTTATATATTAAATAATTTGCTGAAAGATCTTCACTTGTGTTTGTGAAGAACTTGAGTTACTACTTAGAAATGAAGAGCCCAATAAATTCATTCACATATCTATTCTATTACAAAAAACTGTTTAGAACAAATTGTCAACATTATCTTAAAAAAAAACAACTAACAATGTTTACCTTGAATGTCAGTCTAAAATATACTTACGATGAAGATTGTGGAGCTATCTCAGTCAATATAGTGCTTGCTTTAACAGCACAGCAACTAGATTTCCATCCCCAGGATCTGTCTAAAATGAACAGGAATGGCAGCATGTGTCTTCAATCCCAATACTGGGTAGGCAAGATAGACAAATTCCCCAGGGAAGAGGAAGGTGGATTCATGGGACTCATTAGGCTCACCAGCCTCTCCTAATTATAGAGACCCAAAGTCCTTGTGGGAGACCCTTTCTATTGATACTCATTAGAGATCTGCCTTTTCCTGAACAGAAACAGAGGGCAAGTGGATTGGAGATGAGAAGTAGGGGGCCATGGGGAAAGGCTGGGAGGAGAGAAGGGAGAGGAAACTGCAGCTGTAATGTAAAATAAACAAATAAAATTATTTTTTAAAAAAAGCAAGGTGGCATCCTGGGAAGAAATAACATCTGAGACAGACATCTGTCTCCAAACAGATGGGATCCATGTATCACATGCACACACAAGAGCAAACTTAACAAGCACCACACACATACACTTTAGAAGATGTGTTCATAGTGTAATTTCAAAAATATTCAGCTTTCAGAGAAGAAAGGATAAGTAAAATTATTCATGTGGAGGCAAACTTTATGAAACATGACACATTGGAACTAAATTCTCATTCAAGGGGATTTACATATTCATATTGTAGTAACTAATATATTTAATTTGTCAATAAATAACCCATATTTTTATATTATACTAAATTATTTTGAGATAAAAATAACTGTTATCACTAAAACCACAGTAATTATGTATTTTCAATGCAATATAATACTGTCTTCAGGACATCTATGAGATTCATCTCATAATTTATGTAAACATATAAATAAAATTCTCAACAGTTACACCCAGTCTGTTCTTTTTCCTTTAACTACACTGCATACACATACACACACACACACACACACACACACACACACACACACACACACACACACAAATGTAGCTGGAGATTTCTCCAGTCCTGCTGGGGCCCTCAGCCACTCAGACCCAGTAAACACACAGAGACTTATATTACTTATAAACTGTATGGCCATGGCAGGCTTCTTGCTATCTAGTTCTTATATCTTAAATTAATCCATTTCTATTAATCTATAAGTTGCCATGTGGCTCATGGCTTACCACTGCTTTACATCTCACTTCTCATGGTGGCAGCATCTGACAGCGTGTCCTCTCTGCTTATCCTGCCTATACTATACTTCCTGCCTGGCTATTGGCCAATCAGCATTTTATTTATCAATCAATAAAAGCAACACATTCACAGCATACAGAAAACATCCCCAGCATACATATTCATTTCAGAGAGAAATCCTAAAATTCTGACTTAGAATGTTGAAAATGGTTAAACTGACATGATAATTACTATTCATATTTCATATGTTTAGTAATTAAATGCTTCTGTATCAAGAGACTAAATAATTTCAAGTCATTTTGTTCACTTTTAATCTATTCTTTCTGTTAATATTTGGAGAAGTGGGATGAATAAAGAAACCTCTTGAGTGGTACTAAGTATGTTGTTTGGATCACCCGTTCCCTGGAATTACAACAAATGAGAGAAAAAAGTATAGAGATTAGAGAGGGGAGCCTCTTTAATAAATGTGGTTTGGGCAAGTTGCATATACTTTTAAGCACATAAATGCATCTTTTTTTTTTCTTAATAATCTATAGAATAGCTGAGTGGTGGTGGAGCATGCCTTTAATCACAGCACTGGGGAGGCAGAAGCAGGTGGGTGTCTGTAAATTCAAGGACAGCCTGGTCTACAGAGCAAGTTCCAGGACAGCCAAGGCTACACAGAGAAACTCTGTCTTAAAGCAAAAACAAGCAAACAAAAAATAATAATCCACAAAGTGATTAAATACTTTACATAACATTAAACAAAATGGAAATAAATACACATGTTTCATTATTTTTGAAACAAGCTTTTGAAGTTATTTTTGCATAAGAACCAGAAAAAAAATCAATTTTTTTCTCACTAAGACAATTCAAAATCCAATGATACCATATGTCACTAGTTTTTCTGGAAGTAGCAGATACAATATGACTCTGATGGTAATCGGTGTGCTGGGAACATGATTCCATTCTACAATGCACAAAATGGCGTGGGGAGGGGCAGAGAGGAAATTGGTCTTTAATCATGGACCCCAGTTGTGCAATTTTAAGACGTGACTCCATGCCTCTTTTCTGCTTCTTAGCAACTCATTATTTTTCTAAGCCACAGATTCTTTTCACTACTTAAACCCACTAATCAGTCACTCAGCCAAGCAGCAAATCCCTGTTGTTAAACTAATGTAGGTAGCCTTTAAAACAACTAAATAATAAGACTGGGCCTGATGAGCAATGAAAACAATTATTTGTTTAAAAACTAATTATGATATCTTATAAGCACATTTATAATTGGAAAAACTGATGAGTACAGTTGCCTTAATTTCTTAATGACATGCATATGTAAAATACTTTCAGTTCTCTGTATTGTATTGTTATTCTGTGGAATTTTTCATGCCCTCTAGCTACTCTTTTGGATTCAAGAAAACTTTTAAGCTTCCAACTTCTCTTTCTACTCTGCCATTATTTTGGAGTAAGAAGTTAACAGTTATTATTGAGTGAAAATTTATTAAAAAGCTCTAAGCAGTAGAAACAACTGGCAAAGCTCTTTTCATTTACTAGAATGCAGACATTAACAGCACTCTGAAGGACTGGTATTGAGCTACTTGAAGATTATAATGTAGCTGGCATTTCTATAATAGTTCATGGGTAAAATCAGGAAATAGAGAGTTCATTTCAAGCATTTATATCCTAGACCAAATAACTTCTTATGTATGCACACTTTTAAGCTGATAAAGAGAAAAGGGACTGGTAGACTGGCATTAGCCAAAGAGACTTGTTGCATACAAATATTGAGTAAGTTGTTCTCAAAGGATGAAGAGTTTATTTACTCCCTAAAATGTGAATAAGCCATAGTATATATTTTTCTGTGCTCAGTTTCAAGAGTTCCTGTCTATTCATATAGGTTGCCTTTCTCATCAATTAAAATATTATAAATGTAGCAGTGGTTGCACAAAGGAGAACTAGAAAATGAAAATATTAATTGGATTTCTGATCTCTCTTCCATATCTTTTCTTTTTAATTTGAGAATTACTGTAACTCTCATATGCTGGTGAATTTTTTTCCTGTAAAGATAATAATGACTACTATAACACTGTGGCATATGTGCTCATGTGTAGAATTAATTTCATTACTCATCTTATAAGCTCACCCTTTCCTTCTCCTTGTCCCACCTCTCTCTGTGTATTACCTTGGTGATAGGAATTCTATTATCTTATAAGAGTTCTTTCAAATGAAAAAAGCAGTATAAACCTGTTTATTCATGGTTTTGGGAACACATTTTAGTACTGCTATAGTCACAGAGCATGCCGCATCACCTCATTTACAATCAACTAGCTTTCCTCTGCCCCCATTGTATAAGCCAATTTTGACTTGCTGTTAATTTTTAATGACTATTATAAAACATATGAAACACAAAACCATCTTATGTGTTCTTCAATCACAGTTAAGTAGTAATGAGTTTAAAGAAGTGTCAGAATGTGCTATCTCCAAACATTCAACTTCATGACTAAGATCAGTTTTACCTGAGCATAATTGAGATAAAAAATAGGCTCAGGTAATGTTAATTGCTGCCTTCCATTCACCTAAACATGGTGCATACATTTCACATGTAATGGTATAGTGTACCTCTCACACAAGAAGGAAAACAATTTGACCTGCAGAGATGGAGACAGTTTCAAGATAATCTGTATCAACTGAATATTACTGAATAATTTTGGTCTTACATTAAATCCTCCCACTTAAAAATTTTTAATTGCAATTTCCCACTTCTGTAATACCCAACCCCCTTTTTTCTTTGTTTTATCATTTCACAATTTATCACTTATTGTTAGAATGATATTCAAGGAAACCACAGTGCTAGTTGGTATATAAGCATCAAATTGCAAAGATACAAAGTGTTATGAGAACAGAAACAGTAGCACAGATCTAGCATTACACAAAGCTCACTTCTGGAGGAACTTAGAGTGTGAACTTAGAGCAGAGAGAGATGGGTCCCATACCATCAGGCAGAAGGACCTAAGCTAAATTAGACAAAGGTGAGCCTTGGTCAGATGGATTACATTTTGATTTTCTTAAAAAGGTGAAAAGGCACTCAGTATCAGATAAGAAGCATTCTGGGCTTTGGTGGCTAGTGATTCACTCATCCTCTGAATCAGCTCACTTGTTCTACCAGATTTGAGGTATGTGAGAAAGTGACTAGGTATGCAAAGTGGCAGCTATAGCCAAGATGACTACAGTCATGTCAAACATCTCTAAAAGGTCTTTAAAGCCACTGCATTTATTTACTTTATTGCAACTTCATTCCTTTCTACAAAAACCTAGATGCTTGTGAAGATTAAGTTATTAGCAACAACACTGACATGCCTTTTTTCTGTGAAAAATTTCCTGATATGCCTTTTGTCAGTCTACTTTAAAGGCCTCTGCTATGAACCTAAGGAGAGAGGAGATTTTGCCTTCCTACAGGTATATTCACCTTGTGGAGCAACCCATATTCAGAATTCTTGTAATCTTGGGGAATTGAAACTACAATAAAAAAATAACAACACTGTGCATGGTGGCACCCATCTACCATTTCAGTACTTGGGAGCTTGAGGAAGACTGATCAGCAGTTTAAGATAGCCTTCAGCTACCAAATGAATTAAAAAGTGGGCAGTAGAAAACTATCTCTAAATAAAATAAAATAATAATGATTAAATCACACTGTCCCATTTCTTGGCCACCACCATTCTTTTTACTATCTATGCATACTTTGTTACTGTATGTACCACAAATATCTGAAACCATACGGTGTTTGTCTTTTTGTGACTGACATTTAATTTCATAATGTCTTCAAATTGCATCCATATTGTACCATATGTCAGAATTTCCTAAATGTTTAAGTCAGAATAATATTACATAGATAGATAAATAGATAGATAGATAGATAGATAGATAGATAGATAGATAGATAGATAGATAGTTAGATATGTAGATAGATGGATGGATAGCTAGATAGATAGGTAAATAAATAAATAGATAGATAGATAGATAGATAGATAGATAGATAGATAGATAGATAGATAGACAGATGGGTGAATAGAAAAACAGATGAGATTTAAATATGACATTTTGTTTTTTCATACATCAGTAAGTGGACACTTACATTACTTCTGTCTTTGGCTCTTTCCAGTACTGCTAATCTAAACATGGGGGTGGGTATCACTCTTTGAGAGCCATTTTCAAATTGTTTTGTTATAAGCTGAGAGGACTACTTGCTTGATCAACACTGTCCAGTTTTCTGTTTTCTGAAGCAGCACCCTGACTTTACAGTGCTGCACTATTTACATCTCAGTCCACATGGGAACCTCTTTCCTTAAACTCGCACTATATTTCACTTTAATTTTAATTTTAAGACTTTAATATAGTTTCCCTTTTTTGATACAGGATCTCATGTATCCTAAGTTGACCCCAAACTACTCATGATGTAGCCAATATTGGCTATGACCTCCTAAATTCTCCTGCCTCAACCTTCCAAGTAATGGGATGACACATATGCATCACCATGGCTGGCTTTTTCTTGGTTGTAGTTATCCTATGGTTTTGGTTTTAATTTTCATTCTAATTAGATGATATAAAATGACTTTTCATATTTTTCAACCACTGGTAAGTTATCTCTGAAGTACATATTGAACTTTGTCCATTTTAAAACTGAGTATTTTTATTTGTCCCTTAGCTATATGTGCTCATTATACATTCTATTTATTCATTTTATCAGTCATAAAATTTAAAAACTATTCTCATGTGTAGAGTCTCCTTTTACTCTGATGATTTTGTATTATACACCATAGAATTTTAAACGCTGTCATAGTTTACTATATCTATTTTTCTTTTTGTATTTTATTTTTTAAATATTTTATCACATTTTTTATCTTCTGAGATTATGATTTCCCTCCAAGCCTTTTCATATTCCCCCTTTCTCTCTTTCAAATACATACTCTCTTGTTTCATTAATTGTTTTATATGTATATAATCAATTGGTGTTCTTTTCCCAGGGAATGTGGTTTTAATGGAAGCATAATTATATTATTTTCTCTTCTCCCTTTCCTCCCTCCAACCCCTTTCAGTTACCCTCTTTTTAAACTCCTTTTATGAACCCCTATATTTCAAGTTGATAGCCTTTTTTTATTAATGGTACACAAACACACATATATAGATGTTTATGCATAAATATCTATATATGTATGTTCATATATATATATATATGTATATACATATATATAAAAACTTGCTGGGGGTATTTTTCTTTTTGTGTGTATGTGGATTCAGGGCTGACCATTCTAAATTGGACAACCAATAAGGGGACTCATTCCTGGGATACGCTAATTCTCTTTCTTCCAACAGACATTACTTGCCTGTAGTTCTTTGTGAATGGTTGTGACCCCGCACAGGTTTCCCCCAGGTTAACATGTCCATTGTTCTGGTCTTGTTCATGCAGCTGTTTCTTGGAGAGATCTTTACACAGCAAAGATTCTGGCTCTTACAATCTTTTTCCTCTCTTTAGTGGTATTCCCTGAGCCTTAAATGCAGGAGCTTTAGATGTATCTGCTGGGTGTTTGGCTCCATGATCCTTTCATCTCTGCATGGTGTCCAACTTCAGTTTTTTTTGATAGTCACTTTGATTACAGGTGGTAACTATTCCTAAGTTTCCCTTGGTTGCCTATAAGGGGTTAAGGATGGGACCCTTTTGCTGCAGACACCATGTGTTTATTAGGACACAGGACTCCAAGATTTCATCTGGAATGAAAGCCTCTTTCCTGTGGTCTAGCTTCCATGGTTCCAAAAAATATGCAAATTGCCAAGAGAGGAAAGCAGTTAAACAGTTCTACCCAGCTGCAACACCTATGGACCACAACAGTTACCAGCACGGTAAAATTTGCATGCAGGTGCAGAAGTGGTACTCACGTGTTGTTTCTAACCAACAACTGTCTAATTGAACATTTACCAGGAGGGAAATCATACCTGCTGCCAGAAAACTAGCCACTTTCCTGAGGCTATTGAGTTCTTATTCCTCAGCCAATAATCTACTTCCACCATTTTGCTAGACCAGCTGAATTCTTAACTACACTTCAAATCTTATCTGTTATTATTTTTAACATATTTAAGTTATTTCTGAACCCAGTGTAACCACATTTTTTGTTTGTTTTGCTCATGTTTCCTTTTTATAACTTTATACTTTTATGATATTTATTATTATTATATAGTTGTATTTTGGACTAGTTTTATTTATTTATCTACTTATTTTGAAACAAAGTCTCTCTGGGACAGGATGGTCATGGATCTCAGATTCTCCTTCCTCAGCCTTCTGAGTGCTATATTATTGGCATATACACATTGTCCTCACTCTAGCTTTCATATTTGGAGCATTGATCTAGTATGAGTAATGATCTACTTTCTGTACACTGTAACCTATGCAGCAGTGTTGGGGGGTGAGGGCAGGTAACTCATCTTTTTACATGTGGTTATTTGGTTTTATGGATACTGTTTGTTGAAAAACCTGTCTTCTCCCATTACATGTTTTTGCCTCTTCCTTGTGAAAATCACTTGACTTTGTATAGAGGTCATATAAGAGATCTATGTCCTACTCTATCTGATAAATCAGTCTACCTTTATGGCCCCATCACCTATTTTGATGACTGTAGCATTGTGGTTAATTTTGAAATCAGGAAATGTCAAGCATCCAACACTGTGTTTTAACCTTTTTAAATGATGACATTTTCTTCCTGCAGTTTGAAACTTAGCATTCAGGTTTTGTTTGCTGTCTCGTGTTTATATTTAAAATCTTTTATATATCATTTAACATTTATTAATATTCAATGGCAAACACATGAACACTAAGAAATAGACAACTCTCCATTGCACAATGGATTGTCTAATATCTACAACCTATCAGTGTGAATTTATAAAAGTAACATTATATGGAGATGAGGTGAAGGACAGCTTTATGGGAGTTTTATTTGGAACGAGGCTTTATAAGACAGATATATATATATATATATATATATATATATATATATATATTTATATATATATTTATATATATATAAACCCAGGAAAGATAAACTGCAGATAACTTTCTGAGCTATAAGGAAAAAAATAATGAAGAAAAACAATGCTGGATATAACAGAACTGGTGAAGCTAGAAGTTAAGAATATTGGTTGCAAGTAAACTTAGGTATGCTCCCCTGGCCATTGTCATTTGTATATACATAGTTACCACCTATTATGTGAATCATTTTTATTTACATTCTTCATACTTTACTATTTTGGTCTAAAATATGTTTGTTTTTTAGTAAAAACTGATCGCTTTAATCATGACAAATTAATGGTTCACATTGTAATATTGCCATGCATGGTTTTACCCTGCCCTAAGTACATTCCCTCCCAATTTCCATCTTTGTTCTATCCCTTTGCCTCAGCTCCCCTAAAATTCCTTCTCCTTCCTTCTCAGTCTATCTCTTACTTTTCATTCTCATAGATTCCACTTATGACATAAGCACACAAAACTTTTTCTTTCTGTTTGGCTGAATGTATTTAACATGATAATCTCTATTTCTATACATTTTCCTGAAAATGGCATGATGTTAACTTCCTCATTTCTAGGTGAAACTCCATTGTATGTATATGTCATTTTTTAATCCATTAATCTGTCTATACACAACTAGAAAATTTTCATATCTTGGCTTTTGTGAATATGCCAGAATAAGACAAAAATAGTATGTGAGGGTCTTTTGTGTGCAGGCATCATTTCCTTCACCAAGAGTGATACAATTGGATGTATTTTTCAATTTTTTGAAGGGATATTTGTAATGAAGGACCACTGTAGCTTTCTGTGGCAGTTTTACTGATTTGCATTCCTACAAAAGTGTTCCATTTTCTCCAGATCATTTCAAGTACCAGGGCATACTTTATATTTGTAGGCAAGAAACAATTATTCTTGGGATTATGCAGAATCTCAGAGAAATTTTAGTTTAAATTTTGTTTATAGCTAAAGATTCTAAACTATTTTCCATATATTTATTGGCCATTTGTACTTTTTGACACATACCTGTTCAGAACTTTTGACAAAATACTGATTGGTTTCTTCTTAGCTTTATTATATATATATATATATATATATATATATATATATATATATATATATATATATATATATATATATATATATATATATATTATGCATATTAATCAGTTCACAGATTACTAGCTGGAAAGATAGCGTGTTCTGTAGTTTGAATTTTCATTTTTCCCAGTTGTGTCCTTTGCTGTCAGAGCTTTTCAATTTGTGTGATCCTATTACCTAATTATTACTTTTATTTCTTGAGCTATCAGGGTTCCATTCAGGCAGTTACTGTGGAAATGTTTGTACCCTAAGTTATATCTAAAAGTTTCTCATATTTTCCCACTATCAAAGGATCAAAATTTATTCAGATTTCTAATATGTTACCTTGATTATATGCAATTTGTGTAGAAAATGTACTTTACTTAACCCCCTTAGAAATAAGAGTTCTTATGGTTATAAATTGATAAATTTGGGAATAGGAGCACAACTTGTGTAAAATTAGTACTTGGGATTAATGAGATTCTACTTGCAGTATGGAAACATGTACATATTAATTCTTTAACAGTAAAATATTTTTTGCAAATAAGGATTTTAAAAATAAAATAGAAAATGTGGTATTTTTAAACCGTAGAATATTGGGATTCTCAGGAATGTAAAAACACAAAACACACAAAAAGCATAGCTTTTGAGACTGTGTGCGAAAATGATTCCTATAGAATGGGGAATTATAACTAGAGAATTATAGAGCATGATGAAGTATAGTTAAAATGGACAGTAGTTTTTTTTTGTATGTAGACATGTAATGATAGAGAATCAGGAATAATAGCAAAGGATATTTCGCAAAATGAAAATCCCATTTAAGAAAAGATTTTTTTTCTAGCATTATAGAAAATTTACCATAGATAGGCCAATCCTGGATGTAATAAGTCTCTTTATTGGGCATAGTATTGACATAGTGAGGATTGTGTCACATTCCTACCAGACTTATACTTCCTCATTCCCTTTTCTTCTGCATTGACCCCCTTTCCATTCCCTAGTTGAAGGCCTCCCTCTTCCCCATTCCCTGAATTAAATCACCTCTCACCTATAGCCTCCTATTCCACTCTCTAGAGCTTCTTGGCTCCGTGGTCCCATTTATTTTCCTGGTTTCTGCATAACTTGGGTTATATACTAACATCTGAAAATCTATAACTAGGAACCACAAATGAGAGAGGATACGCTGTTTGTCATTCTGGGACTGAGTTGCCATACTCAATAAAATATTTTGCAATTCCATTCACTTACCTACAAATTTCATTTCTCTATAGATGAATAGTATTAAATCTTGGATATATACCACATTTTCATTATCATTCATCAGTTGTAGGCATTTAAGTTCTTTCTATTTTCTGGCTATTGTAAATGAATATGGCTGAGCTAGTATCTGTGGGTATGATGTATAGATGTATGCAAACTTTGGATATATGCTAATGAGTGGGACAGCTGGATTTATTTATTTTTAGCTTTTTAAGAATTCTGGTACTGGATTTCCAGAGTGGCTACAATGAATGAGGGTTTCTCTTTTCTTCCAACCCCATCAGTCAGCACTTGTGGATTATTTTCCTGGGTCTTCACCTTTCTGATTAGGGTAAGGTAAAATATTAAAGTTATTTTAATTTCAATTTCCCTAACTGATACAAATGATTTTTTCCAAGGCTTCTCGCTTCTCTCTCTCTCTCTCTCTCTCTCTCTCTCTCTCTCTCTCTCTCTCTTTCTCTCTCTCTCATATAACACACACACACACACACACACACACACACACACATATATATATATATATATCATGATCATATAATTTATTTGTATTTGTATGTATGTATGTATGTATGTATGCATGTTTTCAGGGCTGGCCAATTGGTGTTGTCTGTTGTTTTCTTTCTTTAGGTCACGTTTAGGCAGACACATTGGTGTTGGTGAGGTTTGATAGATTTAGCATCTGAAATTCCTAGGACATACAATTTCATTGTAAACTTACTATTCCTCTGGCACTTACAGTCTTTCTGCTTTCTCTTCTACAATGATCCTTGAGCCTTAGGTGGCACACAGGAGTTGTGCTGTAGAGGCATCAGTTGGGACTGTTATCTACATCATGTCTGTTATTGAAAACCTAGGCAAATGCCTAGGGATCTTGCAGGAGAATCTATAGCTACCACTTTATTAAACCAGTATAATCCCTAACAAATTGTAAATATTTGCCCTTATACCTGTAGATGAGTATAGTTTTCACTCTTTGTCTAGGAAACTTGTCTTTGCAACAGAAAGAGATCATTAGAGAAAACCACAATAGAACAAGATGTACACTTTTTGAGATATGTCTTAGTCCTTTAAATTTCATCTTTTGAGAATGCTCTGTTCAGATCATAGCTCATTTCATTAATTGGCTCTTTTTTGTAACTCTTATTTATTTCTTAAGTTGTTTATATATACTGGATATTAATCCTCTGTCACATACATAGCTGTCAAAGGTTCTCTCCTACTCTCTAGGTGTCCTCTTTATTGGAATGTTTCCTTAGCTCTACAAGAATTATTTAGGCTTATGAGGTACCACTTATCAACTTTTGGCATTTATTCCTGGGCAAATAAAATCCTATTTAGAAAGACCTTTCCTACACCTGTATTTTTATAAGATCCTGTATATGTTTTCTTCTGGCAGCAGTTTGAGTGTTTCATGTTTCGCATCGATGTCTCTGATACATTTGGGGTTAATTTTTTTTTTTTTTGCAGAGTGATAGATGCATATCTTTCATTTTTCTACATATAGACATCAAGTTTCATAATACCATTATTGAAGATCCTTTCTTTTCTCCAGTATATATTTTTGGGTCTCTGTAAAGTATCAGATGATTGTAATTATGTGTACTCATGTTAGGGTGTTTTGTTTTGTTCCAAAGTCTAAACATGTGTTTTGTTTTGTGCTATTTTGCTTTGTTTGTTTGGGTTTTTTTGCTACCACACTTTTCTTATTACTATTGTTCTTTTTAATATATCTGAAATATATGTATTAATATATTATGAAATCTTTCCAGCATTGTCCTTTTTGATCATCATTGTTTTGGATAGCTTGACTCTTTTGTGGTTCTACATGAATTTTAGGACATTTTTCCTTTTCTGTGAAGAATGTTGTGAAGACTTTTATTAGGATTTTATAGAATCTGTAAATTGCTTTCAGTAGAATGATCATTTTCTTAATATTAATTCCACCAATCCATAAATATCGGCTGCCTTTACATTTTCTAGTGCCTTTCTTAAACTGTTTCTTCAGAGACTTAAAATTTTTATTTTAGATGACTTTCAACAATATGGAATGATATTACTTTATATGCACCTAAAATTGCATGTAATACAGATCAATGTCTCTCTTTTCATATATATTGAAGTTATGCCACTTGAGATGATAATGCTCTCCCTAAGAACCATAAGCTACCTAACAAAAGTTCCACTTTCAGGTTGTTGGTCAGGGGAGTTCAAGAGATTCCCCACACTAAGTAGGGTGCCAGTATTCCCTTGGTTGTTTCCTAGAAACTGAAGGCAAGTTCCTGTTTCTGAAGACAATATATACTTTAGATACAAGCCTGGGGTATTTGAGCTGGATCTAACCTACAGCCTCATTCCTGAGTATTAGATTTTATAGTACCAGAAGTTTCTATGCAAAGAAAGGAAAGCCACAGCTGTGATGCCTAAAACCACAACAATCACCAGCATTTCTAAAGGTGCAATCATGGCTCTAAAATCTTGGTATTAGCCAACAACTGTCTAATTGAACTTATGGCCCCCTGGACAATATGAAAAATATTCCTGATAATATAAACCTAACCAACTACCTAAGGCTAATGATAACATGAACCTTAAAGGAGAAGCTACTACTGCCAATTTCCTAAACCAGTATAATGTCTAACTGCATTATAAATGCTTATCCTTATAACCACAAATAAGTGTAATTTTCAGGCTTCATCCTAGTAAATTCTTTAAACAGTAGACTGAGACCATTACGGAAATACACAACTAGTTAAAATGCAAAGAACAATTGATCTTGGGGTGCACAGTCCCAGTTCATATGTCTACAACACAACCACTATAAATAAGGCTTAGGGAACATCATGAAAAAGGGGGCAAATGTTGATGCCCAGAGGACCAAGAAATCCACTGCAATAATGTGTCTTCTAGATATGTCAAGAAAGCTATAGCCGTATCAAGTATGGCTGCTCAAACAGAACTTGAACAGTGGCAATATCAATTAACATGCCAATGTGGATGGTAAAAAGAAACTCTCACAGTGCCCCATCCCTCTATGGTGAGCTATATACAATTAATGGATGCAGAGAGAGGGAGAATTAGTCTTCCTCAAGGTAGAGCTTCTGCCTCCCACGTGCTAGGATTAAAGGCATGTGCCACTTGGCTGCACAGCATAACTCTTAATGCTTCAAGTCTGAAGGGGTAGAGATGTGTGGTGTTTTATGTCTGTGGAGTTTTATAAGCATAAACATGAATACTGAGGGAAACCTGTAAGTATTTATTACATTTAGTGTGGTGATACAATAATTCTGCACATAAGGATATGAAATAGATGAGTACTTTAGAAACTATTTTTGTTATCTTCATAGGCCTTTTTTTCCAGTAGTGTGAAAATTATAGTACTTTCCTAATTAAATAGAAAAGATATGTAAAATAGATCAGAAATCCAATTAATAATCTCATCTTCTATATCTCTTTTGTGAAATCAATTCTACATTCATGAATGTTGTCTCAGCATTATTATCCACTACCATTTTAAGTCATTTTGAGATTCTTATACTTTTAGTTGGTCCTTAAGTGGCTCTTTTTAGTTAAAGTCTATAGTAAGTTTTTACTAGCTATATATATATAATTTAATATAATTATATATATATATATATCTATATAATTTAACACTAATGATGGCTTCATAATTACTATTTGTAGATTCTTTTAACATGAGAAAACAGATATGTAACTAGGTCTGATATTTGAAAAATCTTCTGGAAGGCATATTTTATTTTAAAAATTTCTCCTTTACTTTTTCTATTCTGCTGTTGACAGATGTTTTCTGTGTCTATGTCAGTGTCTTCAGGGAAGAATGAGCTGCTCTAATGCCAACTTACAATGCTATTCCACCGTGGAAGGATTTTATTTCACAGTTAAATAATTTAACTTGTGATAGTGAGATGTAGTTTTATTGACCTGGGAGACATTGGCATATGTCTAGAAATTCTCATTGTATATCCTAATTAGTTTTTCCCAGAAGTATAAAGTGTCTTCTGTAGAAATCCATAAACTTCTGACTGGTGATTGATATGTATATGAGAAAATTTGTATTTAGGTTTTGAATGTCAACTTCTAGTATTTTATTATTTCTTTGTGAATTTGATGCAATACAGCACATGGTAAATATTTTTTGAAGTTATATTTGCATATTTAAGTCCAATTTTGCATCAGCAAAATATGGAATGGTCACAATTTTAGAGTAAATTGTAGTAACACAAATATGTTTATCATTTATTAATGTGGTACAGTGAGTGGGTGTTTTGTTTCATTTTTCCCCTAAAAGAACATCCTTTCTATCCCTTCAGTTTGTTTTTCTTTTGTGTGGAATGATGCCTGTGGGTATTGTTGGAGACAACTTCACTAAGATTTCACAAGAAGCACCTCAGATTATTAATTTTCTATGATGGTGTTCTACCTTCAAATCACAATAACAAAGATCCAGTACAATATAATTCTTTAATCATTATTCCATGTAAGATAACATGCAGTTTATAAAAGAAACATGCTAACAAAATGTATAAATAAAATTTAGATTTGTAAATACACATCTAATGCCCTCCCCACCTACATTTTATGAAAAATTTATAAGCAAGTAGTACATTGTTGTTTCCTCAATAATGTGTGCATTAAATAGTTAATGCTTGGAAAAACCACCTTCTCCTGCAAAAAACAAACAAACAAACAAACAAAAAACACATGAATTAAGTCATTTGAACATGCCAAATGTAGTTAGGAGTCATTATTTACTGAATTTTATTGTGTATACATACATATGCATATACTGTATGTGTTCATTCTGCAGCTTAGATACGTGGTCTCATGAAACTTTCAGATTAAACCTCATGAAGTATCTCTTATGTTTCATTGTGGTTAGTTTATAAATTAGGAAATACACTCGAGAATAAAAGACTTCCCCAAGGTCAATTTCAAGTATGAAACTTCAAGCACCATAGAACACCAAATAATGCAAACAATGAAGGATAAATTTGTGATTTTTTTTATTACTAAGGGTTTCATTTTTAAAAAGTATTAATCATGGATTTTCTCTTGAATAATATGGGATGTCTACAGCACATTACCAACTTTCCTACAACCTTCCTTTCTGGGAAACATGAGATGAACAAAATAGAATGATTTTGTACAGTGTGGAAGAGACTGAAAGCACTGACAGTTGATTATTTGGGACCCACGCAGATTGATGATGTTGTAGTGACTTACCTGGAATTCTTCACCACTGGTCTATGTAGTGGAGATCTTAATTCTGCCACCAATCACTTTATATTTCCCTTTTCTATTCTCTTTTCCGCTATGTACATCACTAGTTCATCATTTTTGGCTACCTCAGCCTGTGTTATCTCTATCAATTTTCATTCTCTATAAAAATTTAAGCAAGTAGAAGAAAACTCCTATTGATCTCACCACAGCATCTATGAATCACTTGAATTCATGTTCCTATTGTCTGGCATCTACTTTATTGCCACAAATACTTGTCCATGTTTCTAATCACAGCCTCCCTCCCAGATACCATCTCCTCTTAGCTACCTGAGCTCATCCTTCCACCACTCTTACCTACTTCTTGCAAGTGTCAATTCTTTTTGTCTCTTCTGGTTATCCAGTGTGTGCATGTGGTGCTTATTCTGGTTTAAGTGGAGATGACTCACAAAATATGTCTCTTGACACTTTTCATGGCTATGTCAAGTTTATTTTCTTTAGAACTGTTCTTGAAAGAGATGGCTAAATTCCTCTTTACCATTTCATTTTAATGGCACTTCAGTTGAGTTTTGTAATTACAAGATCAGTCAAAAATCTTTTGGTCGAAGATCACTAATGATTCCTACACGAACATAAATATGAATATGTGGGAATGGTTGACACTTATGTTACTATATGTTACTATATGTCAGTTACCAGTCCTCATATTTCTGGTCACAGCATAATTTTCCTGTCAATTGCTATCTCAATTTTGAAACAAAAAAAAATTCTCTTTGATTCTAAGAACTTATACTGTACTAACTTTTTTTCCCTGACATCTCTGGCCACTCCGTTGTCATTTGCAAGAGGCTGATTTATTATTGAGAACTTCATACATACATATAATGTGTTTTATCAAATCCATTCCTAAGTCTCTCCCCTCCATTTCCTTTTCTATTCCTCACTACTTTTTCCTTCCATATTCATGTGTTCTTCTATAAAATCTACTGAGTTTCCTCAGTGCTCCCACCCTGTGCATATTGTAAGGTCATCCATCTATTGGAGTATGTGTAGCCTCTCAGTGGCCACGGCCCTGAAGAAAACAGACTCTCCCTACTCCAATTGGCATGAGTTGCATCTCCTCAGATAGGGGTGGAACTTCAAGAACTTGTCTACCGCACATCTTGGTTGATCTTATGTACACCTTGAGTGTGCAGGTGTAACTGCTGTGAGTTTGTGAGCTCGTGTGTAGAGTGACTCTGTCATATCCAAAGAACGCCCTTTTGCTGAAGTTATATACTACCTCTGGCTATTACAATAGTTCCATGACATTTTCTGCAATGATCCCTGAGTTTTAGGGGAGATGGATCTGAGGACTGTGATTTAGATGTCCCACTTAAAGTTCAACACTCCATAGTCTTTTTTTCTCCACAAGTTAACCTATTGTGAGTCCCCTTATTAATCATCAGGCAATGCAAATTGTACCTCTTTTGATGAGATGCACTGACATCTGACATGGGGACAGTTAAATACTTTGAGTAATAATAATATGTTCTCCCCAATGGCCTATAACCTAATTAGCCATGGATTATTTTTTTGGTATGACATGCAAAATTTAATTTGGGGCTGGAGAGATGGCTGAGTGGTTAAGAGCCCTTCCTAGTCTTGAAGAGGACATGGGTTCCGGTCTTAGCAACCCTATTGCAGTTCACAACCATCTGCCACACTCGTTCCAGGGGATCCAATTCCCTGTTCTGGAATACAAGAGCAATAGCTATATATGTGCTGCACAGATATACATGGAGACAAAACACACATTCTCATAAAAAAAATACAAATAAAGACGTGCTGATGAAAAGTTTAATTTTGAGGAATCACAGTGCTCCTACAACTCAAATCCTTCACAGCAAGCAGAACAGTGACAGTGCCCTCCCCAGATGGAACCTCAGAATAACAGAACGTGATTCCACAGGGCTAGCCACAAAATCACTAGGGATACACTTAAAATACTCTCGGGAATTCTTTGCTACTCCTAACTGCCATAGGAGGATACAAGAGCAGGTGTCCTTTGAGTACCAAGTCAAGCTTTTCTGAGCTGATTTGCATATTGAGAAGAGGCAGCTTACCAGTTCCCATGAGGCAGCCTCTACTCCAGCTCTCCGAGATGGGGTTAACTCCTCTCCTGCTATGGGTACTGCTACTCTGTGTTCCAGGTGAGAGGTTACAGTGTTGGGAGCATCCTTTGTAGCCCTTGTGGTTCTCCATGCTTTGGTGTCTTGATCATTGAAATAATGACCTTTAATTGGTTTAAAGTTTCCCTTTTATTTTATTGCTTCTCAGAGTGTAGCTCATGACTAACACAGATTCCACATATATGATGGTTTTACACTGGGGCGTTTTCAGTACATCTGTGACAGCAATGTGTGCTTATCATTCCAGGTTCTGCAGGGGACATTGTGCTAACCCAGTCTCCAGCTTCATTGACTGTGTCTCTAGGGCAGAGAGCTGCCAGCTCTTGCAAGGCCAGTGAAAGTGTCAGTTTATTTGGTACTAACAGAAACCAGGACATCCCCACAAACTCCTCATCTATGGAGCATCCAACCTACAATCTGGGGTCCCTGCCAGGTTCAGTGGCAGTGGGTGTGGGACAGACTTTACACCCACCTTCCATCCTGTGGAGGCTGATGATGCTGTATGCTATTACTGTCAGCAGACTTGGAAGTTTCCTCCTATGGTTAGCTATGGATTTTTGAGTCAGTTAATAGCATAACGCATGAGTTGCATCTTGTGGAACACAGTGACCTTTTTTTAAAAAAACTCCAAATACCTATACTTAGGTTTGACCCAAGGAGAAAAGCTGTTTTAGTGGCCCGTGTTGTGCAATTGCTTAGTCTCCTGCTATTTCACAGTCTCCTTTAAAAAGTTCTATTATGAGTTTGATCAATACAAACCTTTATTCTGAATCCAGAAATTGACTTCTAATTATACATTTTATCTTCACTTGGACAAATAATATTCATTCAAATTATATATAAAACTCAGTATCAAGTTGTCTTTATATAGCTCCTTTTTCATGAAAGTTCTCATCTGAGAAAGAGAATATTTGTCCCTTTAGTTGTCTAAGACAACTGTGAGTGTAATTTCATTGTTCTGCTCTCACAGTTCACATCTCACTGATCAGATAATTCAACAGTTCCTTCTGCTACCATTTTAACCCTAGCTACCACTATTCTTTACCTGAATAACTACATAACATTACTGATTTTTAATTTTGTTTTATTTTCTGGGGATTTTTTGTTTGTTTTGCTCTGTTGTGTTTTGCTTTTTATTTTTATTTGGCAGCTGCTGGGGATGTCTTTCTGTATGCTGTGAATGTGTTGCTCTCATTGATTGATTGATAAATAAAACGCTGACTGGCCAGTAGCCAGGCAGGAAGTATAATATAGGTGGGATAAGCAGAGAGGAGAATTCTGGGAAGTGGAAGGCTGAGTCAGGAGACGCTGCCAGCTGCCGCTACCATGAGAAACAAGATGTAAAGCACTGGTAAGCCACGAGCCACGTGGCAACTTATAGATTAATAGAAATGGGTTAATTTAAAATATAAGAACTAGATAGCTAGAAGCCTGCCATGGCCATACAGTTTATAAGTAATATAAGTCTCTGTATGTTTATTTGGTTCTGAGCAGCTGTGGGCCTGGGTGGGACTGGAGAAAACTCCAGCTACAAATGGCACCCAACGGCTTGAGTTTCCACCTACAACCTGATAATCCTTAATAAACAATTCTCATGTCTCATGTGGGTGGCAAGACATTGCAACATGCGGGCTTGAGCTACTCTGTGGCAGGTTGTGGTGTGTGGGCTTGACCTGCAACATGGTGGGAATGAGGCATCTGCAAGCTACACATCACACTGCACATGGTGGATTTAGCCTTTGCTAGTACAGACCAAAAAACAAACAAACAAACAAACAAACAAACCAGGTTTCTGGCTTACATGCTGCTTTGATAGAAGCATACACCCACTGCTTTTGAGAGTTGATGGTACACCTGTCTTCCAGACCCAGAGCTGGCAGTAAACGTACCACCACCATGTTGGGAAGCTGAGGTGGGTGGAAATGCTACAGTTTAAAGCAATAGATTCACAATAAGGCAGATTCAGATGGAACAAGACTTTAAATTGTTTACATTATATGTAAAAATGTCTGTAGGCTTGGAAGAGAGAACAATGAATATAAACAGTAATATAAAGAAATAGTTTCAGAAAATAAAGTTTTTAAAGAGACAGTAAAGGTAGTATAAAAAATAAGCCATGTAAAACGGATATTACACTGAGAATCTGGATTGTGTTGTTTTTGATATTTTTGACTACAGAGAGACATTTGATTGTAAAGGCAGATAAGTTAAATCAATATGCATTTTTTTTTTTTTTTTTGGTTTTTCGAGACAGGGTTTCTCTGTGTAGCTTTGTGCCTTTTCCTGGAACTCACTTGGTAGCCCAGGCTGGCCTCGAACTCACAGAGATCCGCCTGGCTCTGCCTCCCGAGTGCTGGGATTAAAGGCGTGCGCCACCACCGCCCGGCCAATATGCATATTTTAAAGGTATCTTGACTTCAAAATTTGGATGTAAGGATATGTTGCTTTGGAAAGGAGGCTCTGCTTTTGTTTCCACAGGAAGCAAGAGGCTATGGATTTGTTACAGATTAAGTCACATCAAGTTTGACCAGCCAAGACCCCCTGAAAGGTCTCTGATGACACCATGGCCCAGATGATCCAACATCCAGAAAGGTTTCAAGGCAACTTTCTCAGACAATACAGCCTCATGGGCTACTCCGTCATCCTAAATTTTTCTTTATGTCCCCATAAGAATACAGTGCCCTCATCCAGCAGGAAGTAGTATGAGAAGCTATGCCCAAATTCCCAAATATACCAAACTGGCTTTGGAGATAGAATTGGCTCACTCCTTCTCTAAACCCAAACATATTGCTAAAGGAAAAGATTGAGAGATTCTTGTGTCCCATATCAGAATAGCCCTCTGGTGTGGGACAGAAAAAAAGACCATTATTTTTATTTAAAGCAGGTTGATTATAAATGCAGTCTCTTTCTAAAGAAGAAAAGGGGATAGTATAGATAATGATAGGATGAAAGGGTAGATTAATGAACCTACTTTTAAAGAGCAACAAGTTGTTTAGAAATGTTTTAACATTGCTATGGATTTTAGTTTATTGACACAAGTTTAAACTTAATTTTGTTATACTGTATATATATTTCTATTCTCATTTGAGGTATTATGTTTATGTAACACATTTAGATTGTAATAGATAATTAAAAATACAGATTTATAATTAGTCCTGTATGATAGTCAAACTTATAGTCATGTTGTTTTCTATGTATATATAGATATAATTCAATAAGGTAGGTAATCGTCAAACACTTCAAAGACCTACAGAATATGGCATTAAAATGTTTTAAAAATTTAGACTTTCTGGACAGTGAGACAATAAGCAGCACCATTTTACTTCAGAGAGGAGGATGGGCATCAAAGATACTCTATATGGAATTTATCTTCTTCTTGGCAAAAATAGCCATTTGGGCAAGAAACTGTTCTTGCCTGGACTGCTTGATTGACTGTAAAGGCGGGACCCATAGGAAGGTGACCACTTAACTTTGCTTGGCAAAATGGTCCTTCAAGTTCCTGCTTCACAGAGGAAACTGCCAGACATTCTACAGGACACACACACAAAAAAAGTGCCTGAGAGATTCTAGGCCTGTGGGCTGAAGACAGATGCCCCAACTTTACATAGGAACTTTAGATGTCTGTCCAGGCTGCCAGCTGTCTCTGTCTTCTTTTGCAAGACTTCCGAAAGTTGCTTGCATCCTTCTCCCATTTCTCAGGTAATATATCCTTCTGAGGTCTTTGATTTAACTGAAGACTAGATAGTTATAATTTCCTTAGTTATGATAAAAGAGAAGTTGGATATGAAACCTTAGACTCACAAATATAGGATAGATAGGATATCTTCTTTAATTTTGCCAAATACAAATAGACTAGATATTATAACTATCATTCTTGCTTGATAATTGTTTTGTTATATGTAATTTTACTATGTCAATGTTAAAGCCTTCCTTTTTGAAAAATAAAAGAAAAGGGGAAGGGCTGGGGGTGTCTTTCTGTATGCTGTGAATGTGTTGCTCTGATTGATTGATAATAAAATGCTGATTGTCCAGTAGCCAGGCAGGAAGTATAGTATAGGTGGGATAAGCAGAGAGGAGAATTCTGGGAAGTGGAAGGCTGAGTCAGGAGACGCTGCCAGCTGCCGCCACCATGAGAAACAAGATATAAAGTACTGGTAAGCCATAAGCCACGTGGCAACTTATAGATTAATAGAAATGGGTTAATTTAAGATATATGAACTAGATAGCTAGAAGCCTGCCATGGCCATACAGTTTATAAGTAATATAAGTCTCTGTATGTTTATTTGTGTCTGAGCAGCTGCGGGCCCAGGCAGTACTGGTGAAAACTCCAGCTACAGGCAGCCTCATCCTTGAAGAATATAATAGAATTATCCTTTTAAATATATTCCTGTAAATTGTATTACAACTTTGCTTGCTTCTTTTCTTATAGACACATGTACACAATGGAACACACTAAGGACATTTCTGCCTCTGGGCTTTGTACTTTCTATTACCTTTGCCTAGGGCATTTATTTCTTAACTCTACATGATTACCTCTGTTATGCCTGATTATTGCTCACAGTCACCCCTTCTCCAAAGTTTTACCTTGCCTATTGCATAAGATTATACCATCCCATGACATATTCTATATCTTTTCTCTGCTGAATTTTCCTCCTTTTTAATACTGTCTACCAAACTTGGTGTCCATTTTATATATTTTGTACTTTTTTATTGTCTGCCTTCTCTATTAGAATATAAGTTCACTGAATAAAGATGTCTGCCTGTGCTATTCTCTAGTGTGTTCCCAGTTCTTAAAAGCCTTCCTCCAGGATGGTCATAGAAAAATATTTTAAAGTAGTTATAAATTACTAATTGGTGGTATTCGCTATGTAGAGGACATGGTGGACAATACATCTAGACTTCAATTTTTGTAATCAAAAGAGATCTTACAGGAGGTGGAGTGTTGTCTTGGTGGTTAGGATCACTTGCTTCTCTTGCAGAGGACCCAGTTTTGACATGCAGCACCCACATGATAGCTTGTCTGCCACTCCACCCTCAGAGGATCCGAAGCCTGCTTCTGGCCTTTAGGGGCACCAGGCATACACATGTTACACATAAGTACATTCAGACAAAACACTCACACATAAAATAATAAAGAGGACATTTTAGTCAGAACCAGAATAAATAAAAACAGAAATTAGAAATATTCTAATATAGAGATTAAAACAAAGTATGCATAAAAGAGCAACTGGAACAGTTGTAATTTAGCTATTGCTGAGCCCTAACTAACAAATTATTAAAATTAACACCAGGAGTCCTTCATTTAACTTTAAATTTTAGTCAACTACAGGGAACTGTTAGATACTTACAAACTTTAGTTCACTCCAAGTCTCAAGTATTTCTTAAAACACTGTGTGGCACAATTCCAACTTTACAGTCAAGGACCTTGGGGGAAAAGGTTTTGTGTTTGTTTGTTTGTGTTGTTGTTTTGTTTTCTTTTTTCTGATGAACAATTGAAGATGGCTTTCTTTCCTTAATTTTTCTAAGCTGTCTTACTAGCAGCTATTATATGATTTAGCTGTACTCTCTCAAGCTATTCAAATATCTCATTTTTAGATTTTAAATGGGGCAGTGTGGGTTTTGATCAGTAAGAACTGGCCATAATATTCTCCAGTGTGGCATTACTCTATTTTTTTTTTCATTTTTAGAGAGAAGCATTTAGAGGTTCTTTGCTGTATAGTTTCTGACAATGTGTATCAATTCCCAACTAAGTTCTTTCAGTTATTCCCAAGTTCCCCCTCTTCAGTTCCTGCTACAGGCTACAGCACTGTAGAATAAAGACTCCCTGAGAGAGCTGGAGGAAAGCTACCCAGTACATGCCCATGTGCCTTTAGAAACTCATGCTTCCTTGCCAAAAGTGAATTTGGAAGTGTGTTTCTCTGTCTGCTGACTTTTTTCTCCACATAAAACTTAAGTTTATGTTAAGAGGCTGTCTGTCTCTCCATATTAAAACTAATAAATCCCAGCCCATGTGAAGCAGAAGCAGGAGAATATCTGAATTCATGGCCAGCCTGGTTTACAGAGTGAATTCCAGGACAGCCAGGGCTACACAGAGAAACCCTATTTCAAACAAACAAACAAACAAACAAACAAAAAACAACAACAAATCTTAAAAAAAATCTAATAAATTCTGATACCTTCCAACTCTATTGTTTTATGTCTAAGATATTATTTCAGGTTATAATATCAAATATTATTTGATAAATATATAATAAATATAATATCATTTATGTTTATTCAAGGATGTTGATATTTTAGCTTTCCTGCTGAAAAATAGGTAACTGATGATCTTCAGTACTTATTTAAAGAATGAAAAGGACATTTATTAAAGTAGGACATACTATCATGTACTAAATATCTGAAGTTTCTTTCTTCCAGAGTCTTACTTTCAGTCACAAGGGCTGGAGTCGGCTGGAGCACAGCAGTGACAATGTCAGCTTGTCTTTCCAGCCACTTGGTTAGAACTTTGGTTATTTATCAAAAGCTAACTTCCATTTTGAGCTTGATAGAATTTTGGAAAAAATATCTTTCCTATACCATTTTATTTAATCCATGTTTCTTTTTATATATTGTAGAACCCACAGAGGCAGTGTTTGTATTTGATTCTGATTATAAAGTTTAATAGCTTCTTATACCTTTCATTTATTGAAATAATATAGGATAGTGAAATACTTCTGGAATGAAGAAGAAGACATTTTAAGAACTATGAGATCACACAATCTCATAAGTTTAAATACTGGTAAATCTACTTGGATCAGTGAGTGTCTATCCAATATCTAAGGAATATATATTCTATTTTAGTCAGTATTCAACCCCACTGGGGTTTCTAAATGTAATGAATCTGAAATTATTTGGTAAATGTCACTAGAAGGAAGACTGTTTGGAAAGGATAGTAAATGTGAGCCCTATGCTGGTTTCACTTAGAGGAGTCCAGAATCTAAATACAGTTTGGAGAGACTGGGACAGGACAGAGAGAGCAACAAGAAAAATCAGATGAGTATGGGACACAGATAGTATGAATTTCAAACAGAGAAACCCAGAATATAAGGATAGTAACTGGAAGGTCGTGGATGTTAAGATAGGGATAGTAGGCTGGGGGGCAGGAAGAGGGAGGACAGGGGAATCTGTGGTTGGTATGTAAAATGAATAGAAAATCTCTTAATAAAAAATTATTTAAAAAAAGATAGCGATAGTAAGTGGAAGGGCATGCGTGTTAAGATAGGGATAGTAACTGGAAGGGCATGGGTTAGTAGCTAGAAGAGCATGAGTGTTGAGATAGGGTTAGTAACTGCAATGGTGTGGATGTTAAGGAAAATTGGATATCCCTTACAAGGATTCAAAGACTAGAAGTACTTTTCATGCCTGCTACCTATAAGCATGAAAATGATGGAAAAAAAAATCCTTGAAAATAATGTTTAGTGTTTTTGTCATACCTTTTTACTATAACACAGAGGACTAGGTTACACATAAAGTTAAAGGGCCGATCAACACGAGGGAAAAAACTGTATTTTTATTCTAGAATTTTTTCGTATTACTCCATATCAGAGCTAGCAAATAACAACAAAAAATAGTTGTGATATAATATTACCATAAATATATATTTATTGTTAAGAAATTATTAGTAGTACATGAACTGTTATCATCCATATGTAGAAAGCCTCTTATTAAGCCTCTTGTGTTGTATAGATTTTCAAAGTATCATATTTTAAAATTATATTCAATGCTTTCCATAAGAATTTTTGCCACTTGAGGATCAATTCAGCTGTGAGAATTTCAACAAAAGCAAACAATTTCAACAGCAACCTGGATGGACTCTTTCACAAAACTCAAGTCTGGAGAAGAGGCTGGAGGCTTGGTGTATATGAGATGCATATGATTCAGATATGACCATAGTAGGGAAAATTCTACCTAAGTAAGCATACTATACTCCATATCTATTATTGATAATATAGGACATAAGCACAGGGTATTTCTAATAAAATATATTAATTCATTTAACTGCACATGATATTTGTGCTTTATAAAAAATGTTGTTAAAGAGACAGAATCCAATAATAAATACCATGCTTCCCATACTTACTGTTATTAAAAAAATGACACCTCAAAATATTTATTGGAAAACTGTTGTATAATATGATATCTTTTATTTTGTACTTCTGTGTATTCATAGGAGCCTTAAATACAATAATTAATACATTTTAGTAATCTGTGCACACACACACACACACACACACACACACACACACACATATATATATATATATATATATATAAACACATACTTAAATACTATTTGCCTTCTCCATTTTTGATGTCAGATATTTCAATTTGTCCTGATTATACTTACAGATGTGCTAATGGAAGGATGGAATATTTAGCTTAATTTTTCAAAGGCATTTATAAAAAAAGGCAATTCTGTCTCTTTTTAATTCTTTGACCATGTTAGTTTTCAAATTTATCTTACCAGATTATCCATCAATGCTATCATGTCTCTGTGATCATCCTAGCAATTTGACACCCAACACATCCTAACTAGGCTAGCTGTGTGCCCCTTCATGTTTATAGTTCAACCATAATTGTATCCATTAAATAATAACTAACTGATGTCATAAGGGCAGGAATTAAATATACATGACTGTCATGAAGAATAAGGAAAAACATGAAAAAAATTAAAAGAAATACCCAAGTTAAGTATTTACACATAGAAATATCTGTTATGAACATTTGTTTTCGAATAGCAATTAGCAAGAATTCAGGATAACAGTTTTTAAAATGTTGTCCATTATAAGACAACTAGGTCTTTTGGTGTACAGCACTGATATTCCATAGTTAATGCTATATTATTTGTAATAGTTTTGAGCTTATATTATATTATTCAGAAGTTATTCTATTTAAAATTAAGGACTTATTCAGTTGTGAATAATTTCTGTGAAGATTGCTGTGCCACATGGGTGCCAAATTATGCAAGCACTTTTTGTCATTATTAAATTACAAAGCTGTGAATAGTTTTGAAATTTTCTTGTAGCTATCATTGATGATACTCTAGGAATTATATAGACTCATTTTAACATATCTATATCTAAGGAATAAAAATTCTTAGAATTTGTAATATGGAAAAACACCAATGAAGCAAGTAATGGATGTTGTTTTTGTCATAACAAGAGAAAAATAGCATATAGACAGCATATAAGGATAATTACGGCTCAACAGTAATTGAAATATATTTATATATACTTATGATAGGCCATTACATTTATATGTTGTATGAACTATATGTGGAAGTTAGAATGACAGCATAAATATTAATAATATGTGTATGATATCAACAACTATTCATATTTTTAACAAAGACAAAAATACCATGTGAGGAGAAAATACACACATAACAACCTAAATTTGGGATACAGGAACTCTATCTGGGTATCTGTGTATCTATCTCCCTTTCTATCATCTTTCTATCTGTTTTCATCTAGTGACTGAACAGAAATACTGTTATGCTTTGCAAAAGTTTTTTTTGAATTATCTATGCAGTAGTTGAAGTTTATAAATTTAAAGTGATTTTTCCATATAATATATTCTGGTCACTGTTTCCCCTCCCTCATCTCATCTTGTGCTTTGTATTCCCAAATTTTCTTCCCATTCAACTCTATTTTTTTTCTGAAAATAATTCAAACATTTATTGCTATATAAGATAATCTGTATCTGGGTCTGAAGAGATAGATCAGTGGGAAGAATACTTACAGCTCAAACATGAGAACTTTGTTCAGTTCACCAGCACCAATAACAAAGAAAAATGTAGTCTCAAGAGCACATATAATGCCTGCACTGTGGAGGAAGGGGGAGATGGGAAGATCATGGTGTTTGTTTTCAGCCAGACTAGCTCCAGGTTCAGTGAGATGCACTGTCTCAAAAGAAATAAGGTGGAGGGTAATGTGGTGATATTTTATTTGTACTAAAATGTGATTTGTATGTTAATAAATAAAGTTGTCTGGGGGTCAGAGCTAATAGCAAGCCATAGCAGAAGCTGGGCGTTGATGGTGCACGCCTTTAATCCCAGCACTTGGTAGGCAGAGCTAGGTAGATCTCTGTGTGGTCAAGGATACAGCAGGCATTGGAGACACATGCCTTTAATCTCAATACCAACCATAGAAGACCCGGAGGTCTGTACAGACAGGCACTGACAAGGCGGTCATGTGGTTGGGTTTACAACCAATGAGAAGGCAGAACAGAAAGTCTATATAAAGACAAACACACAGGAAGTAGGTCTCTCTCTCTTGGCTGAAGAGGATCCCTGAAGCAGGAAGGGTAAGGCTCTTAGCTCTGACCTCTTGGGCTTTTGTCTTTACATTGGCTCTGTGTTTCTTATTTAATAAGACGGTTGGTTACTTCTACAGGGTAAAGCAGAATACCTGACATTCTCCTCTGGCCACCCCAGGCATCCATACAGATGTTCTCAACTGCACACCACATGTGCACATATACCACACACATGCATACATAATGATAGTAAAAAGATTGTGTATATTTTTATAAAGAATGATCATGTTACCTATAATATCCTCAGTTTATGACTCCACAGTTCAGAGTATGAAAGAGATGTAATCTTGGATCTAGAACTCTGTCCCTGTCTGCTGGAGATGCTTACCTGCCTGCCCCATGACTTACGGAATGCTAATAAAACATTCAAAATCATAAATTTGACCTGAGAAATTTTTTAAGGTAAATTTAAATTACAGGTAACATTTTTGTTAAAGATTTTTTTCTTCACATACATTAGTGATATGTTGTGTATAGTTTAAAACAAGCGTTTTTAGAGGCACACAAATAGCACAGTAGCTATACCAAGAACACTATAAACAAAGAGAAGAACTCAGTTAGTGGTCTGTTTATATCCAGCATTTCACCAGTGGCCATCATAACTTGGCATCTGCCTTTTCACTTTGCAACATTTCTTAGACTGATTAGTTAATTAAATTATCCACCTTTTAAAAAATATGAATATAGTCTGGGTCACAATGACTTGCTTCAGGCACAGCTTTCCATAACAAACATCTAGAAACTCTACTATAAAAGAACTGATAGCCTACTTATGTTTTGTGTTTATGTATGTGCTTACATAATTTAGGTAGACAGGTTCTTGTGATGGTCTCTGCCATGCAGACAAATCATTCATTAATACAGGAAGAGTTTACTTATTCTGGGTCAAAGATAAGTTTCTAGAGTCTATGAACATAGTTAGAGGAATAAGAAGCATATGTCATTAATTTCTAAGTTAGATGCAAGATTTAATTTAACCATGAAGGTAGGCAGCAAACAATGGCATATTTCCATACCTGCTACTTATCACTGAGAGATAGCCTAGACATTCTCATAAGTGTATTGTGGGTGTATTGTGTTTGTCACCTAAATACACCATGGTTCTGGAAATCATCATAAGTGCTTAAGAGAGAACTGATGTCATAGGACACAGTATTCTCTTGGAAACCAGCTTTAACAAATTTTGGTGCCTATGCCTTGTCTTCTTATGTTGTTGCTCTCTTGGAATTGCTTTGAATTTTCAAAGGCCTTCAGTGTTCTTTTCTTCTGACAATTCTAAAAAGTCAGAGAATCAAATGTTAAGCTTCTCATGTACTCTCACATTGAAGAAAAGAAATCAAGAGTCCATTTTTAAGTAAAAATCAAAGATTTGTAAACGCAGTTACCTGGGAAACTTTCTTTAACTAGCAAATCTTATTCCTGACAAGCTAATACCCACTTTTCAAACTTCACATGTGTCTTTTTCATGAAAAGCTTTCCAGTATGTTCATGTAACTGTATACAAGCTTGAAGAACCCTCAGACTTCTCATGCTGTCTCACTCGTTAACAGAACCCCCAACAACTGAGATTTCATCTGTTTTCCAGGTGATTGACCTGTAGACCACTTTCAGTTTGATACGTGGGGCATAGGCACAATATCCTCCAGCACTGTTTAACCAGCTCAGAATGAATGTATCCATGTGCTTTATATGATGAAGGCAAGAGTGGTATTCAATGCAAACCTACAAATTCCATGAGGTACTATAGCTAGAGTTTTCCTGCCTGGCCCACAGTCCGGACAAATCTCTGTCACCTGCCAATACCACAGCTGCTCAGACCCAACCAAGTAAACACAGAGACTTATATTGTTTAAACTGTTTGGCCTATTGGCTATCTAGTTCTTACATCTTAAATTAATCCATTTCTATATATCTATACCTTGCCACGTGGCTCATGGCTTACCGGCATCTTCACATGCTTCTTGTCATGGCGGCGGCTGGCAGTGTCTCTGACTCAGCATTCCACTTCCCAGAATTCTCCTCTCTCCTTGTCCTGCCTATACTTCCTGCCTGGTCACTGGCCAATCAGTGTTTTATTTATATAGAACGATATCCACAGCAAGGTACTGACTAGCTGACTATGTTTAAATCCTCCAGACTGTCAGTGAAGGGCTTATGACTACACAGTCTTAATGCAACTTAAACCCTATTTTGAAAGACAGCAAATCAAGGAAAACATGAATTGTAAACTCATTATAATAATTGAATTATGCATTTTGATGTTCAAAGGTTATTTTGACTGAAAAAAAAAAACAGACATGAAAAATGACCCCCACCTTGCCCCAACAAAAGCCCCTGTTTTTGCTTGGCACTGTTAGTTAAAATCGCAGTTTATCAGAAATTTAGGGTCCTTCTTTTGGCATTAATACTCCAGAAAAACTATGACACTATGATTTAGCTTAAAACATGTATATGTTATGCCCAGATCATGACCCCAAAGAGACCATCAAAGACCGTGGATGTCCAGAATGCAACAGCAAGGTTTATTCTATATATACAAGTCTAGACAGGGAACTTGTTCCTACACCCAATACAGTGAGGCAGGGAGGAGTTGCTCTTTCTTTGTGAGGCTAGCTATTTAAAGGCAAAAACCGCAAGCCCTTCAGGGCAGTTTGGGGGGGTATTGGGGGTTTTGCACGGGTAAAACTCGGATTGGTTTATTTTATTTTTGAAGATCCCTGACCTCTTAATTGGGTGATGGTATGTAACCTTTGAATTTACTGGTTGGGGGTTACAATTATCATTTTGGGGGCAGTCTGGCACAAGTCCTAGGCTTTGTTCTTGAGCTGCCATGGGGGCTGGCTGGCCTAGCAAGTACTGACTGTGGGAGCTGGCTCAGTGGTCTAGGCTCTGTCCTTGACTCATGCACATAACTCTAAGTTGGTGAGGGGTCCCAGACAGTAAACATCTGGCTGAATTTTGAGCAGTCAGAGTACGTGCAGAAAGGGAGCTACTGCAAGGACTGTCTTTTGTTCATGGCCCTCCCAGAAACTGCTTGCTCAAGTCTCAGGAAGCCGAAATTGAGGCCTGATCTCTGAAAGAAGACTGAGCAGCCTGTTATGGCATCTGCTTGGTCCTTTCATATATACATATGTCTGTTTCAGTGTGAGTTATCTCATTTTGATACTCACCGTAGATATTATGTCTTCTTAACAGAAAACATTGGAATAGAAAGTGATAACAATTAATTAATAAGAAGAAACTCATAACAGAGTTATCATAACCTACCATTTACCATCACCTTCCAAAATGGATTGTTATCATTAGTGATTCACAGCAGGCTAGTAGTACAAACCTCTCAAGTGGAAATGTCTTGAAGTAGCTGGTAAATCAAGCTGTGAAGCAGAGTAATAGTTTAGCTCTTCTGTGTCTGTACTTCACTGCTGTCTGCCTCAATCGGATATCCAGGAGTTTCTATTGCAAAGGTCAGGACCTGGGTATGATCAAAGCAGACAAGGCAGTCGCTTTGGAGCTAATGAAGCTAGGGTAGGATCCCGGCTGTCTCTTCTCATTCTCAACTGTATTATCTAGGGAAGTCAGATAACCTCTTAGAATTTCTTATTTACCATCTGTAAAATGAGGTCAATTGATATTGCTAACTCTTGAGTGGTTTCGATGCTCAGCTGAGATTTAGTGTAGACAGCCCTTTCATAAACTGAAAGCACATAAAAATGTTCAGCCCTGTTTTAGATATGTGTGAGGTTAAACGAAAGTGCTGCCTGTGCTGTAGGTGGGACACGGAGGGCAAGATTCCGTACCTGCATGTGGAATGTGCCCCTGCCTCCTCCCTGTGAGCATTTGACTACATATGAAAGAGCATGTAAGAGGAAAGGTGTTTAGCCTTTGCTACATTTGTTCAGAAGAATCCTGTCAAATCCTCCAATAAGTTGTTTAATCTCAAGTATTTCAAACCTCAGTCACTTTTCCTTCAGCAAGAAAGAGAAAATTAATATTAGAGAATGTTAATAAAGTCAGGCAGACACTTTTAAATTAAAAATAACCCTTTTGGTCTATACCATGTCCTCTTTGCATATATTATGGCTTCTAGTTTAGTATTTTATGGGATTCCTGATAGTGTAAACAAGTAGATCTCTGATTCTTATGCGTTTTCTTTGGCTTTTTTAACTTCTGTTTCTTTATTTTGTTCAATTCTGATGTGTTAGTTTCATTTAATCTTATTGTATTATATTATATTATTATCCCTTGGAAGTTTTATTGTTGCTAATGAGGGACAGAAAAGGAGTATATCCAGATGAGAAGGGAAGGTAGGGAGGATCTGGGAGGAAGAGAGGGAAGGTAAAACATAATCAAGATATATTACATGAGAAGAATAAAACCTATTTTCAGTGAAAGAAAAATATCATCCCTAAGAAATTAATATATATATAATTAAAGACTCATCAACTAAGAAAGTAGTGGAATAAACAACACACATTTATTCTTTTGCATAAGCCTAGAAGCCGAAGTTCTCATGTCAGTTTCTCATGACCTCTGGGACTAACTTTTCCAATGAAGTTCCTTCTCCTAAAATTTCTACCACCTGCCCATAGCACCACTAGCTGGAGGCCATGCTTTCAGCAATCCTATCTGGGGGACAGTACCATCTGGGTGGATCTTTAGCAGTCTTCTGGGTTACTGGCTGCTGCTTGTCCATCAGCTCCTGCAGCACCAACATGCACTTTTATGTGTGAAGATGTCTGCCCTCAAAGCTCATGAACCAAACTCTGCTCTTCTGCAGCCTTCATGACTGCAGAGTTAGAACAGGCTCCAGTTATGTCTTGGCTTATGTATATTGTGTTTGGTTTGATCTTTCCAGACCACGATAACTTTCTCTGTGTCTTCAATAAGTTGATTTACCTTTCAACCCTTGTGTGTTCACTGAAGAGTAACTTTAATTCCCTTCATTTATCTTTTCTTTGAATTCACAACTTGGCCTCCTGGCAGAGGCCTATTGGCCACCCTCTTTCAGCTTCTATAGCCCTTCCTTAATAAGTTTAACTTTTGACTGCTTGACTCAAAGGAAGTTGCTCTCTGTTTCATTTGAACACTTAAGAAATATTGAATAATTATTATTATTTTTTTTTTTTTTTTGGTTTTTCGAGACAGGGTTTCTCTATGTAGCTTTGCGCCTTTCCTGGGACTCACTTGGTAGTCCAGGCTGGCCTCGAACTCACAGAGATCCGCCTGGCTCTGCCTCCCGAGTGCTGGGATTAAAGGCGTGCGCCACCACCGCCCGGCTAATATTGAATAATTATTAATTCACTTAATTTTAATATTTTTCTGTCTCAAAGAAGTGAGACCAGGAGGGGAGGGAAAGATAAGACAAATGGTCAAAGGAGCAGGCAGAGCACACCTGACATCTGTACCTTACTGTCTTACATGGGGATTGTTTGTGAAATCCCCAAAGAAGCATGAGATAGCATCGAAAATCAAGATCACATATCAGCATAATTTATTACAATAGAAAAGTTTAAAATACATGTAGAACTACCAAAATGTAAAGCAAAAACATGAAATGAAATGAGTACATGTTTTGGGAAAAATCAGTATTGATGGACTTGGTAGATAAAGACTGATACAATCCTCAATGAAAGGGAACACAGTGTATGAAGCTGCAAAAGTGAAGCACATAAAACAAGGTATGTGTGCAATATACAGTTTGTCATCTCGTCACTTTTCCTTGGATGGAGGTATTTAATAAATAACATAAAACTTTCAATACTTCACTATAAAATAAGCTAGATGTTATGTAATTATGTGCAGCAGCCTACTGCTGTGTGACTATTCTAAGCACATTTGGGAAGGAAAATCTCAGTTATACATTTGATAATTTGGGTATATTAAATCCATATTCAACTTACAGTGTGTTGATAAGGGCATAGTTGGTTAACATATTCACTTATGGGAATAAAAATGGAAAAAGGCATCCACAAGAGAAAAAAGTGTGTGTGTCTGTGTGTATGTATATGTGTGGGTACATGCCTATATGTTGTATTAAGTATACTTACGTTTAGAGCCTACTTCTTAAGTGCAATGATTAATTTTGTGTGTCTTCTTGCCCCGATCATATACACTTGATCAAGCGTTATTTTTATATTTCCCTTAATATATACTTTTAAAATGAGATTTGAGTGAAACAGACCTTTCATAATGTGGCTGGGTCTTTTTTAGTCAGTTAAAATACAAAAGAAAAGAATGGGCTCTTCTAGACAAGTGGCTTCTTCTAGAAGACTCCATTCAGATGGGAAGTGCAGCATCACCTCTCCCTACAGTTTCCAGTTAGCAGCCTATTCTGCAAAACCTTAATATTCCCATGAACCAAATCCTTAAAATAAATTTTCATGACATGTTGTCCTCTATAAACTAACAAAACAGCAGCTCCTCCTGTGGCCCTAGCTCTACTACCCTGCCTCGGACCCACTCTTGGTCAGATACACATTCTGGGAAGAACTCCTACAAAGATGTCCTTTTTATCCTGGTCAAGGACTGACATGCCACAACAGGCTACTTCTCATTAGAGGATGAACCTTCTAATGAACCGTCTAATCTGCAAAGAACCTCATAGCAAACAAGCTGTCTGCATACTAGCAAGCATTTCTCATGCTGCTCTGACAACCATGCTACTGTTGCTGCCCTACTTATAATTTACATGCTATGGCACATATCTCCAAATGGGACTGCCTGCAAGGATTCTGACTCTGCTTTCTTTGACTGACCGTAGATCTCATGACCATCACTACCTCCTCACTTCAGGCTAAAGGGTATATAAAGAAAGCAGGAACTGTAAAGGGAGTAAGAGGGAAAAGCCATTGAATTATGTTATCGGATAATCTCAAAACACTCATTTGAAGAAAAGGCTGCATTTCACAACAAAAACAAAGAACAAACAAAAACCACAAGCTATTGAAATGGTGTTTGTTTATTCCAGCAACACTTCAATCGATAAGTTTCTACTATGGTAAGTTTCTACTATGTAAGCTATTTCTTGTATACTTACGTCTTTCAACAAGGCTGTAAATCTCAGGATGTCAGAGAACACATCTCATTCATATTTGCAATCACAGGGTTTGGCACAGTTCCTGGAACCTGGTAGATCTTAACAATATTTATCCAGTGAATGAGTTGTGTTCCCCCAGTCCAGTCCTCCAGAACAAATACGAAGCTGGTTTATTTAGACTTAGGAGATTTAAGGAGAAACTGACCAGTGTAGCAGACGGACATGATGACTTCTCAGCTTTTCACATAGTCTGAACCAATGACTTCTTATGCATCCAAAGATTCCCAGCAGAAACTGCCTCTGACTGGTTCTCTCTGGATTTTGCAATCAATTGGAAACCTTGCTCCTGTGGAGTTTGACCCAGAAGTGTCCTTCATAATGCATCCAATAATAGCCTCTCTCTTTGTGTGAATTTCATCTTATCCTGGAGACCATAGCCAGGTTTAATTTCACCTCTTTAGCTCTTTATTGCCATGTGGTAACCCTTCTGCTGGATTCTCTCTACATCCTACCAAAAGACCCAGAATAATCTTTAAATAGTTCACTAAAACAAATCAGGAGCCTATACGGGTGTTTTATACTAGTAAATTGGATTCCAACAATTGCAATGCAAAACAAACAGGAGAAACTAAATTTAAGTAAAAATTCAATCACCTTTTAAAATAAAATTTAACTCAGTGTTTCCTTTATTCCATTATAAATCTTACTGTACATGTTACATATTAACAATATGCTTGAGTTGTAAATAGTATGTTCCAGTTAATTGCCACGCTTTGAAAATCATAAAACTAGGTAATGTGTGAAAAACAAAAAGAAATAGTAAGGAAAAAATCCCAAATATGAAATGAGACAAAAACAGGTAGGATAACTTCCATTTATCAATCGGGTTTTAGCAAGCATGGAAGGAGGCACTAATCTCCAAATAAAAATGTTAAACTTCTCATTGACATGACTTTCCTCTGTTCCTTCAACAGTAATCCTTCTATATCTCTTTCCCACCAGTGTTAACTTAAAAGTGAGAAAATAAACTCTACACTGGATATTTTCTTCACGTGTTTTCCTCTTTTGAATTCTCATTTAAAACTCTCTGTGCCAACAAGCATACTGACCCTTAAGTGAGGATTTTTCACTTCATGTTTAAGGTTTCAAACACTACTTATTAATTTGATTAAGTTTAGTGATGGGACATAATTGGCCAGGTACTTTGCTGGCTGTTAGAACTGTAGGAATGGAAATCATCAGGCCCAACATCTGGCCACTTAAGCTTACGTTCAGCTCGAAGCTGCAAACAAATAAAAAACAAGTCCTTTTCAGTTTTCATAAATGGTGATATGTTTCTTCAAATATTTTGATTTTCTGAATTTTACATTTAAATACATTTTCTATGTCTGTGTATAGTACAATTCAACCATCTAGTCTATAACAAAATCTAAACTTAAACTCTTATTATGGGAGGACAACATACCATGTGTTTTCTTTTGATCCCTTTCAATAATGTTTTGTATCAGAATTGCATCTAGGGATATATGGGACATACGTAAACAAAAAAAGGTGATTTATATCAAGTCCAATGCCAGCATCAACCTAAATGAAGAGAAACTCAAAGGAATTCCACTAAAATCAGGAACAAGACAAGCTGTCTATTAGGGTCCTAGAGAAGCCTCCCCCAAAGACCAACAGTCAGAGAACAGATACAGACCAAGGCCAGCAGCACTCACTTCACTCACTGGCTAGCCAGGATTTCAAACCCATGTGTCAGGTGTCTTGAGGGGGTCTTCCCAGCCAATGCACCAAATTTTAGGGTCTGAGAGACACCCCCAAGAAAGACCAACAGTTATGTATGCAGTTTAGCAAGAGCATTTATTGTTTCTAACAGGTTGGGGTGGCAAATAGCAACCCCAAAGAAGGTCACAAACTTATTTTAAGCAGAGTTAGGGAAATTCCAGGGAGTAGGGATTAATCTGGGGCTGATTGGTGGAGGAAAAATTAGTCTGGGGGCTGATTGGTGGGATGCTCTAGTGGTTAGGTGCTTATTGGTGGGAGGGTAAGGAAAGCTCTCTTTAGCTAGCAGAAGGCTTGGGTGGGGGCATCTGCTGAGCCAGCAGAAGGGGCTGTGGGGTGCCTGCTGATTGGTTGCCCCTAAGTTGTAGTTTTCTTGAGAATTGCTTACTCAGCTCTGGCTCAATCTAGTGAACAAAAACTGAGGCCTAATCTGTATCAGGGCTGCTAGCAGAGCCTGTCATGGCCCTGGTTTGACACCCCCACCCCAGTTCTCTCATTAGCCACACTCTCCATACCTATCCAATATAGTACTTGAAGTCATTGCCAGAGCAATAAGACAAGTGAAGGGGTTCAAGAGGGTATAAATAGGAAAGGAAGAAGTCAAACTACCTTTATTTGAAGATGATATGATTTTATACATAAATATCCCTTAAACCCTTTCTAAAAACTTCTGCAACTGTTAAACACTTTCAGCAAAAGAGCAGGGTACAAAATTCACATACAAAAATCAGCAGCTTTTATATATACAAATGACAAATGGACTGAGAAAGAAATTATGGATAAAAAGCCTTTTACAATAGCCTCCAAACAAACAAACAAACAAACAAACAAACAAAACACCTCAGGATAATGCTAACCAAGCAATTGCAAGACTTGTATAGTTAAAACTTTAAAATATTTGGGAAAGTAGTTGAAGAAAATATCAGAATGTGAAAAGATCTCTTATGCTCATTGATCAGTAGGGTTAATATAGTGAAAATTGCCATCTTACAAAAGCAATCTAATAATTCAATGAATCACTCCCTGAAAAAATTCCTACACAATTGTTCACAGAAATTGAAAGGACAATATTCATCTTTACACGGAAACAATCCTAAATGATTAAAGAACTGCTAGAGGTATCATCATCCCCAATCTCAAACTTTGCTACAGAGCTATAGTTACAAAGCAGCATGGCATTGACATAAGAATCAGACTTGTGGATAAATGGAACTGAACTGAATACTGAGACATAAGTTGACACATGTATGGACAACTGACTTTTGACCATATTTATGACCTTGTACAAATTACAACTCCAAATGGATCAAGGGCCTAAATATAAGGCCAGGAAAAATGAATCTAATAGAAGAAGAAGAAGAAGAAGAAGAAGAAGAAGAAGAAGAAGAAGAAGAAGAAGAAGAAGAAGAAGAAGAAGAAGAAGAAGAAGAAGGGAGAATATTCTTTAATTCATTGGCACAGTAAAAGTCATTCAGAACAGGACACAGATAGCAGAGTCAGCAAGAAAACAAATAACCATATTAAAAATGAGGTACAGAAATAATCAATGAGATCTCAAAAAGTGAAACATAAATGGCAGAGAACATTAAAGAAATGATCAACATCTTTGGTCATCAGGGAAATATAAATCAAAACTACTTTGAGATTTCATCACACCTATCACAATAGCCAAGATCAATGACAGAAATGACAGCTTGTGCTAAGAAGGATGTGGGAAAAGGGGAACATTTATTCATTGTGCAAACTTGTATGGCCACTATGGGAATCAGTGTGGCAGTTTCTCAGGAAGCAGGAAATAGAACTATTACAAGATCTAACTATACCAGGCTTGGGAATATTCTCAAAGGACTCTGTCTCCTACTATAGCAACATTTGTTCATCAATGTTCATCATTACTTTATTCATAATATCTAGAAATTGAAAAGGAGCTAAATGTCTATAAACAGATGAATGGATCAAAAAAATGTGGTACATTTACACAACCAAATATTACTCAGCTATTATACAAATTAAGTTCATAAAATTTATAGATAAATGAATGAAGCTAGAAAGAAAATTATCCTGAGTGAGATGACCCAAAAATCAAAAGAAAAATATGGAATGCATTCTCTTATATGTGGATGTTAGATTTTAAGTCTTCAATAGACATACTACAATCCATATAACACAGATAATAGTTATGGAGTAAGGGATTGATGGCATGGAAGGCTATCTCAAGGAAGGAAAATAGAATATATAGTTATGGAGAGACCGGAAAGGAAGGGTTAATGGAGGGGGGTAGGGAAGAAGAAGGTAAGGGAAGGAATATAGGGAGGGATAACTAGCACTAAAGGCAATTTGAGGATTCACACAGAAACCTACTACACAGAAGTTTCTTAAAATGTATATACATGTAAAATAAATCTAAGTTGGAATCACCAAAAACAGGGGAAGTAAAGTCCCAACAAGACATATCTCACCACAAACTGAAGCCTCCAGGGCCAGAAATGGATTACATCTAACTGAGTTGTTGATCAAAGGGGACCCAGGCAAATCCTCAAACATTTCAAGGCTATTAGTTGATCTCCATGACCTGATGGTAAGCCCTATTTCAGAAAATAACACATACAAATGTCACTGAACACAGAGAAATCATGCTTTTGCCTAACTAGAGCCTTCACCCCTACTGACTAGTGCTCACAGTACTGGAAGGTATTTTGCATATTACCAGAAGAGAATGGTAAACATAATCTAGTTATACACCCTTCAGTGATGAACTGCTTTCATGATGCAGTGGTGTAATGATACAAAAAAAAAAAAACATGTTATGGGAGTAACCAACCAATCTCTCTCTGTCTGGTTATAAGACCCACTCTGTGAAATGGAACCCATGTCTGTCAACTGTTTGGGTAGCCAAGATCCTGATACTAGATAGGCTATGGACCTAGGGGAAAATCAGATATTACTATTTTGCTAAAGGAATATTGTAGCCGAAGGTTTCTCTATCCTGCCTGGTCCCTCATTGCCACCAGCCCCGCATCCCATCTAGCCCTACAGTACTTCAGCCACTTATAAAATAATTACTTAGAGGCTTAATATTATTTACAAACTATACGGCCTATATCAGGCTTCTTGCTAGCTAGTTCTTTCATCTTAAATTAAACCACATGACTATGGCATTACTGATCTGCTGGCACCTTGCTTCTCCTTCAGTGGCAGCTGGCTTCTCTCTCTCTCTCTCTCTCTCTCTCTCTCTCTCTCTCTCTCTCTCTCTCTCTCTCTCTCTCTCTCTCTCTCTCTCACCTTTCTTCTCTCTGTATACCTGCTTAGATTTCCCACCTGCCTCTAAGCTGCCTTGCCATAGGCCAATGCAGCTTTATTTATCAACCAATTGAGCAACACATATTCACAGCATACAGAAAGATATCCCACAGCAGAATATAGCAGTAAAATAACCGCTAATGACATTCTGCTATACTTTGACATTCTGCTATACAAAGACATCAGTGTCTTTCTCAGCTCTCATCATAGAAGCTTACTCCTGCAGTGAATGGTAAGAAATAATAGAGACCCAAAATTGGGCAATGTGCAGTGAGTGAAAGACCTTGGAACACTCAATCCTAAATGAGATGTCTTAATCAAATCCATCCTCTCAGGGCCTGCAGAGGTCAAAGCCAGATGGGTGTTAACGTTGAGTGAAGAAGTAGACACATCATGCTTAATCCGGAATTTATCTTCAATTGACAACCACATACACACTCACACACACATGAATAATTTTCTCTAATGGACTCTCACTGAGTATTCAAACCATGCTTAAGGAAAGGCTCTGTGCCCAGGTGTAGAGGGCCAATAAAAAACAACTATTTTAGGAGGTTTTGTTTTGTTTTATTGTGTTTTGTTTTGGCTCATAATGCATTGTTTGGGCGTTTTTTTTTTAAACCTTACTGGTCTTTTGCTTATATATTATAGTTTCTCATTTTGGGTTTTTATGGTGTTTTTGTATGTGAGTGTGTATATCTGGGTGTGTTTCTCATGTGTTCTCTTTTTATTTTTTTCTGTTTGCTTGTTTGTTTTGCTTCATTCTAGTTTGTTTGTTTATTTGCCTCTTTTTTTCCTCAGGATTAGCTTATTGATTGTAGCTCAAGTTTTTCTCTTGGTCCCGCTTGGCTGCCATGGCCCTGCAGTCCCACAGCCGTTCAGACCCAAGTAAACATACAGAGGCTTATGTTATTTTTAAACTATGGCCATGGCAAGCTTCTTGCTAGCTAGCTAGCTCTTACATCTTCAATTAACCCTTTTCTATAAATCTATATTTTGCCACGTGGCTTGTGGCTTACCAGTACTTTTACATCTTGCTTCTCATGGTGGTGATTGGCAGTGTCTCCTCTGCTCTGTCTTTCTCCTTCCTCTCTCTCTCTCTCTCTCTCTCTAATTGGAATGTCCCACCTAACCTTATTTTGCCTCACCATTGGCCAAACAGCTTTATTTATCAACCAATCAGAGCAACACATATTCACAGCATACAGAACAACATTCCCATCAATTGGTGGTAACAAATATACTTCATTATTATTAATAGAGATATTATGTAGTGGAAAGAAGGCAAATTGAAGCAGGATATTCTTCAGCTCTCTCAATTTTTAAATATTTCTTATATAAAGGAGGATCTAGAAACACTAAAACAGATGTTTGATGCAATAGCACTCCAGAGACCAAGTCACTATCTTTCTGAGAACTGAGAGGACCCTCTTTTGGCTCAATGTCAAGATTACTCTGGTGAAAATTTGACTTCTGGCTATGTGGCACACATAAATTATGGCATGTCTTTAATTCCAGCACTCAGGAAGCAGAGGCAGGTAGATCTCTATGTGTTTCAAACCATTCAGCTCTGTATATTGAGTTGTAGACCAGTCAGGGCTACATAGTAAGACTCTATTTTAAAAACAAACATGCAAAAATGATTTTTAATGCCTCAAGTAATACAGAAATCAAGATTTAAGACAGAATTGTTATTAATTCATTTAACAATTGATGAGAGCAGGTGGCAGCGCTACCATATCTTCCATATCTTCAGGTCTTTCTCATCTATTTCCTTGGTTCTTCCTGCAGAATACTGTGCAAGTACTATTATATTCTATTCTTTTTCTCCTCATTCATATTCTTTGCATGAGCAGCTGCAAAGATCAGGCAGCAGCTTGCTGCAGGCATATTAGTACTAAATGGAAAAGGGAGGTGGCTCTTGTCTCCTGACCTGCCAGCCTCAATGCTAGTAGCCCAAATCACCAGCCTATATCAACATGGTTCTGACAACCTTAGCATTTGACAGATTATCCAGGGATTTCCTAGTTGAGTTAGAATAGAATGTTGAAAGAATATCTAAAACACAAAAAAATTGTTCAGTAAGCAAACATTGAACAATGTACATGACTTTTCTCTCTTCAACTTCATTTCTAGTTAGTTGCCAAATCCTTTTAAGTCCATAAATTACATGCTGCTCAAGTCCTCCTGTCTCTTCCACTTCCGTTGTCCTTATCACTGACTGTCTGAAGTTTGCAGTAGACTCTCAATTTATCTGCCTGCCACCAATTTTGTAATTAACTTTCATCCTATTTTGCAAACCTTGATTTCTGTCACAAGTCTATGAGAAGTTTGTTCTCATTGTCAATTTGATCTCAGGACCCTTTCACATCTTTCTAAAGGATGCATTCTAAAGGATGCATGGAAACGTCCTTTAGAAGTCATCAGGCTTCAGCATTCTATCTACCACTTCTGTGTCAAAAGTGTCATGATGAAGTCACACAAAACCTGCTCGATTTATTTAGAAAGCACACTCAATTAACTCAGATTTATATAACCTCTTGACCCTTCTATTTCTTTTGCAAGAATTACCGTACTTATAAAATCCACATGGTACAAATCCAGATAATCTTCATGTCACCCCCAAAACTATCTCTTTTTTCTGGAATGTGGTGATATATTATGTACCCTAATAACCTTGTCTGATGATCAGAGGACAGAGCCAGCCACTAGATTAGACATGGAGGTCAGGCAGTGGTGGTACACACCTTTAATCCCAGTACTGGGAAGCACACACACCTTTAATCCCAGGAGGGATGACAGCAGAGAAAGGTATATAAAACATGAGGAAACAGGAACTAAAGCAGTTAAGCTGAGACTCTTTCAGGTGAGGACTCAGAGGCTTTCAGTGTGAGGATTTATGGAAACAGGATAGGCTAAGGAGTTGGTGAGGTGAGGTTGGCTGTGGCTTGCTCTGCTTCTCTGATCCTCAGGCAAACTTTATTAGGGTACACAATATATGACCACACTGGAACATTTTATTAATTTTTAATATTTTTTTACATTTGTGTGTGTAGGTGAAAGTACAACTAGCAGCACATTCAGTTCTCTTCTGCCATTTTCCCCGCTTAGGACCCAACACACCTCCGCAGGACTGACAGCCATCAACTTTCCCTGCTCAACTATCTTGCTGGTCTTCTGGAATACTTTTTAACTGTTTGATATAATTTGGATCTGCAATATTCCCCAAGTTTTATAACTGAAGGTTTGGTCCATAGCTCTGGACACTCTAAGGGAAGTGCTGGGAACTTTAGGGTGTGGGATCTCTTTGGAAGCAAGCATCATCTGGTATGCCTTTGAAGATACATGCATTCCCTTGCTAATTCCTATTTCTCACCTTGCTGGTTACTATGAGGTGAGCAACTGTTCTCCATCCTGCTCACTCTACTTTGATTTCCTGCCTCACAATAAGCCCAGAAATAATCAAAGGATCACTGCCTAAAACTTCTGAACTTCTAAAACAACAAGTAAATTCTGCTTCCTTAAGTTAGAGTTGTTTATCGCTGAGACTTTGTCAGCTAGAAACGTCACTAACATACGCTACCCTCTTTTAACTCTAACTTAAACCGGGCAGTAGCAGGCCAACACGCTGCTCATGCTTATGAAAGCAGACATTAAACAACTTAATAGAATTCATTTCACTTATGAATTTCCTTGCTTAAGAGTGTACATTGGAGACTAGGTTCTTTGTCTCTTTTTTCCTAGCAGATAGTAAATATTCAATGGTTTTAGTGAACAGGTAGATTGGAAATAAATGAGCAAACGAAACTTCATTTGAGATATATAATATTATTTTTCTGTAATATGATTTTATAAGAAATTATGAAAGGAAAATTGGAAAATTAACTTTGTGACTTAGCTTCTTGGTGGTGCTGAAATTAAACTTCAAAGTGAACAGGAAGTATTTTCCAAGTGAGAAAGGTGGATACGGGCATTTTTGCCTGTTATCTCACAGTGGGAAGACTGAGGAAAGAAAATGATAATGAATTCAAGCCAAGCAACACTACAAAGTGAGCACAAAGCCACCTTGGAATGAACAACAATACACTGCTCCCCCCACCCCCAAAAAAAAGAATGAAAAGGAAAGGAAAGAAAGAAAAAAAGAAAGAAAGGAGGGAAGGAGGGAGGGAGGGAAGAAAGAAGGAAGGAAGGAATGAAAGAAGGGAGGAAGGAGGGAGGAAAGAAGGAAGGGGAAAGGAAGTGGAAAGAAAAGTAGAAAAGGAAAAGCAACAATAAAGTGGCAAAGTCGGGCAGGCACTAACTGCTTTACAATAGAGTCATTTTTGCAATTATGAGGTTGAATGTTGATGAATATTCATTGTAAAATGGTGTGTCTGGTGTTTGCCTACTTCATTATAAAACAACCCATAAATAAATTCTAGGCACTAACATGTCTTAAATTTTATTTATTTATTACTTATATGTATATGTGTGATTGTGTGTATATCCACATCTGTGCAGGTGTCCAGAGAACCAAGAAGGCCTCAGGTACTCTGGAGCCAGTTATAGGCAGTTGTTTACACCAGACTTGGGTGTAAACCAAATTCAGGTCCTTGAGAACAGAAGCAAGTGCTTTGAAGTGCTGAGTCACACCCCAGCCCTAGATACTAGCTTTGAAGAGCTTTTCCTCTCATCTGACACATAGAACTAAGAGATTTCAGCTACAGTGTCCAACCCAGGCAAAGCAGCTTTTGATGAAAAGATATTTAAGTGTCAGAATTACTGGTTTGAATATCAGCTTCCCCACTAAATATCTAGGAAAGTATGCTTTCAGCTAACTCTGAAATGTAATTCTATTTGTTACTGGAATACATATCCACTTGGGTGGTTTAGGAGGCAGATGTTTTGGACAGACATTTTGCCGTAGCTGACATCAAGTGCATTTTACTATGTGGTTAATTTGAAAGCAGATTCCACTGCAAAATTTACAGAAATGTGTTGTTGAGTTTATAATTCGATCCACATACTCAGTGTGAATACAAGTTTATGAAGGTGTCATCAAGTTGTTTAAACCAACCCAAACACCACATTATACAGATGGCGTTGAAGACATTACTGCCTGAAAAATAATCCGTGACATCTGTGGTTTCCTCATAATCATTTTGAGTTTTGTGCCTTTTGTTCAGTGATTCTTAAGCTGTTTCAAAATGGATGCAGACTCATAGCAATAGTGAAATGGGTTTCCTGAACAATAAAAATAAAAACTGTACATAATATTGTTCTTTAATTTTCTATTACTTTAACATAACTAGTATGTTAAATATATTTTGATAGTCATTTTCTTTACTTGAATTTTTTTTTGAGGGGGAGAGTCAAGAAAGCACTCTTAATTATCATATTGCTTTTGTATGACTATTTAATTACTTTGTGTGTGTTCATGTACACATGTACCATGGCATGTGTAAAGAAGTCAGAAGATGACTTGCAGATGGCAATTCTCTCCCCTTGCCATGCAATTTCTATGGGTGGAATTCAGGTCTTAAAACTAGATGTGAAAAATATCTTCTACTGAGCCATCTTGCTAGATTATCACATAGTTTTAGAAATCTAAATTACAGCTTCTGACCTCAACCCCAGCCTCTTTATAAATGTGAACAATCTACTTGAAAGGCAATTTAAAACCCACAACTACATGTACATATGCTAAATATTCACTTCCCCAACTAAGCTTAGTTAATATTTTTTCTTTTCCTAATTGTAAACCTCTATTTCTGAACAAGCGCCCATATATGCATACCTAAATGAGAGAAAAAAATCTATATGTTACAAACATATATTCAATTGTTTGGTTGTTTTTTAAACTCTCTATACTTATTTTCATTATAATATCAGTGTTATTATCTGTACATTTTCATCTGTATGTTAATGATCAAAAGCTTTACATTGATTTATTTTATAATTATAATTCTTTAATTATTATATTTTCTGATAGTCTTGACCATACTGGTAAAATGGTTTATTGTCAACACTGCTTTGGGCAGTAGATTTTAAGACTAGAATCCAAATTAAAATAAAATTAACAATCTATGAAAGTAACCCTTAAATTAAATGTACTGTCCTTAGGAAAACTATTCCCAAGCTTTGACATTCATGTAGACAGCATGTCTACAGGGCTTCTACTATTTACATTATAAACTCCTAGAGAGTTCTTTAGTAAAATAATAATCCCTGCCTTTTTATTACTCAGTTTAAATTTAATATGTGCTTTTCTCCAACTTGTAATTAAAATTTGAAGAAAAATCAATATCATTTTGTTTTTTAAAAATAGGCTGCCATATCATGAAATATAGCCTTTTAAGATTTAACACAACAGTCCTTAAATACTTAATAGATTTCAGAAGTGAAAATAGAAATAAACTATTTTTCATTTTGTCTAGGATATTTATAAGTTATAGTTTCGTATTTCTTAGCGATATTTATAAATTTTTGTTTACTTTAGAAAATTAATTACATATAAATGCTTACTACTAGTTTTTCACACTTTACTTATTTTCTCAATACCCAAAAATATTATATCCAAGTATAATATTAATGTCAAACAATTTCCATTAATTTATATATTTCCAAATACTTTTTACTTCTTATTCCTATGTGACTATCATTAACATTAGCTATCACTTTCAAAATCACTTTTAGTCTTGTAATTTAATCATAATAATAGTCAAAAAGAATCTTTTTATTTAATTTTTATTCCTATATGACTAGTCATCAACTCTGTTTCTGAGTCTTTTTAAATCTGGGAATATAATGATAATTATACTATAGTAGTAATAATAATGATACTAATAGTCACATAATTGAAATACTGACTGATATTTAGAGAACTCTTGGGAAAAGATAGACACTATCCTAATGCTCTTATATGCTTGGCTTTTTGAGTTCCACCGCCTTACCCATGCTGCTTATTATGTTAACACTGAAATTAAACTAGAGGAAGCTGGATTTCAATGAAATGCTGTGGCATCTTCTCTACATTATTTAAGATTAAAAGGGTTAATTTTTCAAGCAGTGTGTATTAGGACAGTTCGCTTCCCATTAGTTACCTTTAGGCTTGAATAGAAGTAAGAATCTTGGCAGCACACTAGCAGTGACCCTGAGGGTGTGAGAGCAACAGAGTTGACCTAGCCCCCCTCACCTGCCATGTAGTAAAGGGAAAGATGCCCCTCCCCCCTCCACCCCTTGTTACCTGCAGCAGGCAAGAGAGCTGACCCCAGGGTCATGAAAGGGAGAGAACTAGCCTTGCCTCTCACCAGCTGCAGTACACAGGAGAGCAGGCCCTGTACCCCGCCTGGGGAGCACACTAGAACTAACCCTGCTGTCAGGATGCAGATTAGCCAGCCCTGAGGGCATGATAGAAGCAGAGGTGATGGTTGCCTTGTCCTCTGTGCCCACCACCCCTTGCCTCCTACACCCACTACAGCAATCAAGAGAGAGGGCCCTGCACCTCACCTGGGCAAAACAGTAGAGCTGGCCCTGGTGGTATGAGTGTGGGTGATTCAGATCTGAGGACCAAAAAGCAGGAGAACTGGCCCAGCTCCTTGCTCTAGTTTGCATTGGGTGAGCTAGAGGAGGCAGTGCTGGGGAGCTCTCCTGGTAGTGACCATGAGGGAAAGCTGGCAGGCTGACCCACCCAGCTACCACCCATGCCTAGTACCAGGCCTATGAGTTGGCCCATCCCAACATCCACCCCATCTATGAACTGTTAGAGCATGTGACTGGGGATGAACCTACAGATGCAAAACAACAGGATCTCCATGACAGAGGACAACAGGATATCCAAGAAGAGCCCCAGGAAGAGCCCATTATTGATAGCATAGCAGAAGCCAGAGGCCCTCAAACCAGACAAAAGACTCATGGCAATGAACACTTACAAGTAAAGATGAATAGACTAAAGGATACAGTGTGTGACTCTTTGGGCCACACTACAGTTTCCACAACAAGATTTTTCTCCTTTTATTTATTTATTTTTGCTTTGTTTGGTTTTTTTTTTTGTTGTTGTTGTTGTTGTTTGATTTTTGGTTTTTCTTTTAAATTTGGTTTGGTTTTGGGGAGGCAGTTGCAAGGGCAAAGGGCAGATGGGAGGGGATGGGGAGATAAGTGGGATGGTAATGCATGATGTGAAAGCACAAAGAATCAATAAAAGTTTAAAAACAAGATGACAAAAATTAGTTTATGAATTCAATGCAGTGATACATAAGTTGTCTTAAATTATTTCTAGTTTTATGTAGTTGATAACATTGGTCTGGATCCTTTACGTGTTGCAATTGTAAGAAACTACCATTTGCATAAAAAGAATGGTTATTACTGAGTCAATGGTGCATGTTATTTGACAAAGATGGAATAAATATGTTTTTCTCATAATAAAACTCTAGAGTAAACAACTTACAATTTAGGTCAAATATCTGATTTAAAGTTATTTCAAATTAACTTGCAAATTAGTTTAAATACACAAATGCATTTTTTAAAAAAAATTCAGATAGATTTTCAGTAACTTCTTGTTCAACCATTCTCCAGATTTTTTTTAATAGATGAGTGAAAGTGTAAGGCAAATGTAGAAAGAACAAGATCCATATGTATTTAAAAGTCCCAGATGAATCAACTCTGAGGGGACTCCACAAGAACAACCATGCTAACCTCAAGAGAATGTTTGGACATCTCCCTCTTCAATATTCATTTTGAGATTAATTACTGTACTCGTGCATTTCCAAACAAATAAACTTAACCAATCTATCATTTGTAATTGCTATACATCATGATCCACAAAACGTTGTAAGCACTGTATTGTTTCCTTGAACAACCACCCGTGATTTCAGTTAGAGAAAACTTTTGGGACTGGTTGCAGCTTGGTGATAGAGCCTTTGCCTGGCATGCACAATGTTCTTCTTGGATGGAGTAAAGAAATGTAAATAATTTACAATACATAGGAAAGATATCAAAATGTCAAACTTAACAGTGTACTTGAGATAAAATTAAAATACTGTTTTTCTATGACTTTGTAAAAGATTTCTTAACTATAAGTTATAGAATGCAGATAATATTGGCTCACTAGAAAGGAATTAGTGATAGAGAGTTTTGATCTTGTTGGTGTTGATAAGAATTCCCTTTGTAGTTTCACAGAAAAAGCTAGTAAGACAGTTGGGAAGCAGACATTCTCTTCCGTGTGCCATTTTTGTTCTCTCTACATTGACATCATTAAGTCTGCAGTAGTACACATTTTCCCAAATCGTCAAACATAGCCTCTCAAATTATTATCAGAAGTCACCACTCTCCTTGTCAGACATCTAGAAATCACGTGAAAGGGACTTATTCTGCAATCCAATGAATACTCCGGTCACAGAAAGTTGTACTATGTCCCACTTGAGCTTTGTAGACAGAGTATGAGCCCCTGAGAAGCACCAAAGAAACATTTGTTATTCTCAGAGAAGAGTATTGACTAGACCGAAAGCAAGGTTTGCACCACAGAGACTCATTGGTACAAGAAGGTTTTAATTAGGTCTATTAGAAGTTCTTATAAATTAGACTCATACAATGTATCCATGTTGAATAAAAATAAAATCCATTACTGGGCCAGTTGCCAGCTGCTGAAAGCAAAATACAAAAAGATATTACGATTGTGAGCCCAGATGAAGTTTGCATTCAAATTAATTAGCATTTGTTAATATGAAAGCAAAAAGATAAGCATATTAATCTCCTAACTCCAAATAGTACTTTATAAGTAGCAGTCTATTTTAAAACTAGTTGATGGATATTCTATTTATATTTTATGTAACAAATGAAGTGGGGTTTGACCACTTATTTTGTTTATTACCATATGCTAGAAATAAAAGTTAACCTAGGTGAAAAATATGTGAAATTTCAGTTTTACAATGAAAAACAATTTGTAATCCTCAAAATACAGCCTTTTATTGTATCCACATTTTACTACATGGAAAAATATTTTAAGCCTCTTACTAAGTGTAATTGTTTAAACTGAATATGAACAGTTTTTTACTGTGAAAAACAAATCTAATGATTCTATCTAGTACAGTTAGTGTTTTTTAATGTACTAACATAAAAAAATTGAAAACTGGCTAGTTATTATTATTTCTACAACTTTATTTTCTGCCCTGAAAGCTAACCTATTGCTAAAAATTGCATACACAATACTATCTCAATCATAAACACCATATTTAAAACTGAAGAATTGGGTAATCGTATTGATCAAATAGTTATGTCTCCCCAAATGCATAATGTCATGGTATTCAGAGCTAAGGTTTAAGACAGGATGAATCTAGTGTTGTCGGATGAGTGCCCTAGAGGATAAAGGGAGCTTCTGTACTCCCTTTCAATCTTCCGCAGCAGAGGTTCTGTACACAGTAGGAAGTCAGTCGCCTTATGTAATTCAGGGAGAATCCTCACCTGAATCTGATCCTGCTGGTGACCTGTTGCTGAACAGCCAGTTTCCACAACTGTGACAATATGATTCTATTGTTATGACTATTTTGATGTTAATGCTAAGATAAATGAAATTAGAGGTTTATCCAGAAAAAAATGGATTGAGTTAAAGTAGTAAATGTACAAGTTTCAATCACCTAGATTAATATTTTAGCACAACTACATTTAGTTCAGCCCTTTACCTTACAAAGGTAGCATCAGGAAGAATTCTGAATGAGAAGCAAAACTGAAAAGAATTTGTAAAAATGATCTCTTACGAAAATAAAACATCTCAGATAGAATAAGACTTATATTTATTACCAATAACAATACTGCCTGAATTTTTCTATCAGATCTTTAATATATAAAATGCTGGTGATTATCAAATCATAAAAAGCATGAATTTGAAACATTTTAAAGCAGAAATGTCAGATCATAACAAGACACTTTATTGCCATCTTATATGCATTTCTTTTCAGCATCTTGTTCTCAGTGAAATCCCCGCGCCCCGCCCCAATGCTCCTTAGAGGAATGCTTGCCTGCAACCAGGCCCATGATGTGAGAGGACTGTAACTCAATTTTCTGATTTAATAGTGCAGGGCTATTCAAGCATGAAATTGCCTCCTTCATGTAGAGCAATCCCCTTTGCCTGTCAAGCGAAGGCTCAAAAGCTTGATGTCTACTGTGATTACCACTGTTGACCCAACCAATCATTGCTGGAATCAGAGTTAAGCTTTTCTCTATGATCCACTGAAGAACCATCTCTCCAACAGTCAAAGGTGAAAATGGGGTGTGGCTCTTCATAAAGTCTCAGCTCTATATGCTCACATTCTGGGTTACAAACAAATTATAGTAAAATGGATAATATTGTGTCTTAAATAGACTAGATTACTTTTCCATAAGTGTAAACAAGTTTCTTTCAATAAAACATTCACTGAGTTTAAGGATTACAGAGAAAACAGACCACCTCTATTGTGCCATCTGCTATCAAGAAACAATGGAAAAAAATTTCTCATTAATTTAACCAAACACTGTGGTGCTGGTTGTTTGCATTGCCAACTTTGAGGTCTGAATAGGAGAGTAGTGCAGACCTCTATGGTAGTGATGCAGTGGGAGCTACACTTCAGGCCAGTTGGGTAGTTGTATGATTTTTTTTCTTTTTTCTTGTCTTCTTTTCAATTTTAAAAATTTAAAAGAAAAATGTGAAACTAATAGCTATATATATATATATATATATATATATATATATATAATTATATATATATGTATAATTTTACTGAATATAATGTATAGGTCATTTCAAAACTTAAGATATCATTTTAACAGATTTTAATTTTAATTTTTAAAATTAGATGTAATTGCATCATTTCCCCCTTCCTTTTTCATTTCAACCTTTCCCAGATACCTCCCTTGTTCCATCTCAAATTCATGGATTCTTTATAATTGCTGTGATATATACGTGTGTGTATATATGTATATATAGAGAGATGTAGCTATATCTATATACATATAGTTATATGCATATACATGCATGCGCACACAATATATAGCTATTCATAAATACAAACTGCCCTGTATATATATAGTGTTGCTTATATGTATCTATATGATGTCAGGGCTGCCCACATGGTGTTGGATAGTCATTTGTAGGAACACTCTCCTCTGGAAAGACTATTTCTCCTGCACTCGGCGTTCTTGAGTTGTCTCTGGTTAAGGTCCCATGAGATTCGCCGCTTCCATTTTAGCATGTCTATTGGAGTGATTTTTTGTGTGTGGTGTGTGTGTGTGTGTGTGTGTGTGTGAGAGAGAGAGAGAGAGAGAGAGAGAGAGAGAGAGAGAGAGAGAGAGAGAGAGAGAGAGAGAGAGAGAGAGAGAGAGAAGTGTTAGTGTCGATAGAGAACAGAGATTTGGGGTTCCCTGAAAGTAGAATGCAGAAGTGCAGAAGTTTCTGATCTTTAACACCTGTACATTCTCTTAGCGACCCATATTTCCAACTTCACATTTGAGATACGTTTGATAAAAATATTTTATTCTTTTACTCACACTGAAAATTTCAAATCTTGGAGGCATTTTACACTTACCAGCACGTATCACTTTGAGGAAGACATACCTTGAGTGGTCCACAGCCGCTAGTTCCAGTAATAGCAGGTGGTTTCAGCTCACTTTCCATAATATGCTAGATCTTTTTCTGGAATCAAAAACTTTCAGAATTTTGAGTGGAAAAAAATCAAGATATGGAATGTTTGGTAGGGGTACACAAAGATGTTTACTTTAGGGGTCATCTTCAGTAAGATGGTTTTGGGAGTAATTGCTATTGAAAACACACTGCAAGTGATAGCATCCTCATCCTACTTCCTCTTATATGTTCACTGGACTTTCTTGACTTAATTGAATTTGAAAATTTAGACGCAGACTTTAAAGGCTAATATATATGCTTCAGTTAGATGCAAAGAAGGTGGCTGGGAAGAGAGCTCAGTCACTAAAGAGCAAGCCTGAGGCCTGGATTCCATGCCCAGAACCCACGTCGAAATACCAGGTGTGTTGTTATGAGCTTGTAATTCCAGTGCTGGGGGTGAGGCAGAGAGTAGAAGATCCTTAGAGCTTTCTGACTAGCCAGGCTAACCTAGTTATCGAGCTCCAGGCCAACGAGAGACCCCGTGTCAAAGGAGGTCTGTGGTATTCCTGAGATTGACAACAACGGCTTTCCTCAGACCTCTTTATATACACATACTCACACATCCCAGCATATATGTAATGTATCTGCACACACGAAAATGTACACATATACACACAAAATGGAAGCAAGAAAGGTGTCACAACTAGATCAGGTTTAGAGGTTGTTTATTTGAGGGACAAAAATGTGCAGCTACCAGAAAATAAATTTAAAATATAAATGAATATCAACTCAATGAGGTAAATGTAAATATCACGGGATAGCCATTTCCCCAGGTTTTCAATGTGCAGATATGTTTCATTTGTCATATTAAAATGTGTTATGATTTCTAGATTAGCAACAAAGTCTGACAGATTTGTTTGGGTCACTTCTACGTATACAGGGTTATTTAAACAAAACATTAGCTTTATTTTTTATCACTTTATTTCCGCTTTTACAAGCTGTACAATGGATGCATTGTCTATTCTTGATAGAATTATGAAACAAAATCAATTCTGTTGTGCTTTTCTATGTGGATGAACATGGTAGAAATTTTATATTTATCTTAATAAAATATGGCTTTTCATTTTCCTCTTAGTAAGGAGATCCACTTTCATAGGAGTTTTTAATAAATACTTTCTATTTGTTTATATTAAGTACATAGTTTTTAGAAATAACTTCTTTTAATTTTTAATGGAGTTTTGAGAATTTTATCTATTTTTTTTTTGTCATATGCACCCACTCCTGCAACTCTGCCCATAGCTTTTCCAAGCTTAGCCCAGACAGAAATAGTTCGGTTGTTTGAAGACAAAACTTGAGAGGCAACATCTTCTCAACAAAGCTTTAAATTTTTCAGGTTATTATTTTTATAAAAATTTTAATGAGCAGTCTATTGTGGAGGTATCTTTATGGATTTCTGGGGACCTCTCTAACACTTTGTTTCTTCCTATTCCCATGGGGTCTTCATTTATCATGGTCTCTTTTTCCTTGTTCTCCCTCTCTGTTCTTGATCCAGCTGGGTTCTTCCTCTCCACTAAGCTCTCTTTCCCTTGACGCTTACCCTTCATTACCCCCACTCCACGTCCAGTTTGCTCATGGAGATCTCATCCATTTCTCTGTCATTGGGCTATCCCTGTGTCTTTCTTAGGGTCCTGTTTTCTAGGTAGCCTCCCTGGAGTTGTGAGTAGGAGTCTAGTCATCCTTTGTTTTACATCTAGTATCCTACTATGAGTGAGTACATACCATGTTTGTCTTTCTGAGTCTGGGTTACCTCACTCAGGATGATTTTTTCTAGATCCATCCATTTGCCTGAAAACCTCATGATGTCATTGTTTTTCTCTGCTGAGTAGTACTCCATTGTGTATATGTACTACATTTTATTTATCCATTCTTCAGTTGAAGGGCATCTAGGTTGTTTCCAGGTTCTGGCTATTCTAGTTCTAAACAATGCTGCTATGAACATAGCTGCTGGCAATGGTTGAAAGAAAGCCCGAACTGCCCTACTCTGGTGATAGGATGGCCAAACACCCTAACTGTCGTGCTAGAAATCGCAACAAATGACTGATGGAAGCAGATGCAGAGATCCATGGCCAGGCCCCAGGTGGAGCTCTGGGAGTACAATTGGCGAGAAAGAGATGGGATTGTATGAGCGAGAATTGTTAAGACCAAGATTGGAAAAAGCACAGGGACAAATAGCCAAATGAATGGAAACACATGGACTATGAACCAATGGCTGAGGAGCCCCCAACTGGATCAGGACCTCTGGATAAGTGAGATAGTTGATCAGCTTGAACTGTTTGGGAGGCATCCAGGCAGTGGGACTGGGACCTGTGCTCAGTGCATGAGCTGGCTGTTTGGAACCTGGGGCCTATGCAGGGACACTTTGCTCAGCCTGGGCGGAGGGGACTGGACCTGCCTAGACTGAATCTACCAGGTTGAGCTGAATCCCCAGGGAAGTCCTTGCCCTGGAGGAGATGGGAATGGGGGGTGGGCTGGAGGGAGGGCGGGGGGGGGGGAGGCAGGAGGAGGGAGGACAGGGGAATCCGTGGCTGATATGTAATATTAAATCAAATTATAAAAAAATAAATTTAAAATATTAATGAATTAAATCACTTCCCCCTTTCTCTTTCCAACCCCTCCCATGTCCCTCACTCACTCTCAGATTGATGGCTTCTATTTCTTTGATTATTGTTTATATATATATATATATATATATATATATATATATATATATATATATACACACACACACACACATACATACATACAACCCACTGAATCTTTTTATTGTGGCTTAAGCCCCCTTTCTATCTTTGGTACAGCTTACATAAGATGTTGAAATATTTTTGTTGCCAAAAGCTAGTTTGTGTACAAAATACGGAACTCAGAAATTGGAATCAACAATTCTCAATAGCAGATTCAGAATAATGAAATCTTAAATGCTTTGAGTTTTCTTAATTATCTGTAATTTTTATGAAAAAGGAACAAATGGCATGCATTTATTAAAATAATTAAACATTAAATGTCAGAAGCTTATAAGTTTTCTTCAAAATATTACATGTGTATGAACTTGTATTTCTTTATAAAGAATACAAACATGTATTATGTTAACTTTTCATCACAAGATACTTTTGTTATTAATAAACAATACTAGCAAAGGCCTTTACTTAAAATCGGGGAATGAACTTACAGGTGTCTTAATCAAAGAAGTAGATGGCCACAGTATTATCTTTGTCCATGTGATTCTTTCAGTTTTCTCCCCTGTTGCCTGAGATGCTACTGCATTCTGGGTTCTCTATCTACTGTTTCTCACTATTGTTTTGTGGAACACATGATCTCAGTCCCAGGCATCCAAGCCTCTGTCCTTCAGTGACAGCCAGAATTAGGTCAGCTTCTCCTGAGGAAAGATAGGGAGCCTTTTTCACTTGTCTTTAGGTATTTTTTCTCCTGAATACCATGTCCATTACTAAGGTCACTTGTCTCCTCTTCCCACTTTCTTCTGGTGGCCCCTTTCCTTCACATCCTTTGGTTTTTGTTAGCTCCTCTGACACAGACTGGCAGTGGCTACCACCGTGCTGCTAGAAGCTGTATAATACTCCCCTGTGCCTCAAACATCAATCCTGAGGGCACATTTCCCCATTAGACTTACTTCCACTCATTGCTTGAGAATGACTGTCAAAAGCTCGCTTTGCTTCTGATACTCACTTCCTGAATGAGCCTCTGGAGCTGGGTCTAGGTCCCATCTTTTTTGCTGACTAACCATGCTGATATAGAAATATTACTTATAGCCGGGTGGTGGTGGCGCACGCCTTTAATCCCAGCACTCGGGAGGCAGAGCCAGGCGGATCTCTGTGAGTTCGAGGCCAGCCTGGTCTCCAAAGCGAGTTCCAGGAAAGGCGCAAAGCTACACAGAGAAACCCTGTCTCGAAAAACCAAAAAAAAAAAAAAAAAAAAAAAAAAAAAGAAATATTACTTAAATTTTCCTGTATCTTGATTTCCTCATCTGCAAAATGCGAATTCTAGCAGGAGCCTTCTTTTCAGGAGCACTGTGAAGAATAAGCCCCTTGTAGGTTTTGATATGTTAATTCACATATACCACACTGACCAATGCCTGGCACTGGATAATCAAACAAGAGATGCCAATGGTTATTATCAACGTGTATCCCATGTATCAGATTTTAGGCAGTATACATCAAATTACCTAATTAGAACTTCAAAGTATTAAGAAACCTATTTCATCCTAGTCTTATTGAATTAGAAACTGATAGGGAAGTCACATAAGAAATCCTTTAACCAAACATGTACACAGTTGGTTCTGACATACAGCAAAGTTTTGTTCTAGCTACAGTAAGATGTCATTTTCCTTCTTACACATGCACAGTTTGATTAGTTAGAAATTAGCAATATATAATCATATTTTACTAAATATCATTATTAATCTGGAAAATGCAAATGGGAGTCAATAACCATTTTCTTTTCCCATGTCATTCACATGCTGTTTAAATTTAAGAACATTTCCACTGGGTTCAAACATATAGCAGGTAGAGAATGGAAAAGTGAACTGTTTGCATAAGACTTTACCAAAATGAAGGGTACATGAAAAGCTACATGGGATCGTATGATCATACATTTTTGTTATCGTTTTGTTTTGTTCAGTTGACACAAACTAGTATTATTTAGGAAAAGGAAGCTCAGTTCAGAAAATACTTTCATCAAATTGCCAAAAATTTCTTGATTCATTTGGATGAGCCCTGCTGTGGAATGTTCTGTATGGCAAATGTGTTGCTAATTAGTTAATAAATAAAACACTGATTGGCCATTGGCTAGGCAGGAAGTGTAGGCGGGACAAGGAGGAGAATAAAGCTGGAAAGTGGAAGGCTGAGTCAGAGAGACGCTGCCAGCCGCCACGATGAGAAACAGAATGTGAAGATACCGGTAAGCCACGAGCCATGTGGCAAGGTATAGATTAATGGAAATGGATTAATTTAAGCTGTAAGAACAGTTAGCAAGAAGCCTGCCACGGCCATACAGTTTGTAACCAGTATAAGTCTCTGTGTTTACTTGGTCGGGTCTGAGTGGCTGTGGGACTGGCAGGTGATAGAGATTTGTCCTGACTGTGGGCCAGGCAGGAAAACTCTAGCTACAGAGCCCAGCCCACTGGAGCATGTTCTTCCCCTTAGCTGGTGGTCCTGAGCTGTATAAGGAGGTAGGATGAGAAAGCCTTAGGAGCAAACCAGTACATGGAGTTCCTCTGTGGCTTCTGCCTCAGTTCCTGTCTTCAGCTTTCTCCCTTGGCTTCCCTAAATGGAATGTGATCCAGGATATGTAACCCTAATAAACCTTTTCAACTTCTTTTAGTGCTACAACAAAAATCAAATGAAGACACTTAAAATCTCCCAATTTGCCCCCACCCCACCGCAAATCCTCAGAATGGATAGTAGAACACTCCTGACATGAAAGGAGAGGATCCTGGTGTTAAAGGTGTAAGTGGAGACAGCTGGAATAGGAAGAGGAGAGGATAAGGAGTAGGTTAACCGAAACAAAGTATATATAAAGAAGCCATATGGAAACTCATTAGTAAAGTAAATAAAGAAAATATATAATATATATATATTCTTAAATTAAGCTTACTAAGACACATATATATATGCATGCTAATTAAAATGTGGGTGTATTGTTGGACAATACTACTTTCAGAAAACATGGTTTATTAAATGAAAACCTTAATGCCTGGTACAGGATATTTCCCTACCAGTTATTGGTCAAGTAGTCTCCAGAGGTATCCAAATTAAGAGAGTCTATAGTTATTGCTCCTGGTTGTATGCCATAACTAGAAGGTATGACCTTACCACTAAAAACAACACACAGTTTGTTTGCAAGAACAGAGAAATCAAGTTTCAACTCTCCTGGAAACTAACTTACTTACTTTGTTTCTTTCTTTTTTCTTTGTTCCTTCCTTCCTTCCTTCCTTCCTTCCTTCCTTCCTTCCTTCCTTCCTTCCTTCCTTCCTCCCTCTCTCTGCTGGTTAGCTTTTACAGTTTAAGAAGGTCCTATGCAGGCTTCGGGGGAAGAAAGGATATCTATGGTTTTACCTACCATGAGACCCAGCATGCTACAATAACAATATGACAAGAAAATCGTGCCTACTGTGTAATAGTGGCATGAAATTTATTCCACATGTGGTAGTTTGAGTTTAAGTGGCCCCCATAAGCTCATAGGGAGTGTTCCTATTAGGAGGTGTGGCTTTGTTGGAGTAGGTATGGCCTTGTTGGGGGAAGTGGGTCATTGTATTGAGGTCTCATGTATACTCAAGCCATGCCCAGTGTTTCAGTTCACTTTCTGTTGCCTTTAGATGAAAATGTAAAATTCTCATCTCCTTCTCCAGCACCATGTCTGCCTGCATGCTGGAATATCCCACCATGAGAATAATGGACTAAACATCTGAAACTGTAAGCCACCCAATTAAATGTTTCCTTTAGAAGAGTTTCAGTGGTCATGGTGTCTCTTCATAGAAACCCTAAGACACCATAATATCAACTGCTTGCTGATTGGATTTGCAGTCTGCTCCACAGGAAAGATTGAGTGTCCGGTACTTTCAACCTGATCATAAGCCCATAATTGGGAGATCATAGGGCATAGGTTGGAACTGTTTAGTATAGTTTACTAGGTAGGCATGCCAGAAAACCATTATCTTAGTATTTAGTTGGCACCCACAGATTTGTGCTGTTCTCAACTTTGATCAGAGAAGCTTGATTTTGCAGAGGGTAGTAGCTAATCTCAAGAGTATACTTGGTCAAAGTACTGAGACTAAGGGACTGTTAGTGTTCAGGTGTGAACGGATCTTCTATATCAAATCCTCCCCATGAGGCTCAGAGAACAATTGAAGGAGAAGGTAGAGTGTAAGAGCTGGATGAGGAGGAGAGCTGTAAAATGCTGACTTCTGGATATAACATGGCTATTCACTATATTGACTTACAGAAACTGTGGTTGCCTGAAGAAGATCTGTATCAGATATATCTAGTCAAGATTCCAACTGAGGCTCCACTAGTTTGTGGCTGCAGGGAGAATCATTATCCTCTGAAGACCAGGCAGCTGGTAGGTAGCCCATGTCCCAGTGTATGACCCCATGCCCATATGCATATGGGAAACACTAATGGGACATGGGGGCTATTAATAGTAATAAGACAAGACAACATGAAGTGGAGGGAGACTGGCTGAGGATTCTAGAGATCCTTAACAGTAGTTGGATATTATCAAAATACGTTGTATAAATTCATGGAAATTTCAAAGAAGAAATAAATTTTTTTTTTTTTTTTGGTTTTTCGAGACAGGGTTTCTCTGTGTAGCTTTGCGCCTTTCCTGGAACTCACTTGGTAGCCCAGGCTGGCCTCGAACTCACAGAGATCCGCCTGGCTCTGCCTCCCGAGTGCTGGGATTAAAGGCGTGCGCCACCACCGTCCGGCGAAATAAAATATTTTTAAAAGGTAAGAATGATTAACAAAAACCTTGATACTACAGTACCAAGTTTTTTTATATATAATATGTCTTTTCTTAAACTTTATTATGTGGTAATTTAAAAACAAAAATTTCAAATGTTAAGGTTAAAGAATTAATTTGGAAGAGGCCCACACAGAGGTAAAATTTAGCCATAAAAATATAATGTAGACAAAAGGCAATTTCCACTTCCTAGAGTGAGCACTCATTTCCTGAGTTGGCTGGTGGCTTATCTTTGAATCACACACTGAATTTGAATGTCCTCCTGTCTGTTCTGTGAAATTCCTGAAGCTCCTTCCGAGAACATTTGCATGAGACTCAGGTAAAACTTTGTGTTTGCCCAAATATTAGTATAGGTTATGATTTATCAAAGGTCCTCTGGGAGTCAAGCACTGTTCCATGGCATTCGTATAATATATCCTAGCAATATAAAGAACTTGGAAATAATAATATCACAATTTTACGAGCCACTGGCTTACAGTCAGAAAGAATGAGCAAGGTATGATGAGCTACACTATTTGTATTTGATATAGCCAGGATTTCATGATTTCTAGCCTCAGAAGTTTGGTTTCCAAAGCCTCATTCTTAATGGTTTCTCTCATCTGGGTTCCAGTTTCCCTCAACTATAGTTATTTAGAGAGACATACTTGAAAATGAATACATCCACTTACAGATGAATGTCTCTAATAAATATCAATATTCTTCTCATGTGTGTTGTGTTTTTCCTCCTGGATTTTGTCCTCAGCATCTGGTTTTGACCACTGACATGTCTTCTTACTTAACGTAGCTATTCTTAGCATTTCAAATTTCAGTGCTATGGAGAAACTTTTCTATTTTCTTTTAAAAAAACTTACCACAGGATAAATGAAGGGTTTTCTCCTTCTGGGCATTTTCTTTTCAACATGATTAAATAATCTATACCAATAAATGAAATCGACCAGGTAAAACAGAATCCCCGAGAAACCACACTTCTCCCATGTTTTAACAGCTAAAACCAAATTGTACAGATAAAATACTTTCATTTCAAATTTCATATTACTTATATTTTCCTTTCTGTGACCCTGATATTCTTTAGATTTTTGACACTTTGTTCTAATAATTTTATTACTTTATTTTACAATAAATTACAATAGATATAGTTTCTTTCTTTGCAATAGATATAGTTAATAGCTTCTTTGTGGACATTCAAGATGAATTTCTTCAAGTTTTGAAAAAGCCTCAGGAATGGGGTTAAATGAATTTTAGTGGCTTCTGTCTTATCCTGTTAGACATCTGTCTGAACCATCCAATTCTGTGCAGCTCAGCATTTGCAGTGAAGTGATCTTGTAACGCTCTCTCCCTCCTTTCTCCTTCCAGATACCTCTTCTGGAAAGCCATCTCTCTCTTCTGTCTATAGATCTATAATTAGGATACTGTGGACCTAGTTAGGCTGGGATCTAAAATTGTAGTGTTATCCTGTCCACATTTATGTCTTCCTTGGTGGGCATGTGAATCAGTTTGAACCAGGGGGCACCACATGTATATGTTGGATGTGCTAAAGAAGTTTCCTCTTTCCTTGAGAGCTGCAGGGTGTGTGTGTGTGTGTGTGTGTGTGTGTGTGTGTGTGTGTGTGTGTGTGTGTGTGTGTATGTGTGCATGTGTGTTTGCGGGGGAGGGGCTGTTACATGATCCTTTCTTCTCAACATTGGATGCAAGACTTAAAACCTTGAAGAGTTACTGTCATTTATGATAGAAAGACAAAGGCTAGTCTTAGAAAGACTTTGATAACCAGGGTGAGGACAGTTTTTATAAATTATATTATGAAGACTTAGGTCAAACAACATGTAAAATGAGAGAACTCAGCATTTCAATCATTTTCCTGCTGCAGGCTATAGTGTCTGAGATTTTGGCTATACATAACAAAAAGGGTCCTAAGTGGTACTTCAAGTGAAAATGAATTCATGCTTGAATCATAAGCCTTTGCAGCACTTCTTATTTGTTTAAAAAGGAAAAACCCACAGATGTTACTCACACTGAAGACAGAGGGATAAAATGCTTAATTAATCATAGATTCAGGGATAGCATGAAAACAAATAAAAAGCAAGGTATGATAAAACTCAATCCCTGTTTTAAGGCTTTGATTTAATCAATATGTAATGATTAGTATGTAAACACTGGTTCTATTAATAGGAAGTGATGTCAGATGTAGCATGAATCTTAAGAGTTCTTATTAATAAAATCAAGCCTGAGGCCAGTTATTGGGGGTGAATGCTGCAAGATAAAAGAAGCAGAACAAGCCATGGCCACCTCATCTCTCCAGTTCCTCAGCTGGTCCTGTTTCCTCAGACTGGAAGCCTCTGAGTCTTCATCCAGAATGAATCTCAGCTGAACTGCTGCTCGAAAGCCTGAAAGCTTAACCAACCAAAATGCTTCTAGTTCCTGGTCTTCATGCCTTATATACCTGTCTGATATCTGCCATCACTCCCTGGGATTAAAGGCTCATTTTCTGGGATTAAAGGCATGTGTAACCATGTCTGGCTGTTTCCAATGTGGCCTTGAACTCACAGAGATCCAGAGGGATTTCTGCCTCTGGAATGCTAGGATTAAAGGTGTGAGCTACCACTGCCTATTCTCCATGTTTAATATTGTGGCTGTTCTCTTCTCTGACCCCAGATAAGTTTATTAGCATTAACAATATTTTGCGGAACACAATACCACCACAGTCAGTCATTGTGAGTTTATGTTTAATTATGCCATATAAACTTCATGGCAATTCTTTAAAAAACCATGCTTGTCATACTATTGTAAGAAGCTGAACTTTCAGAATCAGATATGCTACTCTTTGATGTTTTTATATTCACTTGTAAAAAGTTGGTCTTTACAAATCATTTCACGATATTTCTGCACCAGTCTTCCTTGTGACATTCTCTTCATTAAGCTATTGTATGAGCAAGGCTTAAAGCCCCATGGGCTGGGATTTGGGTTAGTTCTTACTATTATTGTGTACTTCTCAGTATCAAATCACGAAATACCTTCTTGATTTACCATTCTCTTAATGTTATATAGGAATTTTTCTTACAAAGATAAGCCTTTTAGAAAATGTAGCATTATCCTTCATATAAAGAATCATTACTTTGTTAATAATTATTATAATAATTATGTTGTAACAGTACTTATTACTGTGTTTTCCCAGTTCTAAAGATTATTATAAATTCCCTCCATATCCAAAATCGTTATTTTCCAACATATTATAAGCACGGCTATATATTTTCTTGGAACAGAAAATTTAGGTGGACATTCAGGAAATGAGACATGACATTCTACATGTCCTTTAAACTTATAACCTTGCAAGTTAGATTATAAAACAGAATGCAAATGTTACTCCCTTCAGGAGGGAACAATTAAAACAATCCAGTAACAGATCAAAAGATGAAAGGCAAGGGAATGGTCAGGAGTATATAAGAGCATTTTACAAAGGAAAGAATCATGTCATGGTTTGTCATTGTTGTGACAGAAAATATAGAAGTTTACATATGATGTTTAGAGAAGGGGATAATGGTGTAAAAGTTTAAGTAGAGAGTGACTTGAGAGGGTAGGGGAAAAGAGGGGGATGGGGATGGACGAGTTACACTAAGGGTGTTTAGAGGAAACCTATTCTTTTAGAAGCTTCCTCAACAAACACACACAAAGACACACAGGGTGTGTGTGTAAGAGTTTCTTTAAATGGAGTTACCCTATATGGGGAGATAGGGTTTCTTCCTTATGTCATAGGTTATCAACGATAAATTCCATTACCAGTTGGGGGATGCCACCTTTTAAGTTGTTGGTGAGAGAGCCCAATAGACTCCTAAAAAAAGGCTTTTTAAGTTGGGCAGTGGTGGTGCATGCCTTTAATCCCAGCACTCGGGAGGCAGAAGCAGGCGAATCTCTGTGAGTTCGAGGCCAGCCTGGTGTCCATAAGTGACTTCCAGGAAAGGTGCAAAGCTACATAGAAAAACCCTGTCTCAAAAAAAAAAATATTGTCATTACTCTCAGCTACCTACCATAGTAAATCTCTAATGCTGAAGACACTGGAAAATTGGGTCACAGGATACGCAGAAAACTAGCTGGTCCTTACCTGTAAGTATCCTCCCTATAAGTTAGCTTTCAGAGTGCAGGAAGGTGCTGACCAGGCTGCTAGTAGATAAAAGTCATCCATAGCTCAATGTGAACCCTTCATGTTATAATAATGCTAGATCTGTCAAGATGGACCTGCTGATTCAATGCTGCCATAAATGCTGTGGTGGTAACCAACCACTTTTTGATTGTATTTAAGGCTCATGGTACAGGATGGAACTCATGCACATCCAACAACCTGTGGACTTAGAGGAGGAAAACCTACTGTCATTTTGCTAAATGGATATAATATCAAACTGCCTTCTAAATACCACTTTTGTACCCATAGATTAGTGTAGCTGTAAACCTTCATTAATGACCCCTCCAGTGGACAGTAATTAATGCTGAGACTGACAAAGTGGAAAGAATGAGTGGCAGTATAGTGCTCAGCCCTAAATGGGCCTGTATCGTACTTTTTACTGGCATGATTCAAAGAACAGTGTGGGAAAATTGGAAGGTTGTAAGAAATTGCTGAGAAGGACTACTATGAAGCCAAGGCTTCTGGACATAAAAAATCATTACAGTCGTGAACTTGGTAAGAGTGTCTACACAGGGCCTGCACAAGATGAAAACAGTCATAATTCTAGCATAGACTTGGGAGGGGCTCATGAAACTCCTTTCCTCTGTGAAGAGTTTGGACAGTTGAAAGTTCTGGTGGGAAAAGTCAGTTTTCTTTAGGGACAATGCTCCTGGTAGGTTTCTCCAGTAGAAGACCCTGCATCCATGCACACCCAGACAGCTTAGTGAGTTATAAAAATAGGACACGAAGCTGGGATGGAGGTATGGTGGTGGGGGTCAGAAAGAAGTTGCAAGGAAAGTGAGGTTTAGAATGATCAAAATACATTGTATACACACACACACACACACACACACACACACACACACACACACATATATATATGGAATTCTAAAATAATGAACAAAATGAAAAAACTGGGCTCATTTAAAAGTTTCCAAAATTCAAAAAAATTTGAGTTAAAGACTTTCAGATTAGTATAAATCATGTATGCTACATAACCTTATTTTACTATGAAAATGCCATTTTATTTTTAAAAAGGCATGAGAATATTTTTGCAATGACTTTAAAAAATATTTCTTTTTTAGCATAAGTATAATGATATTTAATCTAAATATGTAAATATGTAATTGCACTCTTTTTCCCTTTCCTATGCTTTCTCTAAAACCTCTGGGCCAAGAGTGGCCATGATAGGCACTGAAATTCTGATACTTGAGAGGCAGAGACTGTAAGATCATGACCATTCTGGGTGACATAAGGGACACTGTCATACACACACAAAAGCAAGCAAAATTTTAAGACCTATGGAACATTCCAGTTTATACATTTTAGGGCTAGTGTATGTCTCTTTGTGTAGTCCTATCGGGTGGTATATGTACAACGTAAACTGTACATTAGCTTTTCAGAGCTATTTTTTTTATCTCAGCTTGCAAGAATCACTGCCAGCCAGCATAGAACCTGTCATAGTGCTAATAATGTAATAACAATAGCTCAGTAATGAAGCCAACACTGTCAGTTCTTAATAAAGATAATAGGACAGCTTCCATGAATGAGCATTGACAACAGTTTGGGAGAAACATTCTCTCTAGGTACACTTTGAAGTTCTGGCATGTCATATAAGCTGTGTTTGATTTGTTGTTGCTGCTTTCCTGACAGAATTCAATTTAGGGAGGAAGCCCTGAGACTGGTGCATCTGTTACCTGCTTTGTGAAGCATGGCCTCAATGACGGGCTCACATCTATTAACAATCATGAAGAGAAAACGTTCGTAACTATGGCACACGCACACAGCATCATCCTCCAACTTTATGTAGAGTGCCCTTTAGACAACTTATCCAATAGGTCTAGATAGTTTTATAGCTTAAACCCACTCAGGAAATCAAACCATTGTCCATAAAATGTTCTTCACTTCACTATTTTTAAAAAGCATCTTTGGTTGTCGTCTTCTTTGACAGTCTTCCTTTATCTTTTTTCCTGCTGATGCAAGAGCCAGTTCTGAAAGTTCTTCCCCCCAAATTGTGTATTTGAGAATTCTTTATTTCTCACTTGCAGAATTGGCATTGGGTTTAGCAGATATGTACAGAAAGATTGATTCCTACCTCCCAGGGATTCCCATCTTATTCACTTGAAGTCTTGTTCATTTAGAAAGAATATTGACTTGATTTCAGTGTTGTCCATGTCTCGTCCTTGACATCTCAGGACTGAGAGGTTCACCTAATTTTATTACAGCTGTTTAAAATGTGTCTCTTGACAGTCACGTTTTTACAACTAAGCTACACTGATGAAAGTGAGCTTCCTGCTTTCACTCTGCTTATCTTGCTTACTCTTAGATTTCATTCACTCCAAAACACTTTTATGAAATACCTACTGTGTGTCTGGCTGTACGATAAGTTTTGCTCTATCTAGTAGGAGACACAGACAACTATATGTCAATAATAAGGCAGATGTGTATTATTTAATGTGGAGTCCTTCATCAGAAGGGTCTGAGTGGGAACAGTCATGGAGGCCTGAGCAAAATTACACTTGAGCTAGATTATGAAGGATATAGATGTCAAAGTGTGTATATTAAATGCGGTGTCCTCCTTAGTGAGATGGTTTAATTTCTCAGGAAACAGCACTATTCTTAAAATGTTTGGCAACACAATTCTTCAAACTTTAATATCAATAGTGTTTTGCTGTTATTTTAAAAATATGTTCATTGTGGATTCTTTACGTTTATGGTTATGACTATCACTACCCCATAAACCATTCAACAAAAGCAACAAAATAGGCTTTTGAATATGTTGCACCAGCACTGAGGGCATGTACAGTGGTACCTCAGTTCCCTTGGGCCTTCTGAAGGCAGTGAAGAGCAGCTGCAAGCTCAACTTGGTGGGAAGAAATCTCGGGAATTCCCTCAGTGTGTTTGGAGAATAACTGGACATTCCTGAGGACGCTAATCAGAATCTTTCATTCAGTTCTACTGAAGGATGGTGGGAGTAGACCGAACCAACCAAACTCATCATCTCCAGCAACAAACTTCAGTCTCTCTTTAATGACCTCCGGTTCTTGCCTGCTTTCATTGTTCTTGATATACATTATAATCAGCTGCCTTCTCTTCCTCCAGCTGTGAGAGAACTAGACCATCTTCAGAAACTTAAAGTCAGCCATAACAAACTGAAAACATTCCCTGAAGAAATCACAAGTTTAAAAAACCCAAAGGTGCTGCCCTCCAACACAAAAGCTGACATGGTGCATACCTGAGGGATTGGAGACCCTTTCCAGCAGAGAAGATGCGGGTCTTTCACACAGTCTTCTTGCAACTGTGCCTGCAGGTTTTGCTTTGCTGTCTAGTCTGCTGTGACTCAGTCTTTCAAGTAACCAGCTGAAGTGTTTGCTGGCAAAAATAAGCAGAATGAAAAGTAAATATCCATATCAAATACTGCATGAATTCAACATTAATGCAACTCTCTTTTAGAAAAATAATTGTTAGGATAATTATAGAGAAATAAAGTAATTTTTTATTTTAAGTGCAAACACAAGTCAGTAAGATTTTTCCTCAGATCATTATATGTAGGGTCTGCCTAAAGTTTGACTTCCAAAAGTCATGTGAAAATGTGACTGGGGAGTAGAAAAAAAGAGCATCCTGGGAAATTGATGAAAATTCTGCTTCATGCTGTATGAAAGCATTTATTCACCATTCTTTTCTTCTCAGCTGACTCCACCTGTGATCCATGGGGATAGAGCTGTAGCTTCCCATTGGCTTGGAGGTAATGATGTCAAGGGAGAATCCCGTTTTGGCTGAGTGCCCAGATTGTTAATCCTTTTTAAAAAATAATGAAATAGCAAAAGTTAGTGTTTGAGAGGCACCACCTGCCTGTGGGCAGAAACATCCCCTGTCCATGCTTGTGTAGGTGACACTTTGAGGAGCAAACAGGTGATGGAGAGATGGGGTGATAGAGGGATGGGGGTGATAGAAAGGAGAGCGGTGCATTATCTGTGCACAGAGGCAGAACTGGTGATGTGCCAGCAGTCATGGGCATGAAAGAGGACTGAAGTCAACATCGGATCATGTCATTGCCCAGTGGGGTCGACAGGATGGTGTGCAGTACCTGGGAGCTTAAGCAGATGCAGATTCAGCCCTGGAACAAGTTGCCTGGCTGCTGGATCACCCTAGCTCTGGGCAATGATGGAGGTCCGAGATAAGGAATAGTTTCTATATTGGATCTTCTCAAAGGACCTCTGTGTCCCGAAATGCTGTTGAGGGCTATGTGTAGGTCATTGGCTCTAATATGGGGGATTTGGGGTTGATGTCTGAGGACTGTGTTATCACCTAGCAACACTCAGATGTTTATGGCCTGTACTATGGCCTGAACCCACGTTGATGTCTGTGGGTCATGGTGACCCTGGGGACCATATTGATGTGGGTGGCCTGTGCTGACACCTGAGACCATGGTGGTGTCCAGGTCTGGAATGGTACTGAGGGCTGTGTCTGGGCATGAAGTCCTGCTACAGCCAGGGTCTGAGTTGATGTTCATAATCCATGTTACCATAAAAGATCAAACAGAGGTCCATGATCTGCTGCAACCTGAAGCCATGTTGAGGTTCATAGGCCATGCTGCCCCACCGGGCCACATTAATGTCCTCTCTGCTGCCAGCTGGGGTCATGGTGATGTCTGGACTATGATGCCATGAGAGGTCTAAGGATCCACCTAAGGTCTATGCTGCAGCCTGAAGCCACGTTGATGTCCATGACCCTAGCTACATTGAAGGGCCTTTTCTGGGTCTGTGGCCCTATGGCAACCGGGAGCCCTGTTTGTCATCTGCCCACACCAGAAACCATGTGGAAGCCCGTGATCCGTGGTTCCTCAGATCATAAAGAACAGATAAGCTACCTTTGCAGTGGTATTGATGACTGCAGATGAACAATTGAGAAAAAGGAACATGGATGACTTCTGTGACAACCCCTACCTCCACTGTACCCCACCCCAAAACAGTAGCAGCTTACACATGAAGTCATTGAAGAGGACTCTTAAAAATTGTGGTAGGGTGCCGAAGCACATCTATTGTTGCTCTATACAACAAATGGCTTCCAGAAGGGGTGCAGGAACAGAAGGACTCAGTTCTACCTAATGCAGGCCACAGAGAGTTCCACCATGCTCCACTGAGTATTCAGATAACACAAATAGGACTTTTTTTGAGGGGGGGGGTGGAGAGTTATAAGGGGTAGTGGACAGGGAAGCAAATGTGAGGAGGATTACATGATGTGAAATCCCCAAAGAATCAATAAAAACATTATGTTGGGGGGAAAAAAGCAACAAGAAATAGTTGGAAGGCATTTTGGATTTTTTTATCTGCCTGATAAATAATACCAATATTCAACCTTCATGACTGAAAGGAATTTGTATGTTGAATGCTGAATTAATCTAATCGTAGGTGTCTATCTTTACCACCATGGTTTGCTATTGAAAGGTACTACGGAGGTTGTGCCTGATTACACTCCACTTTCCTCTGGCATATTCGGGTACTTTGAGATCAGTTTCTTTAGTACTTAAGGATGTAAAACAATAGTCCATGCCATGATCCCTGCTTCCATCATAACTGCACATCCCCCAGAGAATTTAAAATAGGTGCACAGTCCTGAGTAAGTCTGGGAAAGGCCAGCAAAACCAAGAGTTTGTTTTTATTTGGCAGACAATAATTTATCCATGGATGGTAAGTACAGTGTGCTAACAGTTATTTTTGCTGAGAGGATCTGGTTAGTTTCTACGGTGTTCTGTTCATTGATCAACTCTTGACACTGGGGTTTATAATGCCTCTAACATTTGTAATTTATTTGTGTGGGAACATTAAATATCACACTTTCTAGGTGTTTTAAATTGTATTGTACAATATTAGTTATAATCCCTCTCAATTGACCAGAACACAAAAATGTTAAAATAAGAACTTTCATTAAAATAAAGGACTTACAGAGTATAACTTGAGCAAATTTGTTTCTTTGTGTCTATGAAATGGAATGTGGAAAAATTCATCTATGGGTCACATTTCTACTACTAGAAATACACTGTTCACGTGTCTACTTATATCTCTTTCTTTTCTTTTTCCATTTTCTTTTTCTTTTTAACATTTTTCAGCCTATTTTAGGTCAGGAGCTGTTACTAAACCCTTGCCAAAGGTATGCTAGAATTTACTGTTTATTTTAATGTAATATTAGGAAGGAGAAAGAGTAAGATATGAATGGATGAAATTCAGTGTGAGTACTCATATCCAGATAGTCATTTTTTTGCCTGGAGCAGCCCCAGCAGAAAATGATGTGGGGAAAATGATCCTTTTAAAAATTTCTACTTGTTCATTTTGGATTCTGTTTTTATGTCAAACATCTGGGTGGTTAGTAACTTATTAACATTCAGCATCAGGACACTCTCAATTCACTAAAGTTGAAAGTTTGCTGTCCAGCTGTCAGTATTGTCATTCCCAGTTGTAGGAATGTAACTGTTTTATGAGCTCACTCAGGTCACATTATATTATTTGAAACTTTTAACAATTATTTTTATATGTATACATATATGATGCCAAAATTACTTTATTATGACATCACCTCCTAGGTTCCAGGAAATCTACAGCTTGACAAAGAAGGATTGGAATGTGTATTTAAGAGGACAGTGGTAGCTCAGGCAGTCTTGCCCACACTTGGAATCTCATCTGTGTCAACATGTTAATGATGCTTGAAACCGAATTTCTACTGTCATTCCTTATCTCCTGAAACACAAATTTTTATTTTCAACTTCCATTTCATTTTCCACAGTATTGTCCCACATATTTAAATGCATCTCAGTGTCTTCCTCGAAGTCATTTTCCTCCTTTTGTTCTGGCCTCAGTTCTATCACTTGTATCGATGCCATCTTGGTGTCCTTCTACCCACCCTTCTTCCATTTTCTCACCAAATCAACATCTTCCCTTTACGTAGATCTACAAATGGTTCCTTTGAGTCATTCCTAATCCTTTTTAAAGAAAGGTATATTTTATTTTAGTGTGTGTGTGTGTGTGTGTGTGTGTGTGTGTGTGTGTGTGTGTGTGTGAAGGCCGGAAGAGGGAGTCAAATCACCTGGAGCTGGAGCAACAGTGGTTGTGAGCCACCCAACATGGATACTGGGAACTGACCTCCAGTCTTCTAGAAGAGCAGAAAAAGGTCTTAATCACTGAACCATTTCTTCAGCTCAGCTGTTCATTCCTAATCTTAATTTAATTCAGAAATAAGCCCCTTTACTTATTTCATGGATGGTTTCACTTGCCCCGCCTCATACTCTTTCCTCTGTACTGTAGCTGAAAGGCTTCCATGAAGATTCACCAAGCCCCATGAAGAATGAACCTAAATATTTCTAAATATTTATCATGTTCAGCCTGCCCCACATCTCTGATTCTCATTTCAGATTCTGACAAGACCAGCTGGGAAACTACTCCTAGCTCATCATTCCCAGGACATCCTATTCCTCTGTCCCAGTCTCCTCTGCATGAGTAAAAAACTTTTTCCATGTTGTACCTTGGAGAAATCTTGGTTGTGTTGAGCCTTTTTTTTTGTACCCCATCTTCTCTTTCATCTAGCTTTTTCATGTGTCATTTGTCCCGAATGAATTCCCCTCCCCCTGACAAGTCACGTTCTCTGCCTGAGTTTCCACTGTTGTTTGTTCAGTGTGCAGTATCCATGAAGTCTGACCAAGAGACTTTATTATAATACTTTCACACTTTTGTGTCATTTACCTATATGTTATGACCCTATCAAACAAATTTCAATACTCCTGACTAATCAACTAGGGCATAATGCTGTGAATTTCCCCCATATTCTCCTACAATTATTTGGAGTGTATCCCATTTTCATCTTTGAGTTTGGTCTACACTTAGACTATGAAATGCTCTGTAGACCTTCAGCATCCTCTCTGAGCTGTTGCCAACATAGCCTCTTAAGCCCTTTACACCTGAATCCTGATTAATAGAATACATGTACAGAAATCAATCTCCTCTGAGATTCACTAATTCACCCAAACTATGCTATAGGCATTCAGTTCATCCTTTTGGTACTTTATCCCATTACATTATCTCATGTAACTTAAAGTTATATATTTTTGAAATCATATTTATACAATAAGAGTTAGCTCTCATAAAGCATACTTTGTCTGCCTTATTATTATTATATTGTTAGCCCTGTAAAAATGGCTTGGGTATTGTAGGTTTAAATATTCCTTGAAGAAAGAAATTAATACACTTCAAAGTGATAACTCTCACTTTCTATTTCACCATATTTTTGCTCTGTAAATTCCTGTATTATGAGATTAAATATCTTAAAACTTCAATTTATAATATTCTAACAATTTTCTCTGTTGTAGTTTTGGTCTTACAGACTTGATCTTTCATTATGCTTCAAGTTTGAAGATTTTGGGGTTAATTTTCAGACTTCTATAATCCAAAATCAATAAGAAAAAGTCAACATCTGTGCAAGTTCTAAAGGCTTTTGTTATGCTATTTTCCTCTTTTATAAATGTGTATTTTTGAATATAGTATCCATTAATTATTTGAGGCTAGTAAGCATGAAAAATATAGCTACTCTAATACAAATCATTATGTAAATATAAAATATATTCTTAATAGAAAAAAATACAAAAATTTTAAGTAATGAATAATCCACCTATTGACAAACCAATAATCTAAATATACATTTTTGATTTATTTAAGATATGCAATTAAAATACATTCAACTCCTCATTTTGTGTCTTCCATGTTATAGCAAAAAATTTTATATTTACATGTGTGGTCTGAATCTTACATCTATATTAAAACAGTTGGAGCTTGTTGTTTCACTGTGTGTCTGCTCTAACTCACATAATGCTCATGGCATGGATGCTTTCTTTGCATCACATTTTGATTTCTATAGGAATAAAAGGTTTGATCAGAGGAGTTAGTTAGATAGCTTTTTGTCTTTGTCATTTACTTATCCTTCATCCTCCCAAGACATTATAATCAAGTCACTAATTTTTTCCTTTACTTATGCTGCTGTCAGAATTCTAGAGTTAATGCATCTTTAAATTGATGGATTTTTTTTAGTTTACTTACATTTCAATTTAACTATCAATATTTTGTTACTTATTAAATTATTTCAATTTGCTCTGACAATTTAAAAATACTCAATTATTTTATGTTTAACATTTGCTGCCGGGCAGTGGTGGCGCATGCTTTTAATCCCAGCACTCGGGAGGCAGAGGCAGGTGGATCTCTGTGAGTTCAAGGCCAGCCTGGGCTACAGAGTGAGTTCCAGGACAGGCTCCAAAGCTACACAAAGAAACCCTGTCTCGAAAAACCAAAAAAAAAAAAAAAATTGCTAGAAGACAAGTTTAGTTTTGATCATATTCTATATATATATATGTGTGTGTGTGTGTGTGTGTGTGTGTGTGTGTGTGTGTGTATGTGTCTGTAGAAAATATATATATTTTCCCCCCAGTGGAGTGAAAGTAACTTTAGTTAAGTTTGCTTAATCTTTACTGAGATTTCTCCATTAAGCATCATAAGTGTGGAGCAGTAATTATCTCAAAATGCAATGTAAGGAGAGGCCTAAGGCCAAGAACAAAGAGGCCATTTGAATCACCCATCTGGACACAGCATATTTGTTTTGATCTCTGAAGTCATTTACTATTCAGGGGCTTTATTTATCCTCACCTTGATGACTTCAATAGTCATCTCTCTTGTTTCTATCAAGTCTATTCTACACAATGCTACTAGAGAAATGATTCAATATTTATCATCCAGACATATCACAAACCTAATTCTTACCCTCATCTTATCATTAGCTGTAAAGTGAATGCAGAAAGAACATAGCTGAGATCTAACAGCTGGAGGAGACAGGCTTTCCCTTGAAGTATACCTGAAGGTGTCTCTTCTCCAGAACTGTGTCTTGCTTGCTAGTCTTATTTCTTGACACACATTCCAGCAACAATAGCCTTATCTTTCTTTACCTCATCTTTGTTTTACAACCAATTTGATTTTGCTGAATCCATAGGTAACCCACTCATTAATAATTTATTTATTTTACTATTAAATCCAGAGCTAATGCTATCATAACCTTGTTATGTCTCTCACAAAATGGTTCTACAAAGCACAGAGTCTATCTACTCTGTGTGGTTTATTTTCTTCACTAGAAAATTTTGAATAATGCATTTTTTACTATCTATCATGACTGAATGATAATAAATGTGCTTGGAAAAAAAGTAAGTATCAAAATGTTTGTCATCTCATGACTACTATTGGGATTTAGAAGGTATAGCACTAGTCTGTTATCACACTGTGAACTCACGATAGCCTCTCCGTAAATGTAACAAAACAAATGAAGATCAGGTTATATGCTACACATTGGGAAAAAAACATAAACAAAAACAACAAGCAAACAGACAAATGAAAACCAAAGAAACAAGAAGTGACAGTAGAAGATATCTCACTGGAACCTAAAAAGTGGAATACAGCTAAAGAAGCTTGAGCCAGGATTTCCAACTTACTAGTGGTTTCTCCTCCCTGGCTGAAACCTCAGTCATTCGGTAGCTTATATAATAACTAACTCCTTAGGTTCCACTCCCCATTTACTCCTTGTAAGTTCTCTCAGAGCCCTGGGAAGTATTAAATGACAATGTGTAGGACCACAGGAGCAGACATAGCTGTGAAGGATTTTTTCATTGTATCTTCTATGTTTGAGTACCAATTTATTTCTTCCCTTCTATACTACTGATTAGATTCTCTTCCATTTAAATATAAATTACCCATGGTACTGTTTTAGCAACTAATATGCATTTTAGCATTGATTTTTGCTGTTTTCAATTGTATCAGAGTATAGATATACCGTGTAGCTAATAAAAACAGAATTAACAACTAAAAGGTCACTACAGAAATATATCCAGAAAGGAAAAGAGAGTTCTTTAAGAGTTAACAGCTGCCTATTTTCTTGTGTCCAGACTCTTAAGATTATTCAGTGAGAATATATACAAACCAAATCTAGTTTCCAGACATTTGACTCATTATTATGAAGACAAGAGGATTTGACACAGAAAAAAAGTCTGTATTGCATGTCTCTAAAATATTAAATTACTCATTATGTACTTCTCCTAATTTAGTATCACCTTGCATGAATATCATAACATTAAATTGCATTTATTGAAAATTTATTATTTTTTTATATGTATGCTTCCTAATAATCTGTATCTAAGGTTGCATGTGCCTCCTGGAGATAGACACATGGTGTCTGCTCATCAAGGCTCAGTCAGCATCTGTTTTGCCCTAGAATCTAATATCTGAAGTGTTTGGACACCCTGCATCAGTTGCACTGGCATTAGCTTTTGTGTCTGCATTTGTGTCTGACTATTTATGCCAGAAGACTGCTAGCCATCTATGATAAAGATCATATATTATTTTTGCCTGAAAATGACCTCCAATATCATAGTTTCTAATAATTGCTTATTATGATTCATCCATATAATTTTTTTACATATCCTTGATACATCCTATGATGATAATCTTTATCATGAAACCCATGACTATATCACCTGCATTGAAGTAGGAAGAGACTGGAAATGGTTTTTATTTAACTTAATTTTCTCTCTGTCCTGCTGCAAAGAGTGTACATTGCAATGCTGCTTTAAGACAAAAGTGGACAGGACACATTTTCTTTCATTTTTTTTTTCATTTTATAATATTACTTTAGAGACAATGATTAGATTCCTTCCACTGTGTGCCAACTCCACTTCAGTGAATAAGAAGGAGCTTCAGTGTTTGGGACATAGTAACAGAAATATGAAGAATTATGGTTTCTCCACCCCCCCCCCCCAAAAAAAAATCACTGGGTGTGTGGAAGTTGTGAAAAAAAAGTTTTGTCAGTAAGAAATCAAATAGTGTTTCTGACTAGATAAAAATGAGACTACACACATTCTTCATAATAACCAATTTAATTAAAACTGAAAGTGCAAAAGAGTTCAGCGTCAATGGTAGTTGTTGACCTATATCTAGGTCATAAACCTCAGTAGAGGAGATAATGAAAGCTGAGGTTGTTTTCAGTCATGCAGAAAGCATGTATGCAAATAAATACAAACTTTCCAATAAGATTTCAGGGAATAGGACCCAAAGGCTGAACCCAAGGTTAATAACTCGTGACTGCTTCCATAAATTGGGGCCATTTTACTCAATGCACTCAGTTTCCACTGACCCCTGCTAAAGATTTTCTTGTAAGCATACATTTTCACTGATTTACACTTGTCACTTCTTATAACTTATATAATGCCAAAGTTATTGAAACTTTGCAGTGATATTTCCCCCAGTGAAATGTTTTAGAAAGAAATCTATCTTTCAAAACTGGTCCCGCATGTCCAGCTAATATAGTATATTTGGACATTGAGTCAGAGTAAGCATTTCATCTGTCTTTAAAACTATTAATTAAAAATGATTGTTAGTATTTTTATATGGAGTATGATGTTATGTGTATAATGTAGAAAACTGGTCAGGATAGCTAAAATTTTGGTCATTTTAAATACTTGCTTAATGTCAAAACATTTAAAATTTATACCCCTAGTAATTCCTTAAAAAAAAGCTAAATATGGACTAAATACTGCACAATAAGGTCCAAAATCCCCATTTCTAACTAAATGCAATGTTTTTATTCCTCCTTAAATGACAACTGTCTCCTTAAGCATCTCCCAAATGCTGGAAATTCATATTATAGATTAAACACAAAGAAGAGCCATATCCTTATAGAAAATATAAATTCTTCCCTTATGTTTTTTACAAGAAATTTTACTTCTTATTGTGCATTTAATTTCTTAGTCCATGCTGAGTTGATATTTGTGTGAGATATGAGATATGGATTGTATTTTTCTGCATGCATGTTCATATATAGTTTTCAAAAGTCAGTTATTAAAACAACAGTTTTTGCTCTACAGTGTACTCTTAGAACTTACACAGAAAACTAATAAGCAATAATTCAGAGATTGGATCATTATTGGTCTCTGTATTCTTTTGTTTTTGTTTTTTTGTTTTTTGTTTTTGGTCTAAGTGTGCTTTGGGTAAGTCACACTTGCTTTGTTTTTGTTTGCTTAGATGACTCCACAAGAGTTCTAATGAATCCTCCTACCCTTATTTCAGTAAAAAATGTCAGGAGAACGCTGATAAAAAATGACATTGAACAGGCAAATCCCTTTTGTAGTGTTAGAGTTTTAAATCTCTTGGAAACAAAATTCATTTTGAAATTTGATTGCCACTGTAGCTATGTTGGGAGGTGAAACTTAGGGTATTAGATCATTAAGAGAGATAAATGACTTTCTCATGGTACTGGATTGACTGTAAGGGCAGGTAAATTCCTAAACACTCCCTGTAATTTCTTTGTTTTGGCATGTGCAAGCATTCCCTAGTGCTTCCATTCAGACATAAATGGCTAAAGACCTTTATCTGATGGTGGCATCATTGGCCCCTAGGTCTGTAAGTCCTGAAGAGCTTTTTCTTTTAAATTACTCAGCCCCATAGAGTTTGTTGTAGCAACTTTTGACAGATAAGACAGTAAGAATGGCATTGTAACAATATCTATGGGCAAAAAATATCTGTATACCTTTTCACATTTGCAGGATTTAAAAATAATGTTTAATATTTGCCAGTATATATAGGTTTAATCTTCTGCATATATTTGTTTCTAAGTATTTTTGTTTTAATTTAAAGAAACTAAAAGTTGCTTTTTTTTCTTAAAGTTTAATAGTTAGTGAAATGCAGTTAATATTTGTTTTGTATTCTGCATCTTTATTGAACTTTTTCATTGTACCAATATCACAGAATTTTCATTGTCAGCAGAGGCAGTCTTTAAAAATTTTTGGTGTTTTGCCTACATGAATGTCTATATACCATATGCCTACCCAATGCCCATAGAGGCCAGAAGAGGGCATAAGATTCCCTGGAACTGGTGTGATAGACAGATGTGCGTCTCCATGTTTGGAATTGAACCTGGGTCGTCTGGAAGAGCAGCCAGTGCTCTAAATCATCTCTCCAGGCGTAGCTTAAACATTTTTTTTTATATTTTTATTAGTATCCCTTTTATATTTCTCTGATGCCTAATTGGTCTAATGAGGATTTACTGAACTTTATGACGTTTGTTGAATTCCAGTCATGTGTGTTCCTATATTTCTAATAACAAATCAGTGCATTTAAAACTCCTTCAAATATGAGAATATATAAACTGTTTGTTCTAGTAATAATTGTCTTAGTTACTGTTCTATTGCTGTGCAGAGACACCATGACCAAGGCAATTTATAAAAGAAAGCATTTAATTGGGAGCTTGCTTATAGTTTTAGAGGGTTAGCCCAAGACTGTCATGGTGGAAAGTGAGGAGGCAGGCAGGTAGGCAGTCATGGTGCTGGAGCAGTTCATTGTACTTACATCTGATTTGACAGACTGAAGTAGGAGCCATGTTAGGAATTAATCCTAGATGTGTATTTAAATAAACTGATGGATGTAGATACACTGATAGAGATGTTGAAAATTAGAAGAGTGTCAGGCTTGATAGCTCAATTTAGGATATTTTAACATGAGCTACCTTTAAAAGCATTCAATATGACATGTCAAGTTCATAGCCTAGAGGAGAGATTAGGGCTTGATAGAGAAATGCCTCATCAGCATGCAAATATATGCAAATCTACATTCTTAGATGTGGTTTCCTAAAAGAAAGAAAGAGTGGAGAGGATTTAGTTAGTATGGAGGGTGTTCAGAGCATAAAACAAGGAAGACGATTCAAAAAATGAGAATGGAGTGAGAGTGACAACAAGACGAGAAACAAGTAGCAATCTGTGAAGGATCCACAAAACACCACCAAAATCAGAAAATTGCCTGCTGCTCTCTAAATAACTTCTCTGTAATCTGAGGTCTAAAATGTAGACTGAATGGCATTTAGAAAGAGAATGAGATATAAAGAAGCAGAGGTAACAAATATAGGCAATTTTGAAGAAAATTGGGTAGCACATTGGAGATACCTATCCAGCAACCATTCTCAATGTATATCTATTCCTCTGTGCATTTTTGTCCTTCTTCTTGTCCCTCTCTCTTCCTCCACTTATTTCTCTTCTATCCTTACCTTCTGGTCTCTTTCCCCCCTTTTTTTTTCACCCTTTCCCCTTCTATACAGTAGATATTGGAGAAAACATAAATAACTATAGAAGTAATTAAATGCATACGATGAAGTTGTTGATGAAAACAACCCCTTCAGTATAATACCAAGATTACTTAAAACTGCACTAATTCCTTCTAAGCATTTACAATTTAGATATACACACTTTATTAATTACAACTTTAAAAACAAAAATACATGCTTTAATACATACTTGTTAATGGTGTGAGCCACTCACCATGGGTGTTGGTAACTGAACTTGTTCATACTCTTAACCATGGAGCCGTCTATCCAGCCCCTGATAGAGTTGTTCCCCAATGATTTTCTGTGAAGAAACATGTTTCCTGGTAACATTTCCTCGTTGTTCATCATTGTTTTACCAATTTTGTATCACTTTGACAAATATCTTACATAAATCAACTTGAAGGTGGGAGGATTGATGTTAGATCACTGTTACAGACATGACAGTCCACAGCATTTGTCTCTGTTGATTTGATGCCTATGGTGAGGCAGAAGTTCACCATGAGGAGGAGAACATATGACAGATGTTACTCAGCTCACTGCAGACAAGGAGAGAAAGAAGAAAAGATGAGTGACTTGATCAAATACAACCCCCAAAGATATTATTCCAATGATCTGCTCCTTAAAGCTAAGTCTTAATTACCTTATCATTTCCAGAACCTCTTAATATAGAGCCATCAGCTGAAGAACAAGATTGTGTAAAACATTAGTCTTTTATAGTGCACTATATAAAAATCATTACAATAATTTAAAATTTTTAATTTGAAATCTGAGAAATGATCTAAGAATTAACCTGATACCTATATGATGAAATTAGAATGGGGCAATCCATAATATTAATAGAAATTTACTCTTATTTATTCTGGGAAGGTGGGTGTAGAGAATATTCAGGATAACCATTTTAGTAGATTTACTTGTGACTTTGTAGATTTTTTTAAAAGAATGTACAAAAGTCATTCATTTTTATCCTTCATTCAGAATTTTTTATAATGGTGGATAGATCAAGTATCTCTCATCTGTTTCTATAGTTTTTATTTTTACCAAGCTACTCCATTTGCTTCTGTCTCACAAAAAGTCTTTTATCAAGTGTATGACTGAAATGATGTTATCATTTGCCTTATTCTTTATGACAACTATCAATAAGTGATATGACACATAAAAGATAATATGTGGACCTCAAATTCAAGCAGTGGAATTCTTAGAATTGAGAACACAGCTCACTTGGATGTCTTACTTGAAACATAACAATGAACAAAGTACTATTTCTGGAGGGGATTACATCTGGCTGTATATTTTAAAACCAACCCAGTGTCTTTGATGGGCAAGTATAATTGTTTAAATTAGTAGAAAGAAAGGTGAACAACAGTATTTTCTAAGTTTATGTTTTTAATTTTGTGCATCACATGTTCTATTCCAATTTAAACATGTTGGCTTTAATGACATCAAATAATATTATACATATGTTCTCACAGTTGTTAACTTCGTGAATTTTATTGGTTATTCTGATTATGATGATTCCCTTATGTATACAAAGCTTTGGAAATACCAATCAAAAAAATTTAACAACATCCTCATGAGGAATTAGCCCTCTAGTACTATGAGAATTATGGAACAGTAAGATTGGCATGATTTTTTACTTCTTTTTAAAATTAAATTTATTAGCCGGGCGGTGGTGGCGCACGCCTTTAATCCCAGCACTCAGGAGGCAGAGCCAGGCGGATCTCTGTGAGTTCGAGGCCAGCCTGGTCTCCAAAGCGAGTTCCAGGAAAGGCGCAAAGCTACACAGAGAAACCCTGTCTCGAAAAAAAACCAAAAAAAAAATTAAATTTATTAATTTACTTTACATCCCTACCCCAATTTCCCCTCCCTCCTCTCCTCCCTCCCCCCTCTCCTGTCCTCCTCCATCCCCCTAGATCCACTCCTCTTCTGTTTCTGTTCAGAAAGGGACAAGCCTCCTATGAGTATCAACAAAACATGACAGATCAAGTTGCTGTAAGACTAAGCACCTCCTCTTGTGTTTAGGCTGGGCAAGGCAATCTAGTATGACGAATGGGCTCCCAAGAGCAAGACAAAGCATTAGAGATAACCCCTTCTCCCATTGTTAGGAGCCCCACAAGTAGACCATGCTACACAACTGTCATATATGTAGAGGGCTTAGGTTGGTCCTATGCGGGCTCCTTGGTTGTTGGTTCAGAATCTGTGAGTTCCTATGACCCAGGTTAGTTGTTTCTGTGGTTTTTCTTTAATAGCAATGTATGTTCATATTATGAAAGAGAAATCAATCATTTCCTTGAAAAATTATTCTAAGATGTGCTTCCAAAATATAGACAGAATGTATTTGTGCTGGTTAGTTTTTGCCAATTTGACACAAACTAGACATTCTTGAGAAGAAATAATTTCAATTGAAGAATAACCTCCATTAAACAACTTTGTAGGCATGTCTGTGAGGGCATTCATTTGATTCCTGATTGACGTTGGAAAGCCCTGCCTACACTGGGTATTATCCTCTACAGGTGGTTTTGAATTATATATTGACAATAGCTGAGCAAGCCAGAGCAAGTAAATACTTACTTGTATTAGTCAGTGTTCTCTGGAGGAACAAAACTCACAGAATATATATACATACATACACATACCACACACACACACATATGTATATGTACACACATATACATATATGTGTGTATATATATATACATATATATGTTTGTTTTCATATATATGAATATATTCATTAGAGAGAGAAAGGATTTATTCAAAAGGCTTAAAAGCTGTGGTCCAGCAAATTCAAAACTGTCTGTCTATCAACACATACTACAAGAATCCAGAAGTTGTTCAGTCCAAGAGTCTGGATGTCTCAGCAGTATTCAATATAAATTTGAATCCTAAAGAAGTAAGTTTTGTTGATATATTGTGTACCCTAATAATATTTGCCTGTAGATCAGAGGACAGAACAAGCCACTAGATTAAATATAGAAGCCAGGCAGTGGTTGTACACACCTTTAATCCTAGCATTCAGGAGGCAGAGATCTGTCTGGATCTCTGTGAGTTCAAAGCCACCTTGAACTACATGAGATTATAATATAAATACAATATTACTCCCCCTCCCTCCCTCCCTCCCTCCAAACTCTCTCATATTCTCTTCTCTGTTCTTTTTCACATTCAAAGCCTCTTTGTTCATTTTTAATGCACTATATATATACATACATACACACACACACACACACACACACACACACACACACACACACACACATATATATATATATATATATATATGAAAAAAAGAATTCAAAAAAGACATGCGTGAAGAATATCTGGTGCCAAAATTAGCCATTACTTTCCATCTCTTTTTTGGGTTTTCCCCAGACCACTTCTGAGGGTTTTTGTTGTTGTTGTTGTTCCATATTATTTAGGCAATAACTATTTGACATCCTGGTTAACAATAATCTGTGCACCACCAGTATGATCAAGTTCCACTTCCTTATTTAAAAAATCAAAGAAAGAGTTCACCAAGCTTCTCCTAGTGTGAAGTTGCAACTTAACAGCCCAGCCATGCTACTAACTGAGCTCTTTTCCTGTGGCCTTGGTCGTGAGAGCAGGTGGAGAACTGAACCTGTCAAAGCACCCATGACTTCTGTAGTCTTTTCCTTTCCTTGTGCCATGAGCAGGCCCTGTTCCCTCCTGTGTGGGGTTACTCTATTCCTAGGAAATGATAATTGTAATGAACTTTTTACTGTTGAGAACTTGTTGTTGGTCTACAGTCTTAGTCATATTTTGTGGTAATCCATATGAGAAAGATACAAGCAACCACACTGATTAAGTCAATCAAAAACACATAAGTCTTTTATTTGCCAATGACCAAGAGCAGGCAAATGCCTGAGAGGTTTTTGGTGTTGAAAGTCAGGGGTTCAGTATTTTTAAAGATAAAAATCACAAAGACCATAACTCACATCAAAGTTATGGTGAAGGTCAGAGTAACCTTGAGATGTTCATTTCTGGCAGAACATAATGATTGTGTCAGACATAACAACAATTATTTTTTACTTATACATTCTTCAGTTATTTTAGTTTACATTAATTATTTTGGTTACTGCATGTGGACCATCGTCAAGGCCATGGAACTCTCAAATGTGTTGCAAAGGTAGACATAACTGCTGGAGTTGGAGGGGACTGAGAATAATCTAAGCAAACATAAAACAGAGTCAGGACAATATGATGTTACCTTAGTCACTTCAACATGACACTTATTAATTCATATGTTTGCTTAAACTTAATTGTATTGAAATAGAGTCTGTCTATGAATCTCAGGCTGGTGTTGAACTCCTGGTCTGGAATACTCATGTGTCAGCCTCTCATGCAGCTAATACTCCATGTATGTGATGCCACAGGCAGGCTATGTGACATTCATATGTCTGAAACATAGAGACATGTTCTCAGAAAAATACAAACTCTTTCAGATAAGAATGAAGATACACCTCGCATCTATCCAACAAATGTGGGGCAGACTAGTTTTCTACATGTTCACATCTAAGATAATTTGAAGGAAAATAATAAATCTGAGTGTAAAACTATTTCTATATTGCTGAATCAGGTGAGCAAAGCATGAACCCTGGTGTGTGTATGAAGTGTGGTTTCCAGCACCAGGTGTATAAAGTGAGCATATGATCACTCCGATATATGGTTGAGGGCGAGGTTTTTATTGTAGATATGATGGAGAGTACAGCCAGGAGCATCTGGAAGAGTCCAGAGCAAGGAGAGAAAGTAGTAGACTAAACATGACCAGTAGACTGAAGTGAGCCATGAGTAGAGAGGGATCAGGGAACAGCAAGAGAGGAGGACAAAGAGAGAGGGTCAAGAGAGGACAAGAGAGAGGGGCAGGAGAGGACAAGAGAGAGGGGAGCAACAGTGGGAAACAGAGGAGGGACTAGGTGAGAATATGGCTAAAATGGCAGTGTTTTATAGGAAGACAAAGCTGGGGGAAGGGAAGTTCATGAGCTGGAGAAGCTTAGGTTAGGAGGAGGTGGGCAAGAAGGTCTGAGAGGAGCCATGGATATTGAGTGAGCCTGGAGGCAAGCATATGCTTTCCTGCGCTAATAGGCACCACAGCTAGCCATTTGTCCCTTTTCTTTGGGATGGGCAAATGTGTAAGTGTCTTTGGTGTTTTGCTGCTGCCTCTCTCCACCATCCTGAGCGTAGAGTCAGGTCTATGCAATACTTCTCCCATGAATGAATGTGCACATATGTTCCAAGCACAAATTTAATATATGTCTTAGGTTTTTTTTTGTTTTTTTGTTTTTGTTTTTGTTTTTTAATGTGGATTTGTTACACTAGGGAAACTTAAATGGTCAGCAAGGATTACAAAGTTTAATGAAAAACCTGGGAACAGATGTTCAGAAGAATGAAAGTATTTAGAGGTCAGCAACCTGAGGAAAAACAAATGATATAGTTTGGCAATAAATTATTATAAAAATAATTCTAAGAGACTGGGACTTTTGCTGAACCTCACAACTGAGGTAATGATGTACCTTGAAGTCATTTAAGGCTTAATACTGATATCCTGCTGTGTGTTAACTTGTTGATTAAACCTTCCTACAAGAGAGAAATGCAACAATCTCTTCATTGCCTCAGATTTCTCATGCAATCAGCTTTTACAACCTAAGCTAATACATAGCTGTAATCTTAAAGTCTGTATTTTTCCATGCCCCTGATAATTTCCAGAGTCCATTTTAGCTTAAATATTTGTATTAGGAACTTGTGATAGAATTTCTATACTTTTCATCCCATACAGCTGAATTTCTTGTTATGATTCTACTTTTTTTTTTTTGCTGTTAATGACAATAGAAAGGCAAGTTAAAATACAAGCAGCCAAATAATAATCACCCTCAGCGCCGTGCAAAACCAGTGTCTGCTGTGATCACAAGTTATTACGCCACCATAACAAGTGTTTTGTTTTTCTGGGAGATATTCATGTTAGATGATGGCTTGGAGCTGACTTTGCTCCTTAATCCTAGAATCTGTAATTAAAGCATAATGTACCATTTGAGAACTGAGAGAAAAATGACCTTGAGTATTTAGTTTCGTGACAGTCACAGCTGTAGTCATTTCTCCTTAGAGAGTGAAAGGACAATCTATTTGTGGCTTCTTATGGCAGGTTCCAGTGACAACTCCGTTCTGCAGCATGTAGAAAGTGGAATCAGATGTCAGAGAGCAACTATACTTACAGCTCCAGGACCAACATTTGAACATGGAAACATTCCTTTCTTAAAAAGTGCTAATTAAAATTGCTCTTTGACAATTTTATGCATGTACAAAATACATTAGGATTATTTTCACCCACATACCTTCATATCTCCTTCCTCTCTTACCTACATCCATTCCCTCTTTCTTAGAGGTCCCATGCCCACATTCATAGCTCTTTTCTTTGTTTTCTAATCTACTGGGTCTATCCAGGGCCATCTATGTGACAATGGGTATGGAATTTTCCAGTTGAACTTAATAGGCTCACCAGTGGATACACATATAAATATAATATATAATGACTCTCCCTCTCCCATAATCCATCAGTGTATCAAGGAGGATGTATTGCTTTGTTTATATCATCTTGGTTTAAGCTAATATCTACTTGCAAAGAGGAACTCTCAATTGGAAACACAACTCTGCATGATTGGCCTATAGGGAAGTCTGTCAGCATTTTTGTGATTAATGATTGATGTGGGAGGGCGCCATCAATCCCACCAGCCCACTGTAGATGGTGACTACTCTGGGGAGGTGGTCCTGACTTGAGCAAGTAGTACTCATCTATGTCCTCTGCTTTAGTTAATGACTCCAGGTTCCTGCCTTAATTGCTTGCTCTGACTTCTGTCAGCGATGGAATATCACCTGCATGTGTAAGCTGAAACAGCACCCGTCCCCAAGTTGTTTTGGTCATGGTGATTTATCACACTAAGAGAAACCCTAAGACAGAATGGTAGGACCCCACGAATCAAGTGCAGGCAAGCTCAGTTGCTATGAGTTCATGAAGGGAATGACTGTATCATGCCCAGAAAAAAAGTCTATCATTTCATAGACTTCCTCTGTTTGTTCCTGCTCTCACATCCAGTTATAGTTTCATTTCTGTTTCTGTGATCAAACACATTGATCAGGAGCAAATCAGATGGTGTATTTGGTTAGAATTCCAGGTTACAGTCCTCAAAAACAGAGAAGACACAGTCACAGGATCTCAAAGCAGCTAGTCATACCCATGGTCAAACAATGAAAGAAATGAGTGCATATATTCTATGTGCTTGCTTCCTAACTAACTTTCTTCACTCTCTGACAGTATAGGACCTAGATATTAAACTGTGATGACTGCATTCAGGTTGAGTCTTCCCATCTCGCTAACAATCAAGATAGTTGCCCACAGACATTCCCACAAAACAACTTGATTGAGATAATTCCTCCATTAAGACTATCTTCCAAGGTGATTCTTGGTTGTATCAGGTTGACAGTTAAAATTAACCAGCATATATTATTTCAGTCCCCTCTTCTGGTATGTTCCCAGAGCTTTAGAGCAGGTTGAATATAATTTCTGTTTAGGACTGAGCACTCAATAATCCTTTGTTCTCAGCGCCTGGAGTGGTCCTGAGTCTCTGTCTTCATTTGAAAAAGAGGCATATATATAAGAATGCCATAACAATGAAAGAAGAGACCATGAATTTGAAAGAGTTCAGGGAGGAATATATGGGAGGGTTTGAACTGAGGAAAGGGAAGGGAAGAATGTTATAACATATTATAATCTCAAATAAATTCCCCAATGACAATAGATGCCGATAAGGAGATGTTGCTATCATTCACCTTCTCATTTTGCCTGCTCTTATTGTAAATTCTTTCCTCTGTGCTTTAACAAAACTGTGTATATTTATATGTAAAAATAATTTAGACAAAAGTTAAATTCCTAAGAGAATGTTTGTCATAAACTCTATAATGAAATTTAGAAACTAGTGATTAATAAAAACAGCTTTTTAAATATTTCTGTTTTTATTAACAGTACTAAACTGTTTCACTGCATCTATTTTCTGAACAACTAACACAATAATAGATACCAAAGGTTTAATAATAAGAAAACCAGATAAGATAGGACTCTGTGAAGACAAAATATCTTGCATATTTTAATTCTTAAAGTGTAATTTTAGATAGTAAATGATATTGGACTGGTATTTTCATTTTTTTATACTGTAATTAGAGCTTCTTAAAAAGTGGCTTACCCAAGTAATCCGGTTGATGAGTAACCTAACTATCATCATAGAGCCTTTCTCCAGTAACTGATGGAAGCAGATGCAGAGATCCACAGCCAAACACCAGGCTGAGCTCCAGAAGTTCAGTCGAAGAGAGAGAAGGGGGATTCTGTGAGCAAAGGGCATCAATACTATGATAGGGAAACCTACAGAGACAACAAAACCAAATTAATGAGAACTCATGAAATTTAGATCAACACCTATGGAGCCCCCACAAGACTGGACTAGGCCCTCTGTATAAGCAAGACAGTTGTGTAGGTTGATCTGCTTAAGGGGCCCCCTGGCAGTAGGATCGAGATTCATCCTTGGTGCATGAGCTGGCATTTTGGAGCCCACTACCTATGATGGGACACCTTGCACAGCCTTGAGGCAGGGGAGGCCTTACCTTCTTGTAGGAGGGAAGGGGGTGGGTTGGGTGAGGGGAGATTGGAGGGGCAGCAGGAGGGAAGTGGGGGATCTGTGATTGATATGAAAAATGAATAAAAATTTTTTCTTTTAAAATAATCAAAATAAAATAAGAACTTATCAAAACTAAAAAAAAAGTGAGCTACCTATAACATTTGATTTTATGAGTAAAATTTGACCCATTAAACCCTGGGATATTTCTACAGAAGAAAGATTATTTGCAGAGAGATAATGTACCTACCTTTGGTCACAGAAGAACCAGAGTTGAATTATAATTTATTTCCAAAATTCATGAGCTTGTCATAATAGAAAGAATATAAAACTTACTTACACAGTACTCCAGGATTTCTTACCATTTTTAGCTCCTATATAAAAAAATATTTGTTATTTTTAAACTATTGACATCATAAGAATAACTAGTGGAAGAGTATAATGACTGTTTCTTCAGTAGAAATAAGAGTTCAAGCATTAAATATTTAGGTTTTTGCTGACATATTGTTAGTCTAAACCGTAAAGTGATGCATGCCCCCTTTCTTTACTTTTTCCATAATAGTGAGAAGATTCTTCTCAGATCCTTTTGGCAGCTTATGATGTACTTTCTTTATCTATAAAATTAGTAAATCGTAAAGAACCATTCAGGCTTCTGATTTATGAATATACTTAAATTATAGTACAAATTATGGATCAGGATTTCTACACTCACAAGCACTTACTCATGGATTCTATTTGCTGTTTCTATTCTCTTTGCCATCTTGAAACTTTCTTTGCTAGACCATGCAATGTGATGTCTTTATTTACATGGCTTTCCAGAAAGGAAACCGGGTTAAATCCCTTGGGAGCAAATCCCAATTCTAGCATCAAGGATTTAACCCATCTGGAAAGTAATGGAAGGGTTGTAATGAGGAAATAGAAGCTAATCTTCCCATCGTGCCTCTTACTCAGGAAAAACAGGTAGGGAAAGAGATTGAGAGAACATATGTTCTTTCTTCAAGCAAGAACCGGTTCAGCAATTCTCTGTTCTTGGAACAGGTTGACTGAGCAAGGGACACATTGCACAGCAATAGGAGTTAAGGGTGTCAGCAGAAGAGAGACATACAGAAAATTTAAAGTCCTTTTTATTCAAAATGGATTTAAGGACAAAGTGAAACTGTGTCTGTTCAATAAAATTTAAAACCTAAGATCTTTTCCTAAGCCTAGTTGAGAACTCTCATATTATAGAAAAAGAAATGTTTTTGCTTAACTACATGGTTTTTATTTATTATGTGAACATTATAGTTCTTATTTCAATTACTTCAAAATAGAATCTAAAATTTCTTTAGTATGAATAATAATAATAATAATAATAATAATAATATTAACTGTATCCAAGAAAATCATTTAATCAGATGTCTTTTGTCTTAACAGTGATTTTAGAGGCAGGAGAGATCACACAATGGTTAGGATTATTTACTACTCTTCCAGAGGACCCAAATCTAGCTCTCTGTGGACCAATCAGGTGGTCCACAGTTAGGTGTAACTCCAACTCTAGGGTATTTGATGTGATGTGAAGCCTCCACTGGCACTCCTACATACATGTGCACACACCCACACACAGTTACACATACACATACACAGATACATTTTCTTTCTCTTCATCTCTCTCTCTCTCAGACATACATACACATACTCGTTCAAATAAATGTTTGAAAGAAGTAACCCATTACTTTCATGTTTGCTTTGCTTTTCATTTATTTTGTATAAATATATATCTGAAAAATGAATAATGAAATTAAATTAAAATATCCCATGCTTTAGAGATTTCTATATAATAGCTTTTACTAATATACAAAGGCTGGTAAGCAGATACCACATATGTGTGGGAAGGATTATATTCATTGTTTTATTTCACTATGTAATTGAGTATCCAAAGCTGATCTACTTTGCTGAAATTTATTATTTCATTTTTAATAAATCATTTGGAAATTATCTCATTATAAGTTGTGATGTTTATCATCAACAATACCCAGTCTTCAATAGTAATGACTGGTCTTAAGTAGTCTAACTCTGAAATGAAGAATAGATATACTTGACATTTTGATATTGCTTGCAGTCACCGAGGCATGATATTTTATGTCATGCTTAGCATAACAATTGAGACTGAGTTCACTTATGAGGTGTTAATGATAAGAAGGGAGAGGTTGACATATGGAAATTGTTTTGACCACTTAATCAATGTAATTTAGAAAATGCTCAGTAATGCAACGTTTTTCAGAATCTTTTATATAAAAAGAGAAGTTTACACCATTGTTGTATTGAAGTATAATATGATATACATTATTACACTGGGATGTATTTTGATTTTGAGTATGTTTAATGTTGTAGATAGAGATAAGGGGTATAAGAGATCCCTTTTATAGATGAATGCAGATGATAGATCATAGAACAATAATTGCGTGAGGAAACAGGCAGCTAAGTACTCGAGTCAGGAGGCAAATCTTGTGAAAGTTGTCCATTGCTGTCCTACTGTTTCATATATCAGTAGGAGGAAAGATTACATGGTCACAAGTTTGGAAAATAAGTGAATGTGTGTATTTGGGTGTGTGTGTGTGTGTGTGTGTGTGTGTGTATTTCGTTGTCTTTACGTTTTGTAGTAAATACAAAATATTGAAATAAAACTCAAACTGTAGTTAGTAACTATGTTGACAGATAGGGGAGATATGTGCTAAGACTATGATATTGAAAAAATAAAATATATCAGAATGGGCAGAGGGGATTTAAGGGAGTAAAATATGTCAAAATGGTTAGAAAAGCAAAGAAATGCTCAGATAAGGATTTATTCTTAGCTGGTATGTAAACATAGTATAAATTTTTATGATTGAAACACAGTGGCAGTGGAGCATGAATAACCATATAAGTTATTTAAATGAAATAGTAATTATGGGTATAAAAATAAGAACAAAAGTGAAGCTTGTTTCATGATTATAATGGCACCTTAAATCATTATTGTACACAGAGTACTGCTGTGGTAACCTTTTAAGAGGATATGTTCAGATCTATATCTTGTATTTCAGAGGAATTTAGAGGCCATATCAATCAGCAATGTACATATAAAAAATGACAATACTAAATTCCCCTGAACGTGGACCAATAGAAATACTTATTCTGCAGTCATTATACATAAACAATAGAGAAAACATTGGCATATTTGAATACATAAAACAAGAAACCTCTACACAGGATGCCCAAGAATTAAGAAAATGTGTAGCTGAGAGTTTTTATTAGAGTATCAGAATGAGTGGATGGAAAGATGACTGGGCATTTGAGAAAATGTACTGCTATATTCAAGCATTCAAGTTTGGATCCCAGGATTCACATGGTTACACACAAGCATTACTCATTTCCAAGGGATCTAATGCCCTTTTCTGGCCTCTGCAGCCTCTGTTCCATGTGGTTCACATTCATACATGCAGGCAAAATACCCATAAACATAAAATAAAAATTCAATAAATCTTTTAAAAGAAGATTATCAAGAGACTAGGAATCCCTTTGGGGGCTCTTCCAAAAGTTTTTTTGTTGTTGCTTGTGTTTGTTGGCTTGCTTTTTTTTTTCTCCTTTGAGAACAGTACTTGCAATATTGTGGAGAATTTTTCACTATCCTTAGAATGACTCCACACTGTGAATGGTGTGGTTTTACCAACAGCTTATTCATACAAGAAGGAAAGAATATGTATTTCAAATATACTTGGGGATTAATAGAGCATATAGTAGAATATATTGAAATAAAAAATTTAAGGGAAAGTTTCTTTGATCTGTACCATGGAGACTTTGGATAATTTCTTGATAAAACTGTACAACTATAAGAATTTTAGAGATCACAAGAGATCAAGGCATGAGAAATCTTTCTTGAAGGAAACAAGATGATCAGTATTACTAGAGTTAGAGGAGATAGAAGAGAGGACAGCTAGGTCACATGGCCTAATTGATACTTGGATGATGAAAAGCAAGCACCAAAAGTTAGAAAGGTTTTTTGTTGTTGTTGTTTTATTTCATTTCATTTTGATCTGCAAAGAAGACAGTATTTTGAAAATCAAGAACATGCTATAAATGCATCATGCTGATTCCACTGACAACTTAAAGTTTCCTTACTCATACGTGTGTCAGCATTAACATTACAATATTTCATTCAAAGTTATTGGCTCGAATCTTGTTTGATAGAGGCTTCCTTCTCTAAGAGAGATACAGAAACTCAAAGTCTAAGGATTTGAATAACTCTGTAAATAAAAGAAAAAAGAAGGCCTGGTATAGAGTCTAGCCTCTTGATGAAAAGTTCATTATTATTTTTACAAATATAAGAATTAAAATTTATGAAGCAGTTTGAATAAGTTGTTTGAAATAATTTAATTATAATTTCAACATACAATAAGCATATTTATTTTACATATCTAATTGTTAAGTATTTCTATAGGATGAAATAGGTATATTCAGAGGTCACACAGAAAGAACAATATCATAAATGTATTTTAGAAAACAACAAAGGCTATGACACTTCCTTGAATAGTATTATTTTACTTTGAGAAAGTGTTGAATTGTAGCTTACTTTCAAAATTCAGGAAAACTCCTCCTAATAGGAAGAACATAAAACTTAGTTGAGCCGGGCGGTGGTGGCGCATGCCTTTAATCCCACCACTCAGGAGGCAGACCCAGGCGGATCTCTTAGTTTGAGGCCAGCCTGGGCTACAGAGCGAGATCCAGGACAGGCACCAAAACTACACGGAAAAACCCTGTCTCAGAAAACAAAACAAACAAACAAACAAACAAAAAAACTTAGTTGAACGAAACTCCAGGTCATTTTTGTCTTTTTATGTCGAGGTAAAAAAAAAAAATATTTTTTCACTCTTGACATCACAGGAATGATTATAATGAACACATATAATGGCCATTTTACTTGCTAAGAATAAGAGCAAGGATGAGTCTTACTTTCTTTTATTCTTTTATCCACAATGAATTTATCATATAAAAAAGATGTAATAGTGATTTGGTAAAAGAAAGGTGATTCTCTAAGCACTGGCATTTGTATTTGTTTCAGAACCCATGACAGACGTCGGCTATAGACACACTCTCCTCTCTGACGCATTTGATTGCTTTCTTGAGAAAAACCCAAGACAGAGCACACACCTCAGTGACAAATCATCCACTTAATTTTGTTGATTTCTTATTTTTTTCTCCAAATTTTCATAGACATTTTAATATTTTTGCCAGTTTATTTTTTCGTTTTTATTAGTTATTTGAGAATTGTGTACATTGCATTTTGATTACACTCATCCCTCCCCCAGTCCTGATATCTTCATGATTCCCTCCCTACCCGCACATCTTTGTGTCTTCTTTATATTTTTACTTTTTTCATAAAACATCAAGTCCAATTTGTTCTGCTCATATAGTAGAGGATGAGCAGTGCTCACTGGAGGATGGTCCTTCTACAGGGGCTTCACTCTTAAAACTGATGCTTCCTCTCCTTAGCTGGGGCTGGGACTTTATGCCCATTTACCCTCTGCATGAAAGAATTTTCTTTGACCTGATTGAATCTCCTGCACCCTGTCTCAATAGCTGTGAATTCATATGTACAACTGTACAACTATGTCCAGAAAACACTCTTTCATGTAGTCATTCACGGTTTATAGCTTTTATGATTTTTCTTCTCCCTCTTTCGAAATTACCCCGAGCCTTGAGATGAGGGGTGAACATATAACTACCTAATTTAGGACTGAAAGTTCCATAGTGTCTTATTCTCCATACCTTTTCTAGCTGTGGGTCTCTTTGTTATATACCATCTACTGCAAGAAGTTTTTCTAATGAGGATTAAAGATGTATTCATCTGGGTTCATAACAAGTGTGGTGTCTTCAGAATCTCTGGTGGCAAGCTGTGCAAGGAAGCGAGACAGGTAAAGAGGAGAGGACTGTCACAAGCAGGCAGTCACAGGACTTCATGTTCTGTTTTTAATGTAGCTCAAATGGTATCTGTATGTCCTCTGTTTAAATAAAGATAAGATCAAGTTATATCACAAAACAATTTTCCGTAGAAGTCCAGAACCTTTCCCAGGATCGTTTAGTTCCTTCATACACTGACTAGTTCTCTGGTAGCTTTTGTGATTGTTCTCCATGCTCTTCAGTTGTCCAGACACTAACTGTGGCTGCTCTCTCAAACTGTAGATAAAGTCATGAAGCCACTAATGTTATGTACCTTGAATGACCCAAATTTAGGGCTCAATAGGAGGAGATTGAGGTTTCACTGAAATAGTGTACTTAACCCTGAAACTTAAATGTCACTCGTTATGAAGTGTCCTGCAGCCATCATGTCACTTAAGACATCCTGATCTGCCTCACAGCCCTTTTCTTCTTCTCCTCATCTAATCTCTTTACCCTCTCCCCTAGTCTTTACTACCACAGCTCTCCTCCTGGCCATCAAACTTCAAAATGTTTTTCCTCTCACACTTCTCTGGTAGGATACTGCTTTATTTACTTATTTTTATTTTTTCCCTTAACATCTAAGCTGTGTTAGGAGAGAAAGTCACTACTGTGTTGTTCATTCAGATCATTTAATGATTTCCTATTTTATGACAAATATTGACAAGATGGTGCAGTAACTACTTCAGCAAGTGTATTATGAAGGAATTTTCCCCCTAAAAGGCATGCTTTCTTTTTTTCCCCCTAGAGTTATTCCAGTACTTATTGCTATAGTAATGAAGCACTGGTTTCCTCAAAGGAGAATCCTGTTTATTCTTCATAGTGCAAATACTACAAGGCTCCTTCAAATAATCACCCCAGTGTCCTCAAGTTTCTATCAATGCCTTTGTTCCTGCCAATGGATAAATTTTGTTTTTGTTTATTTATTTGTTCCTTTTGGTTTATATTGGTTGTGCTATTTCTTTTATGAAATACTAAATTAATTAAAATTGGCAAAGAACACTTATTAAAGAACTTTCATTAGCACCAAAATACTTTATGAAGCAACTCCTCATGTGTTAATATTTCCTTATGAAGTCACTTTCTTATGATTTCAGTCAACACTCCTAGGGGACAGTTTTTTTCCCCACTGGTAGAATGGTGATTTAACTAAAAATATGTATTCTTTAGATAGATTTTATTTCAATTGACTATTCTATATTTTTAAAATTAAAGTAAGGCAACTATATCAATAAGCAATTAAAAGCATGAAGATGATGAACTATATATATATATATATATATATATATATATATATATACATATTAAATGGATATTGTATCCTAAGTACTGGTATAAAATCTTTGCATGCATTGTCCCTTTTCATTCTTCCAGCTTTGTAAGTAAGATGCTGTCATTTTCCTGTTTTATAGCTGTGTAAACTAAGATGTGTGTGGAAAATTAAAAAATATAAATAGTCTGTCTGAGTTTATGCTACCCCATGGCGCCATAGTGGCTCTTGGGTTGTAATAGCATCTCAGTATGAAAGACATGTTCCCTTTGTCTCTGTAGACCTTGAGAGCATCTAGGCACCAAACTTTGATCAGTATTTAATGGCTTTAAAATTTCAAATCCATCATTAGTCTAATCATTACTAAAGGAAGTTATATATATATATATATATATATATATATATATATATATATATATATATATATATATCTCCTACATATTTCTGTAAGAAAATAGGAAAAATAATTTACCATTTTATTACCCATGTCTTTTAATTAACATATGATATAACATTGTTACAGGAAATAATTCCTGTATTAAGGGAAAATTAAGTCAATAAAATCACATCCGATCTGTTAAGAGAAATAGTAGCAACTTTAGAAGTCTGATGTCCGGATTAGAAGCCTAGCTTCACCATTGAGAAGCAAGTTACTTACTGATTTTAACATTAAGTTCTTTACTTATAAAACGGGATCTCTGAATCAAGAACAATATGAATATTATCAGATCTGCATATCCCAAACCGCTAGAATAGGCTATTAATGAAAACCTGAGTCCATTTCCATTTACTAGAGAACTTCTGTTTAGCAGTCTTCCTGTATTGTCAAAGAGAAGTCACCATGAGGATTTATAGAGACTAGGGTGTCTAAGCTTAAGTGGCATGATTACAGATCTCTCAATGCAGATAGAGCACCAGAGTTGAAAAAGTTATATGATGTAATTGTTCAGCATGGTTAGATCCAAAGACAGTGTTGAGTTGTACTGATGAGCAACCACTTGTCCACAGATAGTAATATTGTCTTATGAAGAGAGCTGTTTGCCCCTGTGAGTATCTCTTCCTCTTGTAAAGGAGATGGTTTGAATTTATAGTTTAAACAAGTCTTTTCTTCGAGTTCTTCTTGAAACATAAAAGTAAGTAATATGTGGTATTAATGAAGTTGAACTTTTATTGTTTTTCTGATAGTCCATAAGCCACAGAGATCTTTGGATCAGAGATCTCAAGATCAAATGAGACAATCCTCCTAAAACACATAGTATAGTGGTTGTTACCTAATTAAGGGATAAACAGAAGCCACTTACTAACATCTTTTGCATTACGTGTTTAGTAAATCAGATGTGGCTGGGGTTAGTGTAGCCTTATCCTGGCTAAAACTTTCAAGAATTGATAATCAGGCAGACTGTTAGAACAAGTGGAGGAGTGGGTGGTTCACATGGGTCTGATTAGAAGGAAGCAGTGTGAGCTCTTACACAGTAGCCTGTGGATATGCAAAAGGAAACACAGTAAAGCATTTAGCAGACAAGCAGACATAACATCCTTGTTTCTTCAAGCAGAAAATATTGAGCTGAAATTAAGGAAGTGAGCAAGAAGATCTAAGAGTTGGAAGTCAGAGGAAGCCAGAGAAATGTGAAATGAAGAGAAGTTTGTGATACAGAAGGACTGAAGGAGAACAAGACATGACTCCGACTGCACTGTCGAAAGTTGAATCTCTGTTGAACAAACAAAAGTGTTCTGAAGCCTAGATGGTCTGTGAATAAAATGTGCTTGAAACAGGGAGATTTGGAAGTGTGGCCACAGGAGGAAGAGTAAATGACAAATGGGTAAATGCTTGTTGATGGTCAAAATTCTACCAGAAACAAGGCTAATTAAGGTTATTTTAGAGACTTTGTAACATTTATGCAGAGCTTTATAATCTTAGATGCTTATGATCATAAAGTACATTCTTAATATCCATTTATGATTGCATTGGTTGTCCTCAAAAGTCTTGTGCATGTGTTACGGCAGTTTTACTTCACTGAGGTGATAGCAAAGCTGGCATTTAGAGGTTGTACACAAAGGTACCCAATTAAAATAGGACGCTGTCTTTCAAGACACAGACTTTAGTCCAGTATGCCCAAACAGGAATTATGTTGTTTAGCTTTAGGGGGATGCATTAGAACAGAATGACTTGTGAATCTTTCCTTTAGCTTTTTCCTTTCCTTATCTTTTGCTCATTTATTTGTCTGGCTTCACATGCTTACAAAAGAAAAAAATCAATGAAAGATTCAAGAAACTGTAGAAAAATTGTATTTGTACACTTCTAGTTCAGATTATAATAATGGAGATATGTGACTGTGACTGGTGAGTTGATCTCATGACTCCTATAATAGCCTACCTAATCATGAAGTTTTAATTTAGACAATTCATATATATATATATATATACAGATTCCAGAGTGGCTGAAGGAATTAAGTGGAATTTCCTTTTTTTGTGCTTTTTAACAGACTCCCCTATTTCATGGATGTTAGATTTCCTATGAAAGAATTATAAGAAAAATGTTGAGGTATGTTAGATGTAGGGAAGAAAGGAGTAGAATAACTCTAAATAGGATTATAAAAGGGAAGGGAAAGAAATTTTCTGCTCCCTGTTTCTGTTTCCTGCAGCATAATGGCCAGACAATGTCCCCTGAGGTCAGGAGGGCAATATCTAAAACTGAATCCAAAAAGAGAAACCAAGAAGTAAGAATTGTGAAGTTACATCCTGGCCAGAGGCACTCTTTCCCATCACCACCAATATATATAAGAAAACAGAAGGAGCAAGGGTGGATCCAAAAGCCAACAGGCAAAGGATGAATAAAGTGTGTACCTAGATTTTAAATAAAACTAAAACTTGATTATATAAAATTTAAGGTACTCAGTTACTCCATTTAGATAAAAGAATTTGCTTTTGGACAACTTTAACATATTATACCTATAAGGCAATCTGTAGAAATTTATGCAAAATTAAATACTGTATTTTTCCTTGGGGCCTCAAACTCTTCAAAATTTGAAAACAGTTTAAAAGAAAGAACTATTTTCTCATTGCCTGAGTTTGGTTCACATGAATGCATTGGGATGTGACATAAGTTCTGTCTGTGATTATTCTTATTGGGAATGGGAGCCACATGTAATTTTGCAATTCTCACAGCTCTTAAAAATAAGAAATATATAGAGGGCTTGTGTTACAAGTTTTCAGTTTAATTACTATTATTAATCTTCTTTATGTGAGGCATTAAACGGAAACCACTGGCTCAGTGAACAGCCCACAAGCAAGCCACGCACACCATCTTGTTGACAGCCTTTGTTGGGAGTCCTAGATGGATTATATCTAACTAAAACACTGTGTAATTATGGCTCCTTTGTGATTTCACATTCTCATCTTACGGTCGATTTTTCTTCCTTTGATGTATCATGTTGTGTTGAGTAGCTTATCTGAAAACATCAATATGCCTTTGAAAAGGAAAAAATCAAATTGCAACAGTTTATGTTCTCATAATGTGTGCATAGCCAAGGGGAAAGACAGCAAACAGGTACACATTGCCTCACATGTTTGCAGGTTGTAGCTGTTTGAAACATCCTAGTACCCTCATATTCCCTCTGAAGTAGGGCAGCTGGATTTTCTTCTGTATTTATATGTCTTCAACCAAAAAGCAGGAGATTGAGCATTACTATACATCCAGATGACACACATGTTACAGGCAAAGAGGCTAAGAACCTCTGACTCGTCTGGTTGAAAATTATACAAATTAGTTTCAAAATATATGAACCATGTACATTTTATTTTCAAATTTGTTTTAGGCAAATGTTATGCTTCATTCATTTTAGTATGTTTGTGAGTCAAAAAATTTAAGGTTATAGTTCTCAGTTTCTATTTCAGACAATATGTTTTTAAATACAGAATTTTTATTTAATTTTGAAATTTTTATTCATGTATTGAAGGTATTTTGATCTTATCTACCTCATTTACTTACCTCCTGTTGCTCCTGTGGATGCCCTTCCCTCAGTGAGTCTTCTCCCCAACTTCTTATCCTCATTGTTATTATTATTATTTTATTATCCTTATTATTCCTATGAATCCAGTTAGTGCTGACCATATATATGTGTGTGGTATGATTCCATCCTCCGAGGAATGAGAAAACTGCTGTTATTAGGTCTCTGAAGCAAATAAACTCTATCTCCCTCAGAGGTCATAAACTGCTAACAGCATTTTAGGTAAGGGTAGAGCAGTAGATGCAATTTCTTTTAGAGGCTTGATCTAGTACAGGTCTTCTGCCACCAACCACAGTTGCTGTCACTTACTGTGCATATCAGCCATGCCATGTCCAGAAAACAGCATTTCATAGCTCTACTCATCCACCAGCTTTTATGTTCTTTCTTCACCCTTTTCCATGATGATTCCTAAGCCTTCAATAAGGGGAAGATTGTTAGAGATGATCCCTCCACATTTGAGCACTCACAGTCACTTAGCCCTTTGACAAGTTATGAGTCTGCACATTAGCTGCTTACCTACTGCAAAAAGAGCTTCTTTGACCAAAATTGAGACCACCACAAGTTTATACTTATAAACAGAGTTTAAGAAGATATGTTGACAGCGTGACCATCTAGCAAAAGTACCCCGTTGGTTTCTTCCCTAAGGTTCATGGTCTTTTGACAACATTTAAAATATCAGACGCGAACTCTTTCCTCTGAAGCAGGTCTCAAATACAATTAGAAGGTTGTTAGTTTCCTCCACGATTGTCATACCGTTATTGCACCACTGGATGCAGCTTCACTGATACGTCAGTATTTTATCATGTAGAGTCTAGTGTTGCTCAGGACTGCTGATACCTTTTCTCCTGGGGCGGCTTGCATAACACCTTCCAGCACTGTGGAAACTAACCATTAGATAGAGTTTCTTGGTCAATTTTAAATTGATTTCTCAGGATTTTCAACCAAAGTGTTCTGTGTTCAGGAATCAGGTCCATTTTTTATTATTAATGCTCAAATGCCTATGCTTTTTAATTTCCAGTGTAAATGTATTTTAATCCCATTATTCATGTATGACCACACTGCAACTATTTTAATCAGCATCTCTGCGACTGAAATTAATTCAACAATTTGTTCAAAGTCCTAATAAGGTAATTCTCACATTGACTGACTATGAATAAGGGTCACATACAAAATTCAAAGGAAGTGAATTTTAACTTCCTGACTGGTGCTATATAAACTTATCATGTGACAATTCAGTATCTATATGAAATGTTTTCATGGCCAAGCTTATGATTGCATTTGAGTGTCAGATCGCATGTACTCCCTTTAAAAGGAAGACATCAGTCAATTTCTAGTGCAGCCTGTTTTTTTTATTGTTTTTATTTAAATTTTTTTCATTTTACATACAACCCCTGTTCCCCCTCCCTCCTCTTCTCCCGCTCTCCCCCATCTTTCCCACACCCCACTGTCATCCCCTCCTCATAGGGGGCAATGCCTCCCTTGGGTAGTCAACACAGTCTGGCATACCAAGTTGGGGCAGTACCTAGCCCCTCCCCACTGCATCACTGCTGAGTAAGGCATCATACCACAGGGAATGGGCTCTAAAAAGCCAATTTGTGTGCCTAGGCTAAGTCTTGGTCCCATTGCCAGGGGACCCACAAACACATCAAACCATGAAACTGTCACCCATAGTCAGAGGGCCTAGTGTAGTCCCATTCAGGCTCCCCAGCTGTCAGTTCAGAGTCAGTGAGCAGGCAACCTGTCATTTTTATCATTAAAGTTAACTACAGAAACACTGATTCCAAAAGAATACCAATTTTTAGCAATTTGATTTGAACAATTATAAAAAACGATGGTGGCACACACCTTTAATCCCAGCACTCGGGAGGCAGAGGCAGGAGGATCTCTGTGAGTTCGAGGCCAGCCTGGTCTACAAAGTGAGTTCCAGGAAAGGCGCAAAACTACAGAGAAACCCTGTCTCAAAAAAAAAAAAAAAAACAATGTTGATTTATGAAATGTTGCTTAAACTGTCCTACCATTTATAAGAATCTCGTCGAGAGTTATTTTCCCCTATGCTAGTATGGAATCCAAGGCCTTATTAAAGAAGACCTTATTATAAAAATGGCACCCCACTTCCTAAAAGAGAACTTTAAATGTTTTAGTCAAATGAAGTAGTCCTAGGTAAATGGCTATTTCTCATTTTATGTAAACATTCATAATGCAGCGTAATAGCCTATTTTATTTAAATTAATTTTCCTATTTTTCCCTGATTAAAAATAGAATTAGCTATATTTTTCTAGCTAGTATCATTTAAAACTTGATTAAACATGTAAGATATCATGAGGAAGATATTATTATTCTTGCAATTATAACACAATAAGGTGATTTTTTGTTTTATAAATTTTACTTTTCATTTTATTGAAAATAGCATTTTCTCCTCAAACAATATATCTTGATTACATTTCCCCTCCCTCTACTCCTCCCAGTTCTTCCACACCTCCCTTCCCATCTAATTGAACCCCTTTCTGCCTCTCAGAAAATAAACAGGCTTCTAAGGAGTAATAATAAAATTTAATAAAATAAACTATAATAAAATAAGACAAAAATTAAAACATCAGAGTTGGGCAAACAAATAAACAGCAGGAAAGGAGCCCAAAAGAAGACACAAGAATCAGAGACTCACATTCTGGAATTCCGTAAAAATACTGAGCTGGAAACTATGGTATATATCTAGAGGACCTGATGGAGAACCATGCAAACCCTGTGCATGCTGCTTCAGTCTCTGTCAGTTCATATGAGCTTTGATCATGTTGATTTAGAGGGCCTTGTTTTCTGGTGTCCTCCATCCCCTCTGGCTCTTAAACTCTTTCTGTCTCTTCTTCCACTGGGTTCCGTGAATCATGAGGGGAGGGACTTGATAAAGACAAGGTCCCTTACTGTCTGCACAATGTCTGGCTGTGGGCTTCTGCATTTGCTCCCATCAACTGCAAAAAGGAGCTTCTGTGAAGACTGTTGAGAAAGGAATTGGTCTATGAGTATAGCAGAATGTCATTAGGAGTCATTCTATTGCTATGTTTTTTTTTTTTATAACAGTAATATTTTGTTTTACAATAAGTCCCTGGGCTATCTAGTCTGAGGTTCTTAGTCAGCCAAGCAGTGTAGTACATGAGTTCCATCTCGTGGAGTAGGCTTCAAATATGTTGTTCACTGGTTAGCCCAGAAGCTTTGTGCCATCATTGCTCTAACATGTTGCAGTCAGGGCATCATTGTAGATATATGATTTGAAATATGTGTTGTGTAAACTGAGTATGTGACTCAGTCAACTTTGATAAACCTCTCCAGTACAGCTACTTGGAGACACGGAGCTTCATTCTGTGGGTATATGAAACAATGTGCTCCCCATGATTTTGGTAAGATCTATGGTTTTGGCTTTATTTAAACCCATTTTGTAAAAGACAAAAGTAGAAGTAGAAAATGGTAAAATTATTATTCAGATTTTATTACGAAAAACAAATTGTTTCTTATGTATTATGAACAAATGACTATTATCTCCACCCTAGCTACTGATTCTTTTATTCCAGTACTTTACTAAGCTTTCTTCTTATCGGTTCCTTGTGTTGCATTATTAATGAAAAAAAAAATCAGTGAGTTAAAACTCTGACAGTTAAGCTGGGCAGTGGTGGCACACACATTTAATCCCAGCACTCAGGATGCAGAGTCAGGTGGATCTCTGTGAGTTTGAGGCCAGTCTGGTCTACAGAGTGAGTTCCAGGACAGTCAAAGCTACACAGAGTAAACTTGTCTTGAAAAACCAACCAAAAACAAAAACAAAAAATAACCTCTGCCAGCTGAAATGACAAAATATCATTTTAAGTACTACTTCTGTGCTAAATATGAATTGTATTGTATTCATCTCCTTCCAGGTAAATATTTTCAAAGCATTATGATCCTGAAGTCAGCTGGGTTTTAGAGTCTACTGTTTGTTATATCAGGGTGTGGTAGCCTCCTGTGGGTAGATATGCAAGGGTATATCTTAATCTTGTGAGCACAGACATAGCTGCTCATAGAGTTATTGCTTCAAGTAAATTGCATGTGATGCATTCTTTGTATTCCAGATGCAAACTTTAATTGTAATTCTTCATTTCCTTATAACTATTAGAGTACTTAATATTAGCAAAAAAGTCATCTAAAGAAAAGGCAGCAACAAGCAGAGAAATTAAATTTCAGTTGATGAAGCAAAACAGTTTTTGAGAAATGACTGTTTTTCTGTTTTTTGGCTAATCATCAATTGAGAAGGTTGTGTAGCCTTGCTTCTCGTATCAACCAGGGACTAACAGTGTTGCTATCTCCTAGGATCTCATTAGAAATTCAGAATTTTGGGCTCAGCCCAGTTCGACTAAAGCAGAAGCTGCATTTTAACAAGATCCCTACATAATTCGTTTGAGCCTTAATATTTAGGAAGCACTCCATATAAAGTCTATAAATAAAAGTACCAATGAAGCTACCTAAAGGTGAAAATTTTATTTCTGAGATATGAGCTCAGTGCTTGCTTCTAGTACACTAAATAACACAAGTTGAAACTGGGGAATTAATGATAAAAGAAGTGAATGACATGTTAAAACAATACAAAATCATTATGACTGATTCATAAATTAAAAATAATAATTTCATAGAAAGTGATGTCTAAGTGGATTTAAAAGCCTTTTCCTTTAAGTTCTATTGAACAATTGAATAGATTGTAAAAATTAAAGAATTGTGTTGTAGTTCATTTGGTAATGTTACTTTTCTTCCCTTTAATAAACAAAGTCATGGTGCATTTTACTATAGCTGAATATTATGGGTATGAAATGCAAACGCTAACACAATCTCTATGTGTTATTGTCTGATCAAATAACATGGGAATCACAACACTTAAAAAATAGATTCTCTCCGGGCGGTGGTGGCGCACACCTTTAATCCCAGCACTTGGGAGGCAGAGCCAGGCGGATCTCCCTGAGTTCGAGGCCAGCCTGGGCTACCAAGTGAGTTCCAGGAAAGGCGCAAAGCTACACAGAGAAACCCTGTCTCGAAAAAACAAAACAAAACAAAACAAAAAATAGATTCTCTCATACAGTAGTACACCCCAACCACAGTTACCCATTCACTTACTCCTTCTAGCTCCTAGCCATCTACTCTCTTCCCCCAGACACACTCTCCCTCCATTTCCTCCTCAGAAAGGAGCAAGTATCCAAGAGAGACAGCCAGACAGGACAAAACAAGATGCAAAGCCCTCATATCAAGGCTGAACAAGGCAACCCAACAGGAGAAAGAGTTTCAAGAGCAGGCAAGAGTCAGAGATACACCAGCTCCCCGTTGTTAGGAGTCCCACTACAACACTAAGCTAACAGTCATAGCATATACACAGGGGACCTGGTGCAGACCCTTGCAGGCCCCGTTCTTGCTGTTTCAGTCTCTTTGATCCAATGTGAGCCCTGCTTAGTTGATTTGGTGAGCCATGGTCCTCTGGTGTCTTCCATCCCCTCTGATTTTTATAGTCTTTCCTTCCCCTCTTCCACAGGGTTCCCAGTCTCTAAGGGGAGGGAGCCTTGATTTAGATTATCTCTGCATAATGTCTGGCCGTGGGTCTCTGCACTGCTCTCATCTGCTGCTGGAGGAAGTCTCTCTGATGACAACTGGATAAAGCACTGATCTATAAGTAAAGGAATATCATTAGGAGTCTTTTCACTGTTTTTTTTTTTTTTTCTTTTTCTTGTGCCAATCATTTTTGATTCAATCTTAGGTCCTTGGATTATCCAGTCTCTGGTTCCTGGCCATCTGGGCAGTGTAATGCATGTGCTTTCTCTCCTGCCATGGGCCTCACATTAAATCAAACATTGGTTGGCTACTCCAACATGTTCTGAGCCACTGTTAACCCAGAACATTGTGTAGGTGGGGGAGATTATAAGTGGATGATTTTGTGGCTGAGTTGGCCTCCAGGTTTGCCTTTCCATAGCCTGCAGAGTACCTTTTCACATCAAAGAGATTAGAATGTAGGGGTAAAGCCTCCAAGTCCACAGCAGCTGAACACTCAAAGAGCCACACTCAAAGAGCTGAGTAGAAGTTATCCTTAGCGGTGGAGTCCTGCTGTTAGTTTTCAGAGGGCAACCATCTATCTTAGCATCAGCCTGGAATCTCTACTGGACCTTTTCACCCAAAATCTCAAATGAATGTAACCTAGTTGCACAACTGGAAGCTTTGCCTGACTACAAAAGATGGCCAGTTCAAACTCCATGTCTTTCATTACTAGGAGTCCTCACTTATGGTGATATTTTAATTGTACTGAAACATGATTTTATTTGTATGTTAATAAATAAAGTTGCCTGGAGGTCAGAGCTAATAGCAAGCCATAGAAGAAACTGGGCGGTGGTGGTGCACGCCGCCTTTAATCCCAGCTCTTGGGAGGCAGAGCTAGGCGGATCTCTGTGTGTTCAAGGATACAGACAGCATGGAGACACACGCCTTTAATCTCAATACCAACCATAGAAGACCTGGAGGTCTGTACAGAAAGGCAGTGACGAGAAGGTCATGTGGTTGGGTTTACAACCAATGAGAAGGCAGAATAGAAAGTCTATAAAAAAGTAGGTCTCTTGCTGAGGAAGATAGCAGCGGCAGTGAAGGTTTTTAGCTCTTAGCTATCCCTCTGACCTCTTGGGCTTTCATCTTTGCATTGGCTCTGTGTTTCTTATTTAATAAGATGGTTACATCTACACTCACTAGGGTCACCCTCATAGATTTCAGGACGTTTACACTTCACTGTTTCTACACACACCCCTCAAATGACCCTTAATTCCCACTGCCTCTCACCATACTCCCTCTCTCCATGCCTCCCACCTGATCCCTACTACTCCCATTCCCACTTTCCCCAGTCCACCCTCAGAATCTGTTCTGTTTCCCCTTCCCAGAGAGATTCATGCTTCTGTCCTATAGCCACCTTCTTCACCTAACCTCTCTGGGTCAGTGGATTGTAGCTTGAGTATCATTTACTCAAAAGCTAATACACACTTGTAACTGAATGCATACCACATTTGTCTTTCTGGGTCTGGGTTACCTCACTCAGCATGATTTTTTTTTTCTAATTCCATCCATTTGCCTGCAGATTTCACGGTGTCATTTTTTTTTTAACCACTGAGATATAATACATTGTGTATATATCACAATTTCTTTAGCCATTCTTCAATTGAGGGATATCTATGTTGTTTCCAGTATGTGGCTCTTATGAAAAAAGATGTAATGAACATAGTTGAGGAAGTGTCTATGTAGTGGGATGGTATATCCTTTGGGTATATACGTAAGGGTGGTATATCTGGGTCTGGAGGTAGGTTGATTCTCGATTTAGTGAGGAACCACCATATTAATTTTCAAAGTGGCTGTACAAATTTACACTCCCACTAGCAATGGAGGAGTGTTCCTCTTGCTCCACATGCTCATCAGCCTGATCTGTCACTTGTGTTATTGATCTTAGCCATTCTGACAGGTATAAGGTGAAATCTCAAAGTAGTTTTGATATGCACTTCCTTGATGTTGAACATTTCTTTAAGTGTTTCTCAGCCATTTGAGATTCCTCTACTGAAAAATTCTGTTTAGATCTGTACCCATTTTGTATTGTATATTTGTTTCTTTAATATCTAATTTCTTGAGTTCATTTTGTATTTTGTATATTAGACTTCTATTGGATGTAGTTTGGTAAAAATATTTTCCCATTCCATAGGTTGCCTTTTTGTCTGATTGATGGTGTCCTTTGCCTTACAGAAGCTTTTTAAATTTTGAGGTCCCATTTATTAACTATCAGTCTTAGTGCCTACACTATTACTGTTCTGTTAAGGAAGTTGTCTCCTGTGCCAATACATTCAAGGCTCTTCCCTACTTTCTCTTTTATCAGGTTCAATCTATCTTGTTTTATGTTGAGACTTTTCATCTCCTTGGACTTGAGTTTTGTGCAGGGTGATAGATACAGATCTTTTTGTGTTTTTCTACATGCAAACATCCATTTTGACCAGCACCATTTGTCGAAGATTCTTTTTTTTTTTTTTCAGTGTGTATTTCTGGCTTCTTTATAAAAAAAAAAATCAGATGTCCATATGTGTGTGAATTTATATCTGGGTCTTCAGTTGGATTCTACTGATCAATGTGTCTGTTTTTAAGTCGACACCATGTGGCTTTTATTATTATAACTCTGTAGTACAACTTGAAATCAGGGATGGTGATACCTCCAGCAGTTCTTCTATTGTTCAGGATTGGTTTAGCTATCCTGAGTTTTCTGCTTTTCCATATGAAGCTGCGAATTGTTCTATCAATATCTTTAGAGAATTGGGTTGAAATTTTGATGGGGATTGTTTTTGGTGTGACAGTCATCTTTACCATGTTAATCCCACCAATTTATGAGCATGGGAGATCTTTCCATATTCTGATAGCTTCTTCAATTTCTTTCTTCAAAGATTTGAAGTTTTTAATCATACAAGTCTTTCACTTGACTGGTTAGAGTTACCCCAAGATATTTTCTATTATTTGAAGCTATTGTGAAGGGTGTTGTTTTGCTGATTTTGTCATCAGTCTCTTTGTCATTTGTATATAGCAGGGATACTGATGTTTTTGAGTAAATCTTGTATCCAGCAGCTTTGCTCAATGTGTTTATCAGCTGTACTAGATTGATAGTAGAATTTTTAGAGTCATTTATGTATACTATCATATCATTTGTAAATAATGATACTTTTGACTTCTTCCTTTCCAATTGTAAGCCCTTGATCTCCTTCAGTTGTCTTATTGCTCTAGCTAAAACTCAAGTACTATATTGAATAGATATGAAGAAAGTGGACAACCTAGTCTTGCTCCTGATTTTAGTGGAATCGCTTTGAGTTTCTCTTCTTTTAATTTGATGCTGGCTATAGAAGTGCTGTAAATTACTTTTATTACATTTGGATATGTTCTTTGCATCCCTAATCTCTCCTAGACTTTTATCATGAAGGGGTGTTAGATTTTGTCAAAGGTTTTGTCAGCATCTAATGAGAGAATCATTTTTTTTTCTTTCAGGTTGTTTATATGGTAGATACACTGACAGATGTTTGTTTGTTGAACCATCCCTGCATCTCTGGGATGAAGCCTGTTTGATCATGGTGTATGACCTTTTAGATGTGTTCTTGGATTCAGTTTGCAAATATTTCATTTAGTATTTTTGCATCAATGTTCATAAGGGAAATTGGTCTGTAATTCTCTTTGTTTAGTCTTTATGTGGTTTGGGTATCAGTATAACTGTGATCTCATAGAATGAATTGGGTAATTTTCCTTCTGTTTCTATTTTGTGGAATAATTTAAGTATTGATGTTAACTCTTCTTTGAAAGTCTTGTAAGAATTCTGTGCTAAAACCTTCTGTTCCTGGACTTTTATTTTTATTTTTATTTTTGTTGTTGTTGTTGGGGGAGACTTTTAATGACTGCTTCTATCTCACAAGGGATTATTAATCTATTTAAGTTGTTTATCTGATTTTGTTTTAAATTTGGTACATGGTACCTCTCAAGAAAATTATCCATTTCTCTTAGATTTTCCAATTTGGTGTATAAATTTTTAAAGCATGTCCTTATAGTTTTTTGAATTTCCTCATGCTGTTATGTCTTCCTGATTTTTCTGATTTTATTAATTTGTATATTCTCTCTCTTTTAGTTAGTTTGGATAAGTTTTTTTTCTATTTTGTTGATTTTTCTCATTGAACCAACTCTCTTTTTCATTGGTTCTTTGTATTGTTATCTTTGTTTCTGTTTTATTGATTTCAGTCCTAAATATGATAATTTCTTAGCATCTATGCCTCTTGGATGTGCTTACCTCTTTTTGTTCTAGAGTTTTCTGTTGTGCTGTTAGGTTGCTAGTATTAGATCTCTCCATTTTTTATGTCAGCACCTAGTTCCATGAACTTTCCTTGTAGTGTTGCTTTTCATTGTTTATCATAAGTTTGTATATGTTGTACATTCACTTTCATTGAATTCTAGAAAGTCCCTAATTTCCTTTCTTTTTCCTATTCTGTTGTGACTCATTTTTCATTCGCTAGAGAGTTGTTCAGTTTTCATGAGTTTGTAAGATGTCTTACATGTTGTTGATTGATATCCAACTTTTTTTTTTTTTCAAGAGAGGGTTTCTCTGTGTAGTTTTGCTCCTTTCCTGGAACTCACTTTGTAGACCAGGCTGACCTCGAACTCACAGAGATCCGCCTGCCTCTGCCACCCGAGTGCTGGGATTAAAGGCGTGCGCCACCACCGCCCGGCAATATCCAACTTTAATTAATGGTGGCATAATAGGATGCAGGGTATTATTTAAATTTCTTGTATCTATTGAGACTTGCTTTGTGTTAGAGTATGTGGTCAAATTTGGAGACGCTGGGATTAAGGTATATTCTTTTGTGTTTTGGTAGAATGTTCTATAATTAACTGTTAGGTTCATTTATTTTATAACATTAGTTAACTCCAACATTTATTTCTCTATTTACTTTTTGTGTGAGACATCTATTCATAGGTGAGAGTGGGGTATTGAAGTCTCCCACTAATAGTAGTATGTTAGGGCTAATGTGTGATTTAAGCTTTAGCAGTATTTCTTTACAAAGGTGGGTGCCCTTGCCTTTGGGGGCATAGATGTTAAGAATTGAAATGTCATCTTCCTGGATTTTTCCTATTATCAGTATGTAGTGTCCTTTATCTCTTTTGATTTATTTTGGTTTGAAGTCTATTTTGTTAGATATTAAAATGGTTACAACAGCTTGCTTCTTAGGTCAATTTGCTTGGGATATCTTTTTTCAACTCTTTACACTGAAGTAATATCTATCCTTGATGTCAAGGTGTGTTTCTTGTATGCAGCAGAAGGATGGGTCCTGTTTTCATATCCATTCTGTTAATCTCTGTTTCTTCATGGGAAATTGAGGCCACTGATATTGAAAGGTATCAATGGACAAAGATTGTTAATTCCTGTTACTTTGTTTTTATTGATTGTGTTTGTGGTGATGGTGATGGTGATGGTGTGTGTGTGTGTGTGTGTGTGTGTGTGTGTGTGTGTGTGTGTGTGCCCATGTGCACACGCTTCCCTTCTTTTGGTTTTGCTGATGTATGATTATTTATTTCATGTTTGTAGTTAAACTCCTTGGTTTGTGTTTTTCCTTCTAGAAACTTCTGTAGGGCTGAATATGTAGATATTCTTTAAATTTGACTTTATTTTCCCCATCTTTTGTGAGGGAAAGTTTTGCTAAATGTAGTAATCTGGGCTGGCATCTGTGGTCTCTTAGAGTGTGCAGCACATCTGTCCAGGCCCTTCTGTCTTTTAGAGTCTCCTTTGAGAAGTAGGGTTTAGTTCTGATAGGTCTGCCTTTATAAGTTATTTGGACTTTTTCTCCTACAGCTTTTAATATCCTTTCATTATTCTGTATGTTTAGTGTTTTGATTATTTTGTGGTGAGGGGACTTTCTTTTCAGTTCTAGTCTAGTTGGTGTTCTGTGTGCTTCTTGAACCTTTATAGGCATGTCCTTTTTTAGGTTAGGAAAATTTCTTATATGATTTTGTTGAAAATGTTTTCTGTGCCTTTGAGCTGGTATTCTTCTGCTTCCTATATTCCTATTATTCTTAGGTTTGGTATTTTCATAGAGTCCCAGATTTCCTAAATGTTTTGTGTCAGAAAGTTTTTAGATTAACATTTTCTTTGATCAGTACATCCATTTCTTCTATTATATTTTCAATGCCTGACATTCTGTCTTCCATCTCTTTTATTCTTTTGGTGAATCTTGCCTCTGGTGTTTCTGTTTGCATTCCTAAAATTTTCATTTCCAGAATTCCTTCAGGTTTTATTTCTATTACTTTTATTTTCATCTTTCAGTTCTTGAACAGTTTTATTTGTTTCCTTCAGTAATTTTATTTGTTTGTTTGTTTGTTTTCTTGGCTTTCTTTAAGGAAGTTATTCATTTCTTCCAATTGTGTGTTTGTGTTTTTCTGAGTTTCTTTAAGGGATTTATACATTTCATCTTCAAGAATCACTGTCTTCTTCAAATAAGTTGTTCTAATGCTCCAGCTATGTGGGAATATTCAGGGCCTACTGTGGTAAGATAGCTGGTCTCTTGATTGTGACATAGTGCCATGATTGTTATTGATTGTGTTTTTATGCTGGAGTCTAGGCATTTGTGTTTGGGGTGATTATAGATCTAGGTGCTGATTTCTGGGTTTGTCTTGGTAGGGTCATATTTTTGTTCCTTGGTTTCTGTTTCCTCTCTGGAATTTCAGAGACTGTGTTGTCTGAGTGTTACCTATTTTACTGGGCTGCTCAGCTGGTGAATTCATGTAGGTGGAAGGTGGGAGTTAGGGGAATGTTTGCTGATGCTGAAGACTAGGGAAGAGAAGGGCAGTGGAAATGGTCAATGGCATCCAGAGGAGGCATGCACAGAGTGGAGGGGAAGCTGCAGCTCATGTTCTCTTGCAGTGCTAGGGGTAACTCTGAGAATTGTGTCTGGGGTAACAGACAGCAGGAAAGGTCCTTGAGCAAGCTCTCTGGTCTTCTGGCAGCTATTGCCTGTGGTTGAGCAGTGGAATTACAACTCTTATGGATACCAATCTGTGTATTTGTGATAACTGGATAAACTCACATAAAAATGTTTAATTTCTATAAATTAACACTTTACAAAACAAAAAGACAAAATAAAAGAAAGCAAAAACCCACCTCTTCTGCTGAATGACCCCTGCCCTCTGCTGTAGTTTTTTGAGTATTCTTGCCAAATAAAAATTATATAGATTTAAAGTTTACAACTTGATGGTTTGGTATACATAAACATTCTAAAATGGTTGCCACATTCAAGCAAATTAAATATTTAAATCATGTAGTTATGGTTTCCGTTGGTGTTAAGAACTTAAAATCAAACACCTTATATAACATCAAGCATAGAGATCCGCTTTGTAATGTGTGATCACCATCTTTCAACAGATCATGGTAACACTCACCGCCATAACTAAAGTACTCATTTCCCATGGTTAGCTAATGTTCTTCTATAGTGAAGTGAAAGAACTGATAAACATTTTAGCTACATTTTATTTTGTTCTAGTTTGAATGAGACAGTGGAGATTCTCCATTAATATAGTATCTGCATTAAGATTAGGTTGGTTCATTGTGTAAACCATAGATATAATAAATATAGAATTAACATTAGTGATTGTTTTTCAACCACAAAATTAAGTTAATGAAAGTTGTTTAAAGTTAAAAAAGGAAACATATGTCTCTTTTAAGTTTTGCTATTTTTGTTATTGTAGTTTGAGACAGGATTTTGCTATGTAGACCAGGATGGCCTATATGTTACTGTGTAGTTAGCCCAGGATATCCTCCAACTCAGGGCAATCCTCTTGCTTGTGCCTCATAGATACCACAATAATAGACGCAGTCTATCATTCTCAGCTGATTTTATTTATTAAGATTACTGTGTGTTAATCCATATTTTCTGAGTTGGATTTAAAATTGCAAACAGAGAATCCTGATTTAAAACACATCACTTAAAAAAACAAACCAACCAACCAACAAACAAACAACAACAAAACCCCACCAACACTGGGTAGCATTCATTGATTGTGAGTCTTGGGTTAAGCCAGTAGCAGCAGTTGGACTCTCTTCACATTGTTTGTATAAATTTACTTTAATTATAGTAATGATTATGCTGTCATATTTTGTGCTTGGCATGTAAATATGATGGGAGGATTTGATGAGGCAGAGAGTAAAGGGTTGAAGAAAATGGTGGAACAAACCCTTCTCACTTACTGAGATGGCTTTCTTAGTTCATTTAGTGATGAACTGCCTGGAGATAGCACTGGAAAGATGCTGAAGGACAAGGGTGCTGTTTGAACATTTCCACAGAGTGGAAAGAGCAATGAATCCATTACTTCTTTTTTTCTTATATGCGTAGTAACTTTTGTAATGTAGGGCTTAGTGGATGTTTATTTTCAAATATACCCACGATAAAAATGTTAGACAAGATGTATATGGATATTCTGACCTGACTACATTTTAGAAGATTTTGCTTATTGGGTGACACTTTAGATTGTTTGAAACAAGAAAGGTCTCAACAGGCATGCTCAGTTTTATTTTATTTTGTAATTCCACCTCGTATATTTCATTGAAAATTTTTTATTTCATTGTGAAAAAACAACTAAATCTAACAATGCTGCATTGTGTAATACATTATCATAAATGGCAGGAGATACATGGTTCATTTTATTTCATGGAACTGTTTTGATTTTCTACCTCTTTAGAATATTTTACATTAAAAATAGCTTAGGGTGAATAAACTTCTACTCCTGCTCCAGAAGTCCACCACATAGTCAAAAGGGTTTAAAATTACAGGACACAAATAGCTACAGGTTGAAAAGTTGAAATAACCATCTGTTCTATTTATGGACACCTACTTAGAAAATTTCACAAATTGTTTGTCAATCACACATTTTTCAATTGATGACCTGTGGAGTAAGATCTCAGCTCATCTGAATTTGTAAGCACATTTAAAATTTTTTTTAAAATAGTAAATTGTAAAATTAATGATAATTTTCATTCAGCTGCTTACTGAGCCATCTGCTTCTGAGGTCAACAGCAAAGTAAGACTTCAGGCTCCATCCTAGACTTAGGAAATTAGATCTGTGTTTTAACAAACCCTTTGCAGATGTTTTACAGAGTAAAGTTTAGGAAGTACTGGTAACCAAATTTTTTTCATTTATGTCTAGAGTATCAAGAAATTGTAGGGGCCATAGTACTACCCATCCCCTGAAAGTAGGAATAATTTAGTACATTCTCAAGTGAAAAGCTTATGTATCAGAATTTCCAAAGAGAAAAATAATCTCAGCCTTACATGCTTTGAACTCTACCTACTATTGTCTATTTATACTCATACAGCTTTTATAGCTATGGTTCTTTTTTTTGGTAAAACAAAGAATAAAAATTGTTTCTAATGTCTGAATTTGTCTGCCTCTATTGTATTTGGTGCTCTTAATTTTTTGACAGTTTAAGAATATTATTTTGGTTTTCTTAGAATTATGGAAATCATGCTGCTTTGTTCCCTGTAGGAGTTAAAATAAAATATTGGTAATTATGCATATTTAACTTTCAAAAGGCCAAGTGATTACTCACAGCACTTATAAAAAGGAAAATTATTTCAGATATTCATAAATTAGCTCCTTGGTAAAGGACTTTGAAATCTGAAGTTGCATTGTGATGAATATTCCTACTGAGGAAGATCAAGATGAAACATGAATTTATTACTACCATCACTCTTCTTTGCTCTTTCCCAGATGCAAGACGAAAGTCTACCCTGATGAACTGCCAAACACAAGTGTAGTCATTGTGTTCCATAATGAAGCTTGGAGCACTCTACTTAGAACTGTCTATAGTGTTATAAATCGCTCTCCACACTACCTGCTCTCTGAGGTCATCTTGGTCGATGATGCCAGTGAAAGAGGTATACACTATGCTTCCATGCCTGTAATTTGGAACCCTTTTTATTATCAGAAGGTAGTGGGCAATGATCTATCTTCTGCTTTATAATCAACTACCTATAAAATCGATACATACCATATAGTCACATATGCATTTCATATATAGTATATATTGTTGATGCACATTCAAATCTGAGAACAATTAAATACTTTCAGTTTATTTTTATATCCCATTTGGCACTAACTATCCTTAGAAATCAGCCAAAATGATTTTTTAAAGTGCTTTATTGCTTCCTAACTAGTTAATACTAAGAATATGTTTGACTTGATATGTAACATTAATTAACTGATGAGATCTCTACTAGTTACACCAATTTTGTTCTAAAAGAGCTCCAAATCTTCCTAATTCATTCTTGTTCCATGTTACAGATTTTCTCAAGTTGACATTAGAGAACTACGTGAAAACTTTAGAAGTGCCAGTAAAAATTATCAGGATGGAAGAGCGCTCTGGGTTAATACGTGCCCGTCTCCGTGGAGCAGCTGCTTCAAAAGGACAGGTCATAACTTTTCTGGACGCACACTGTGAGTGCACCTTAGGATGGCTGGAGCCCTTGCTGGCGAGAATAAAGGAAGACAGGTAGGGAGCCTCATGTTAAGCCTGCAAGGCTTACACCTGGACCTTCCAGGGCAGCTCCAGCTGTCCATCACAATGCCTCGTCCAAGGTTCTATTTTCAGAAGGTTTATTTCACATGCTTTGAAAAAAGCAGCTTTTATCATTTTTAAGTTGAAAATCGGACTGATTCATGTTGAGCATAGGCAATTGATTAAGAAATAATCAAATGATTCAATGAAAAATGTTTTGAGCATTTACAGGTGAAGTAAATCAATCTAGTCTGGCAGCATATGTTGTAGGCAATTTTCAAAACACCTTTGGTACGCCCAGCTCCCCTGTGCAGGGACTGCAGATGTTCTTACCAACTTGCTTATGTTACTGGCAGTTCAGTGAACACTCCAGTTCTCCTCACTCCCTCAGCACTGATCTCTTCACTCTTCCCGTGCATTCTGACTCTGACTCCCGAGGGGTCTCAGTCTAGTTCAACCTCACCTGGAAGAAAAAAAACTATCCTCTCCTCTCTCTCTCTCTCTCTCTCTCTCTCTCTCTCTCTCTCTCTCTCTCTCTCTCTCTCTCTCTCTCTCCCCTTCCTTCCTTCCTGAAATAATGCCACTATTAAAAACACAAATAGAGAAAAGTATAATTATTTAAACAATATTCTTTCTCTACTTGTCAACTTTAAAATTTGAAAAATTAAACTTTGCAGAAGTGAAGAACCTTCACACATACCTGCAGTTCTTCCTAATGATGATGACATTTTGTAGCTATTCATAAACATGGGTGATAAATTAGTGTAATTCTTAGTACCTAATGAAGAGAACAAACATTGAATGCTATGTATTATGATAAATCATTGTAGAGCACATCACTTGCATAGCCATTTCATGTGCAGTAGAAGATCCCAAAATTTAAATTTTTAATTAGTTGTTCCAGACAACGACCGTGTAAAGTAAGCTAGCTCAGCCACATCACATAAATGGCGGGAGCTGGTGCTTTCCATGAAGACAGATGGAGGCTCTCAGCAAAATGAACCACAGCAGGTCAAGAAAGCAGTGGGAACCTCTTAGTCAAGGGAGTACATACAGTACACAGCTACTAACATTTTGTGTGTTGGACTGTGACCACAGAACAGTGAGACTGACCAAGCAAAATGAACTTAGAATACCTTCAACATAAATTCTGGCAACATTTTGTACATTATGCTGTTCTTTTCAACATGCATTTCATATTCAACTTAATAAGTTGTTAATATAATGTTTCATTATAGCCATGCATAAGCCATCTATTTTTATTCTAACAATTCATTTGCATCATATTTGTATATAATGAGTCTTTTTCCTGGTTATAAATTTTTGCATTGCCATAAGAAGACAGTAAAATATGCTTGAGATTATTAGATCTGATTTCTTCCCCTTCAATGTTAAGTTATTAAATCCAGTAAAGAAAGAGATGTCATGATTTGGTTGTGTCCAGATTCACCAAGAAGCTTTCCTAAGGGTAGATGAAGCTTATTGACTTCAGAGAACTTCAGGCCATGCCCAAATTTGTGACATATACAACCCACATGACAATGAGTGGCAGTAATATTGCAGTTACCAAATAAAATATAATTGAAGTCATGTTTGGCTTGCTACACCTATGTGTGACTTATGCATACAATCACTCTGTTCTTCAGAATTAGCTACAATCAATGCCACCTTGAGTCAACTTGAACATTTCCTTGTGGAGATGATTGACTCTTGGTCCCATAGCAGACCACTAAAGCCACACACACACACACACACACAAAAAAAACCAAAAAAAAACCAAAAAAAAAAAAAACAAAGAATGAAAGGAGCCACAACACAGTTAAAACAATTTACCCAATAAAATAACCAAGTGAAACATTCTTACCCTAAATAGACTCACAAGCCCCTGAAACATCTTAACTATTCCTTTACTATAGGAAACTAGGGTTGAACAAAAAGACAAGAGTTACTGTCTTTATTTTAACAAAGCACCTGGACTGAGACAATAAGAGACTCTTAGTTTCCTGACAGCTTGCTGATGAAGTTGTCAGGGCCCTGGTATCCTCCTTCCCAGAAACTGTTTCCTGGTACCTATAGAACATGACTTTCATTGATACTGTTTGTTTTTTCCTAAAAGGAGTTTTCTTTGTGGCAAGTTTCCCTGTACTCTTTAAACTAACTTAATCTATTTGAAATGCAAACCTCCAGATCTAATTTTCTCTCATATATCTTCCATCTCTCTATGCTATTGCTTTTTAGTGGGTTATAGCTAAAATGATGCATAATATCAGAGCAACTTGACTAATCATGCTGTGGGTAGAAGTTTATGAGAAATAGACCATGTTCATCCTGCTGAATTTGGAGTTAGAATGCATTTTAAAGTCAGCTTGAAGGTCAATTAGAATATTTGATTAGATTTCATATCACAACAGTAAGGTAAAGGTGAGGAAGAAAGATAGTGACAGAGGAAATGGTTCTGCAAAGAAAGGGGATAAAATAAAGGACAGTGGAGTCATAAAAAATTAAATGTTATCATATCATCTATAATCAACTTGAAGAAGTGAATGTAAATTATCATTTATATATGAATTGGGTTTTCTTTTTCTACAGAAAAACAGTTGTGTGCCCTATTATTGATGTTATTAGCGATGATACCTTCGAATACATGGCTGGGTCAGACATGACTTATGGTGGTTTTAACTGGAAGCTAAATTTCCGATGGTATCCTGTTCCTCAAAGAGAAATGGATAGGAGAAAAGGAGACAGAACACTACCTGTCAGGTGTGTAGAGCATTATTTCCCAACGAGTCATATTTTTATTCTTCCGTTAACCAAAGGACATTATAAATCTGTTCTCAATTTTTAAAGATCCTTAGAAATATTTATTATTGATGTACATTTTTACCTTTTACTCAATCATGTAGGAATCAATGGCAATACTGAATATGGTTAAAATTATCATGGGCAAACTTGTGTATTGATATAAATGCCAGGTATCTTTGGATGCCTTAGGCTTGTGATTATATGTATGTATATGTACACACATATATATATATATACATACATATATGTGTGTGTATGTATGTATATATAACATACACACATACATATAACATATATATATACATGTGTATGTGTATGTGTATATAATATCAACTGCCGGAAAACCAAGAGTCTACCATTTCTCAATCCAGGTGCTTTGTTAAAATAAAGACAAAAAATCTTGTCTTTGTGTTCTACCCTAGTTTCCTATAGTAAAAGAATCATATATGTGTGTATAAAATAAAATTCTTTATGATTTCTGAATGTCTTGATATTTCAAGTAAATATGAAATGCATATATTATAATGGATTTGTTCTCAAACATGGAATGACCAAAATGTTTTGGTAAGTATTCTAAATCTACCATTCTTACAAAGCTATCTTCCTTTAGCAATCATAGAAATAGTCATTTGAAAAGTTTTTGTGAACTAACAGATACCAATTTTTTTTGTTCAAAACTAAATGACTCCTTGATTTGAATTGTTTATCAGTGAAATATACCTTACTCTTATTTCTGAAGCAGAGATCTGTAGCTGGAGTTTTCTCCAGTCCTGCCTGGCCCACAGTCAGGACAAATCTCTCTCACCCGCCAGTCCCACAGCTGCTCAGACCCAACCAAGTAAACACACAGAGACTTATATTGCTTACAAACTGTGTGGCCATAGCAGGCTTCTTGTTATCTAGTTCTTCTATCTTAAATTAACCCATATCTATTAGTCTATAAGTTGCCATGCAGCTCATGACTTTCCAGTACCTTACATGTTGGTACTCATGGTGGCGGCTGGCAGCGTCTCTCTGCCTCAGCTTTCCTGTTCCCAGAAATCTCCTCTCTCCTTGTTCTGCCTATACTTCCTGCCTGGCTACTGGCCAATCAGTGTTTTATTTATTAACCATCAGAGCAACACATTTAACATACAGAACAGACCCAACATCATTTTCTACAAAATTACTCATTTAAATAACACTAAAATATCTCTATCCTCTTGTAGGTCTCTTGCCTGCATCCAAAAATTAATTGTCTAAAAAGTATTTAAAGAAGTATTTTACTAGACTATCTCTTTAAAGATGAGTTTAACAAATCACCTTTCTCTTGAAAAAAAATTGGAAAATATTGTAATCTTCATAAACAACATCCATATAAGGCCTAATCTATAGATGGCCTGTGTGATGGGTGTAAGGTTACTTTATACTTATCTAATGCATTAAAATAAAATACTGGATGGTAAAAGAGACAACTCTAATTATATGGTACTGAAAATTTAAAAAGTAAATATTGTTAACATTTTTAGGAAAAATACTACTGCAGTGAGAAAAAATTAAGTGTGGCCACTGATATTTGCATAAGACCTGTCAGTGTTTAGAGTATATAATCTGGCAATTCTTAAGTGCTTTATAATCTTCACATCTACCCATCCTTGTTCCTTGCATTAATAGGCTGAGGAAATATAGTAACTCTGATTTATTAACAATCCTCTTGTCCCGGGTTCTAGTTTTATTTAACTTAGACAATTTTTGAGTTTTTGTCCCAAGTAAAAACCATTGAAACACTTCATAAACACACTTAAATATTGTTAATGAATTTATTCAATTGAAAATGAAGTGTGTATAAATATGTTTTATTAAACTTACTGAAAATTCATTTGTGAAGGCATAGTTTATTTAACTTCATTGTTGCAATTGGAAAGGTAAAGTTAAGGTAGTCAACACTCCTAGTGACAATTAACTGATCTCCTTCATAAAAGAAAGAAAAGTGACTTAGGACGCAGCCATTATGCTCACCTTTTGCTAACTAAAATAAAAAGACGAGTCGTCTAACCCACTACGTTTTAGCCACACTTTGTGTGGTTTTGCTGAAATAGTATGAGAACCAATCAAATTTCTTACTTTTATTTATTTTCCTTCCTGACTGAACATGATTTCATTTTCTAAAATAATGAAAGAGGAAGAGCAAAACCTCAGTGTCTGCTGAAGTTTGAAGATTCTTTTGGCAAAAGGTTAATTAATTCATGGGCACTGTTGTATCAGCAGGCAGGTAATTTTCATCAGCAGAGCTGTGGTGTGAACTTTGTATTTTTAATCTATTATGCACAGATGTGATCATTTTTCTCACACTCATGCAAACAAATAAGTCATTCTATGCATGGAAGATAGATTTTCCCCCACTTGATTAACAGAACTCTGAACAGCTCAAGTGATCAGAGTGAAGTTGAGGTTTTAGTAGAATGCTTAACTTAAAGTGTCTCTTATGACAAAACTTTGTAGTCACTATAATTGGCTAGTCATCATTCTGAAATACAAGTATGCAACTGCAATCACTGTACACCAACTTGAACTTGTGACCTAAACTCAGTCATGTTTAAAGTAAAATGTATACTGACAATACTACACCACACTCTATTATTCTGACACTACTGTACTTTGGCTCTAGTATTTTCAGTTGTAAAAAGAAAGGGGTATATAAAAGGGAGTTTGGGAGTACTTAGTTTTCTCTAATCAGTAAAGTTCTTTGATAGCATTTAGCATGTCAGGTGTCTGTACAATGCAGTAATCAGATTCTTAAGCAAGAGACCATGATCTAGCAAATTGTGTGCCAAAGACTGTTCTTTAAATGAGTTTTATTTGCTTAGTTTTAGTGGTTCACACTTGCAGAAAATCACCAACACTGAAATGAGATATCTAAAACAAATTTTGGAAATTGTGGTTATTGAAAACTCTTAGTGCAAAATCCCAGCCTTTCTTCTTGTTTGCACCCAAGAACCACCAATATACAAGAGACAAAAGAACCACCATTGTAACTCCTATGGTTGTGTCTCTGACTCTAAGCCTGAGGGTCAGTTGTCATTTATTATCCCTCTTGATCTTGGAGAAATAGAGTTTAGCACCTCTGTCTCAAACACAGGTGGAAGAAATATGTTTAATGCCACCAATTTACACAATCAACTATAGTGATGATCTTTTAAGTTTGTGGCATTCAATTTGGAATGTACTTTCTGAGAAATGACTGAGTTTGAAACATACTGAACACGTTAGTCTTTATGACTATTGTTAGTCATACAATACCCAATGAAATAGATGACCCCTAGCAAAATTGCTTCTTAATGAAGATAGCCCTGTCAGTTTGGGGACTACCTTATTTCTATTTTTGTTTTGGTGATAAAATAGCTTGACAAAGGCAACTTAAAATAGGCAGGGTTTATTTTATCTCACAGTTCCAAGTTACAGTCCATCATATTAGATAAGAAAAAGAATCAGAAAATGAAGCAGCTAATCACACCACATTTGCAGGAAAGAGAAGCAAGAAAGGAATGCATGCATGTTCCCAGACAGATTTCTCTGCCCTCATAAAGTCCAGGGTCCTGAACTCAGGAATGGTGCTGCTGCACAAGTTGAGGCTGGGTCTTCCCACATCATTTGAGACAGTTCAGACAATTCCCTCCAAGACATGCTCCAAAGACAGACTGATCTTCACAGCCTCTTACTCAGACTCTCTGCCCAGTTATTCTAGACAGTGTCTAGTTGACAATTAAAACTAACAGTCACTGGAATATATTTATCACTTTCTTTCTCGCACATGAAGTTTCAGGTGATTTGATTTAGATAGTGAGATCAGTATGGTTCTGTGTAGAAATGCACTTCATGCACCTTGCTGGTCACAACGCTCGATCCTGCACATACAAACACTCACAGCAATCTCTGCTGTAGAGCATTTTACTCTTCAATACTTTATGCATTCTAGATGAAGCAAGAGGTCAGAACATGCAGATTGAATGTGGGTGTATAAGAGTTAGCTATGTTAATGCTACGGCAGTGTATATTTCTGAGAAAAAAAACTGTGACTAAATCCTACTGGTTGCATTCATATTTTAATTATGCTCTGAATTTGACACTCAATAGTTATAAAGAGACTTGTTTCCACTTTAATTTCTCACTGATTAAAATATATTTCTTTATAGGAGACCTCCTGGTTATTTCTCATCTATTAACTTGAGCTCACCACATCTTAACTTCCATTTAGTTGCTATTAATATTCTTAATATTATTTCTTTCATTCTTCCATCCACTACCCTGTTAAGTGTATCCTGAAAGTAAATAAATAGCTTTAGATATTTGTTTAATATTCTTGCTATCATGATGAATCACACACCTACATTTCATTATTGGCTTTTATTCAGGACATATTTTACTTACTTTCATGTCTTTTATTATTAACATTTATCTGATACACAATTACCCTTTATTTAATTAGAATTAAGTGTGTCTAAAGTATAGTAAATAAAGTTGATAACATGATTAGTAATACCTTTGATTACAACTGCCATGCCCTCATATAAAATTTTCTCAAGTGCTCTCTCTATAGTATTGCAGTGTGCTCCCAGGGGAGCAATGTAGAAGCTGTCTTTGGGGAGAAATCTGGTACTTTTTTTAACGATTAAAATGAAAATTATTCTTTCATGCTTGCTTAAGTCATGTAAGGAATTAAAGTGACACAAACTATTAAGTGAGAAATACCCTTGACAGAAGTAAGCTGTATTGAAAATGTATTCCTGATAATGGGACATGTTAGCATTGCATAGTCAGTGTGACTAGTGTCTAAATGCATAAGAAGCCATAAGACTAACGGGCTCCACCTCCATCAGTGTCGTGTTTCCTTCCAGAGCCTCTCTTCAAATGCAGTTTTGCATATTTTAAAATTTGTCATACTATTCATTAGTAATTTTATGTCATTGAAGTTGATCTTAGTTTGATTTACTTTCTGTGTTTGCATAGCAAATATTTGTAGCTGCTACTATTTTACTTATAAGCTCATACTCCAATTTATGTAACAATAATTGAAGATTCTTTTTGGCTTCAATTGTTATTTGTTAGTTTTCTGTTTCATTTGGTTTTGAGATTAGTTCTCATTTATCTCAGGTCGACTCTTAATTTGTTATGTAGCTGAATATGTTTTGAGTTTATTATGAACTTTCTTCTTCCACCTACCCAGTAGCATTATACATTTCATGTGCTATTATATCTGAATTTGTGCAGGAATGGAACCTAGGGCTTTGTGCATATTAAGCAAGCACTGAACCGAATGAACTGTATGCCTAGCCTCTAAGTGCCCTGCCCCTGAGTTACACCTTCAGGCTTTTTATTACACCTTGCTTTTTTCCTACAACTTGTTTACAACTCTTTCTTTTTTCACTCACCTTTCACGAGTTTTGTCATTCTGACCATTCAAAGTCACCAGTGGCTTTAGTTTCTATAGTGTGATAGATTAAAAGTGCATATTAAGTTTTGTAAAATCACCTATGGAGAAAAGATTCTTGTATTTAACAATAATGTATCATTTTCAGTCTATTCGATCTTCTAGTAGACACTTTTCAGGACATCTAAAATGTGCTTTAAAATGGAGAAAAACAGAACTACATAGGGACAAAACATGTAATATATCCTTATGCAACAAAGTATCAAGACAAAAGCTTAGGGAATGTCCACAATTTGAGCAGAATAAATGTTTTGAAAGAAAAGGCTGAACATTGACTGTTGACCTGTTACCATTCTTGCGTCCTTATCTTCAAGTCTAATATATGTGGTTTCACAAGACTATAAACATTCCCTCTTAAACAGAACCCTTTGAAGCTATATTCTTTCTAGACATAATAGTTTGTATTTTCTTATTTCCCCATGGTTAGAGAATATTTTGCAAGATTTTTATTACAGTGTGTTGAGGTGAGAAAAAACAAGGTAGTAAACAAAATTCTTTGTGTGATTCATTAAACTGTATGAGACTTATTCACTGAATAATGCTGCCATATTTGTCAAAGCATTTGAATTCAACTGGTTCCCATTAGCCCTGTTGCTTATTTTGACACATCTTTAGTATGAAATGAAAATATGACAACAGTAATAAAACCTTTTGCACCAAATATAAGCATCTTTTGGATGATAGGATATCAGGTTATGAGTATTACAGAAAAAAATAGAGAAAGGATAAAAGCAGGATTTTCCTGTATTTGAAGTGAGACCTTTAAGCGCAAGACAAAATATTCAAGTTCCAGCCTTGTTAGGAAATTGTTTCTTTACCCACAAAAGAGGGTTTTGCACACAATAACCAGAACTTATTTCTTTTAGCCTCTAAAACAGCACTAGGATTGTGTTTTCAACCTTCTAAGATTTGAGTAAGTTTCCTTGCCCAGTGTCTAAGCCAGCATAAACACTTCTAAAATCAGTGATATCTTCTCTAGTGCCAAATGCAACTCTAGAAAACCCTATGCAATATCCCACAGAACTTACTTTGTCTGTAAAACTTTTAAACTACATTCCACATTTAACATCAGTCATCTCAAGAGAAGGGTCCTGAATCTTTGCTTAGTTTATCTTTTCCAAATACATTGTACAGTGTGAAAAAGGGAAGAGAAACAACATTCAGTTTCCATCTGATTTCTGAAGTACTAAATCAAACAAAGCCATCATATTTGATGATTTAATAAAATGAAAACACTTGAAGAGTTCAGCACTGAGACATTATTAAAGCAGATTTAAACTTGAAATCTGAAACATATTTTTCATTGTATTATCCTATAGGAGTTTTTTTTTAACAGAAACATGTAGTGAGTGATTAGAAAGATGCATTTAGTGCAAGGGAGGAAGTGAGAAAACACAGAGTAGTTGTCAGTCTCACAGTTGAAAGCTATGATGAAAAACCTCATGAAACTAAAGAACAGAGAATGAGAACATCACCCAGGGAGACCCTAGGGGGGCTACAGATCAAACAAGGTATGATAGTTATTAAGTAAATACACAGACAAAACATGTAATGCCATATTTTACATAAGTGACATATGCTAGTCTAAGCACTTGTCCACAATCTAGCAGCAGCCAGATGAAGAAGTGGATGGACTATCAATAAGGATCATAAAAACAGTGGAAGCAAAAACCTCTATAGACAATTCAACGAGAGCCAGCGGTGGAAAGAATTTCAAGCAGGTCGACTGATGAATGGTGCTAAATGCTTTTAGAGGAAGCAGTTACAGAAAGGCTGCCTGAGTTCAGAATCAATGGGGACCCTTTGGAAAGAACTTATTGCAGTGGTGGGAGACAGATCCAACTTCACTTAGGAGGTGAAAGGGAATCAAGGGAATATGCAGAAAGGATGCTTTCAATGTGGTTTCCAGTAAGGCCGTAGGAAATGTCAGCCTCTCATAGGAAAGATTCCTGAGATGGAGTGAAGATTACTTTGGTTCAATATAGACTGCAACTGGGCTGGTTTGTAAGCTCAAGGGGGCAATCTAGAAGTCCAAGGCCTGAAACATAAATGAACAAGGGGCCAACTGTAGTCAAAAGAGCTAGCTGAGGTCATGGCATAGATTTTAACCTATAAGAGAAAATCAGATTTATTTTCTTGCGAAATAAGAAAGAATAGAAGGGTATGGGGAAGAATATAGACATGGAAACCATGAGAGAATTTGTGATTAATGCTTGTGGACTTTGGGTTGTGTGCATTGCATTAATCCCTAGATAATTAAAAGGAATCCAAAATTTAAAAAATACACTTGAAAAATAAGACATATGGACAAATAAGCACAGACAAATGGTTTGTGTATCAAGTACAGAATCTATAGCTTGGCTTTGAAGAAGCAGTTGGCTCCTCTCACCATTTTTACAGCCTTCTCTGGGTCTCTGTATCAGAATCGGAAGAAGTATATTACAAATTTATTCAGGCACATTGCATTAAAGAAAGAATTGACTTACTCAAAATGAGGGTACACAATCAGTACTTCTCAGCTGTGACAGAACACTATAGGGGGATGTGGGGATGAAGCAAAAATCCCCAAAAGAGGAGATCATAGGTTAGCTCAGGAACTTTAACTATGAACAGAATATGGCAATTGTTATCAATAATAATGTGAGCAAGAACACATTAGCTAATATATTAATCTTATTAATGGTTCACTGAGTGCTGGGCACTGTACTGAGTGTTTCGCATCTAGTATATCAATTCTCCTTCACCTATCCGTACAACGTGTAGTATTTACAGTCATTTGGATGATTATTACCCAGTCCATGTTGATGGCTTTGGTTGGTGGTTTCATTACTATGTAGACATACCTTGGAAAGTAAATTATTTCAGCTAATTCAATGATGATCCAGATTTTTCATTTTCTAGGCACTGAACACTTAAAGTGCACATACTTGGAAATGTAGCTTTTTTGTGATATTATAATGCAGTTAACTTAAGATGAACATGCTAAACAACATGGGTAACATTTATAGTCATTTAATATTATAAAGTGAACTATCCAAACAATCTAATAATTCAAATATAAGTCAAGTCTCTCTGAAAGCATTTTCAGAGAGAAACAATTCTGTCTTCAGAAATTATAAGATTATGTTAAGGAATCATTAGTTTGTTTTTGTTTTCTGCTACTCAAAATAAGTGAAAGTTATTTGATTCAACCTTATAGTTACAGATAGTTTATTTTTATCTATTCTGTTTTTCTCACACATTTATAAGAATGATGATCAACTGCAAGATAAAATTTAACTCACATACTTAAAATGTACTAGTACTTTGTCAAGAAGAAGCTAAATAGATGATCTCTGAACAGATTATTAAAAATGCATTAATTAACATTCTTAAGCATTATTGTAGGTTACTTGCAGTGCTTTTTTTGTCCTTAATTGTATGAAATGTACTCTTTAGTGCTATAATACCTTATATAGTTATTATCATAGAGTTCCCAAGGCCCAGTCAGGTGAAGTTATGTTCACTTCATAATTACCATCTGTTTAGCTTTCTTAGAGTTCCACATTACAACACAGAAGGTCAATGATAATCTATATGATAGGAACCCAGCAAGAGTAGACAAAACAAAACAGCTCTGAGACCACCAAGCTGAAACTACTGTACCTGATGGACTGCGTATTCAGATCATTATCTGAATCAAAGCTGTGAAAACACTGGAGAAATAGTTTTGCAAGATGGTTGATGTCCACCTACAATATTACTAGGCAGTTTTACAACCAACTACACTATTTAATTAGAAAACATCAGTGTAATTTTTAGCAGAGAGTAATATAATTTCTGTAAAGCAATAAGTTTTGTTGGTTTGTTCTTAAAAAATCTCACAAAATTAGCATTTGCATTCCAAATTTAAATTACTTGTTCACTACTTTTCTTCTTTGGCAGAGCATTAGAATGAGCAGGGAACTCTCCACAATGCCATTTGGTACCCAACCCATGTCCATGTAGTCTCAGCCTATGGTGGATATTAACCAAGTGTGAGAGTTGTTTCTGAAAGATACCACATACCTAAGTGTAATGGTCCATGTCTGCAGTCCCATCACTAGAAGACAGGATTGTGAGTTCCAGGCATTCTTGAGTGACAAACTGAGACCTGCCCTCAAAATAATTAAACATTAAAAGAAAGACCCTATGCTGGTAGTGTGCAATGGAGGCTGTATCTACTGTGCCCAGTAACATTCAAACTTCATTGCCAGTGTAGTTCTATTAGGGATTAGGCAAAATGTGTCTCAGTATATTCATTTACCATTCCCTAAAAGAAAGATGCAGTTTATCCATGAACCACTGTCTTGGTTTTTTTTTTTTTTTTTTTTTTTTTTTTTTTTTTTTTTTTTTTGGTTTTTCGAGACAGTGTTTCCCTGTGTAGCTTTGCGCCTTTCCTGGAACTCACTTGGTAACCCAGGTGGCCTCGAACTCACAGAGATCCGCTTGGCTCTGCCTCCCGAGTGCTGGGATTAAAGGCGTGTGCCACTACCGCCCGGCCAATGAACCATTGTCTTAATTAATAAATTAAAGTTAATTAAACCTATGTAAACTGAGCATTATATTTTTGTTCTTTTGTGCCATAAATTATAAGATAAAATAAGAAGTAACCCATCTGAATTAGACAAAACTAACAAATAAAAAGAGAGGGCACAAGAAACAGAACCCTATTTGCTTACACACTCAAGAATCCCATAAAAACACTAAACTGGAAGTCATAATATATATGCAAAAGCCATGTAGAAAAGCCAAAAAGAAAAATATACAAATATTGGTGAAATTATTAAGGCCACTCCACGTAGTTAAAAGGAGATTTATTTAATGGCGTAACTTACAAATTAAGGGATAAGTAGGCCGCGGGGTCTGGGGAAGGTGTATCGCAGTCCAGCGGTGTTCTCTGGAGCTCTGCTTGGTACACCTCTCCAGTCCAGGGTCCCGCAACAGAGAGAGCGCCCACCGATCCAGATCTTGGGTCCCCAGGCGCCTCCCTTGGCCCCGCCTTGTAGGCGTGACAGTTGCCGAAGTCTCAATGGGGGTTGGAACTTCCAGATCAAAGCTGGAATGGCTACCCACTACATACAAATACATAATAAAAAAAGATTTAAAAAAATAAAAGAAATCCCTGACATGACATTGTGAGACAAGTCACCACCAGAGATGCCATGGGGTTATTTTTGTTTGTTTGTTTGGCCAACTACTGCTGGGCATGCCTCCTCTCCAGTGAGACTCCATTGGAGGAAACTAGGTTTTCACTTGTGAGTGGATATAAATTGGAAATTGCTTCTGGATTAGAGATGGAGGCATGTGTTCATTTTTCCTTTCAACTCTAGGGCCTATCTGGTGCAGATATATGTAACCCCCGTGCATATTGCCTCAGTCTCTCTAAGTTTATATGGGTTTTGATCCTGTTGATTTAATGGACTTGTATTCTTGGTGTCCTCCATCCCCTCTGGCTCTTATTCTCGTTCTGCATTTCTTCCACTGAGTTCCCTGAGTCCCGAGGGGAGGGATTTGGTGGAGACTTCCCAGTTGTGGCTGAGAGTTCCAACATCTCTCCCTCATTGCATAATGTCTGGCTGTGGGTCTCGGTTTTTTCCCCCCTTTCTGCTGCAGGAGGAAGATTTTCTGATGGTAGTTGAGAAAAGCATTGATCTCTGAATAGAGCAGACTATCATTAGGAAGTATTTTATTTTGACCTTTTAGAAAAAAAGAAAAAAGAGTAGTATTTGGTTTTACCCTAGGTCCCTGGGATACCTAGTCTTGGTCCTTGGTCACCCTAGCATAGGATATGACTTCCATCTCCTGGAGTGAGCCTTAACTCAAATCATATATTAGTTGGCTACTCCCACAAATTTTGTGCCACCATCGCCCTGCCATAACTTGTAGGCAAGACACCATTTTTGATCCAAGGGTTTGTGGTTAGGTTGATGTTTATGTTTTTCCTTTGGTAGCATGCAACCTGTAGTCTTGGCAGTTGCATGGACTGTTTGGAGGTTCTTATGTTATCCTTTGTGACTCTATTAGGTGTCACCCAACCCTGCTATTTGAAGCTTCACTTGGTAATATGAGATGCTAGTTGGGGACATATATACCTCAGTATTTGGTGATTTCATTTAGATCATATATATGATATATATATATTTATATATATATATCATATATATATATAAAACACACACACACATATATATATATATATACACACTTAGGAAGATTTTACTGTGCTAGGTAGGTTTCCATACTGTCCCACAAATGGCACTTAATTTTTCTCTCCTCATAGATTTCCTCCCTTATTCCTCTGTACATTTCTTATTCTCCTCCCCACTTCATCCTCAATAACTATTGTATTTTCCTTTTCTAGTGAAATCTATCTTTCCTCCCTAGTCTCTTAACTCTAGTCCTAACCTCTGTAGCTTGCTTATCATTGACTTAACAGCTAATACCCACATATAAACTGAGCCATTTTGAAAGGTACAAGATAAAAATCTTGAAGTAGTTTTGATTTGCATTTCCCTGATGACTAAGGATGTGGGATATTTCTCTAAGTGTTTCTCCTGTTTGAGTTTCCTCTTTTGAGATTTCTCTTTAGCTCTGCATCACAATTTTCAGTTGGCTTATCCATTTTTTGGATATCTCCATCAGTTATTTAATTATTCAGGATTGCTTTAGCTATTTTGGGTTTTTTTGTGTCTTCATATGAAGCTGATCATTGTCCTTTCAAGATCTGTAATGAATTGTGTTGTAATTATGGGTATTTCATTGAATCAGTAGATTGCTTTTGGTGGGATTGCCATTTTTATTATATTAATCCTACTGATCCATGAACATGGGAGATCTTTCTTTCTTCTGATACCTCCTTTAATTTTTTCTTTGGTGTCTTAAGACAATTTTATCATACATGCCTTCCACTTTTTTGCTTAAAGTTACCCCTGGATATTTTATATTATTTCAGCCAATTGGGAAATGCCATTTCCTGATTTATTTCTCAGTCCATTTGTCAATTGTGTATAGGAGTGTCAATTGTGTATGTGAGTTTTTGGAGTTAATTTCACAATGAGCTACTTTGCTGAAAGTGTTTATAAACTATAGAGATTTCTTGTGAGACTTTTAGGGTTACTTATATATCATATCATCATCTGAAAATAAAGATACTTTGACATGCTCACTTGCAATTATATCCCCTTAATTTCCTTCAGCTATCTTATTGATGTAGCTACAATTTCAAGTACCATATTAAATTGCTTATTTGATCTTGATTTAACTTTGGCAAGTGTTATGTATTGAGAAATTTACTTTGTTTTTTAGATTTTTATATTTTGGTGAAGTACAGATTTTTCAAATTATGTCCTTATTATTCTCTCCATTTCCTTGGTGTCTGTTGTTGTGACCCCCTTTTCATCTCTAATATTGTTAACTTGGGTCTTCTTTCCTGCCTTTTATTTATTCTAATAAAGGTTTGATAACCTTGTTTTCTCAAAGAACCAACTCTTTGTTTCACTGATTCTTTTTATTGATTTTTTTTGTTTCTATTGTATTGATTTCAGCCCTGGGTTTGATTATATCTTTCTGTCTTCTTCTATTGGTGTGTGATTTCTTCTTTTCGTTTTAGACCTTACAGGTACGCTACTGAGTTGCCACTACGAGAGCTCTTTCTCTCTTTCTAAATAAAGGTACTTAGTGCTATGAACTTGCCTCTTTGTGTCTCACAAATTTGGCTTTGTTATATGTTCATTTTTAGTCAATTCTAGAAAGTCTAGTTTCTTACTTAATTTGTATATTGGCCAATTTTTATTCAGTAGCGAGTTGTTCAGTTTCCATTAGTCTGTAACCTTTCTGCTGTTGTTTCTATGCAATTTCAATCTTTGATGGTCAGATAGGATGCAGGGTGTTATTGCAGTTGTCTTGTATCTGTTGAGACTTTCTTTGTGTCAGAGTATGTGGTCAATTTTGGAGTAAGTTTAATGTTGTTTTGAGAAGATATATTATTTTGTGTTTGGGTGACATGTTCTATAAATATCTGTTTATTCATTTGGTTTTTAACATTAGTTAGCTCTCGAATTTCTGTGTTTAGTTTCTGTCTGGATGACCTATCTGTTACTGAGGGTTGGTTATTGAAGCCTCCCTCTGTAGGTGATTGAGGGTCAGTATGTGTTTTAATCCATAGTAGTTTTTCTTTTACATTCAATCATACCAGCATTCTCTTTTGTCTGGCACATAGATTATAAGCATTGAAATGCCCTCTTAGTGGATTTTCTCTAGATGAGTATGCAGTGACCTTCCCTATCTTTTCTGATTAGTTGTGGTATGAATTCTATTTTGTCAGATATTAAAATGGCTGCATCAGGTTGCTTTTTAAGTCCATTTGCTTAGGAATATCTTTTTCCATCCTTTTACCCTGAGATAATTTCCATCCTTGATGTTAATGTCTGTTTCTTGTATGTATCAGAAGGATGGATCCTGTTTTTATATTCATTCTGTTATATTCATTCTGTTAGTCTGTGTCTTTTATTTGGAAATGGAGACCACTGATGTTAAAAGACATCAATGAACAGTGACATTGATTATTATTTTTTTTTGTTGTTGTGGTGGTGGTGGTAGTGTTGGTGGTGATTGTGGTGGTGGTATGAGTGAGTGCATGCTTGCATGCGTGCGTGCATGTGTGTGTGTGTGTGTGTGTGTGTGTGTGTGTGTGTGTGTGTGTGTGTGTGTGTATTTCCTTGCTTTTGATTTTCAGGTCTGGCATTATTTATTCCTTGTGTTTTCTTGTATGTCGTTAACCTCTTTAGGTTGGAGTTTTCCTTTTAGTACCTTCTGTACTGGATTTAGATATAGATACTATTTAAATTTGACTTTGTTATGGAATATCTTGTTTTCCAAATCTATGGTGATTGAAAGTTTGGTTGGGTAGAGTAGTCTGGGTTAGTGTCTGTTGTCGTTTAGGGTTTGCAAGGCATCTGTCCAGGCCCTTCTGGTTTTTAGAGTCTTCACTGAGAAGTTGGTTATAATTCCAATAGGTCTTCCCTTTATATGTTACCTGATCTCTTTCCATTGCAGCTTTTCATATTATTTCTTTGATCTGTATGTTTGGTGCTTTTATTTATTTTGTGGGAGGGGACTTTCTTTCCTTATCCACTCCATTTGTTTCTGTCTGTTTCTTATACCTTGATAGACATCTCCTTCTTTAGGGTAGGGGTGTTTACTCTTATGAATTGTTGAAAATGTTTTCTGTCCTTTGAGCTGGGTTTCTTTTCCTTCCTCTATTCTTATTATTCTGAGAATTGGTCTTTTCATATTGTCTCAGATTTCCTGGATGCTTTTGGCAGGATTGTTTTATTTTAAGGTCTTTGTCTTGTGTTTCAGCTATGGTGCAATTCTCTGGGTCTACTGTGCTAGGGTTGCTAGGCTCTGGTGGAGGCATATTGTCCTGTTTGTGTTTTTATGCTGGAGTCTAGCCATCTGGGTTTGACAAGATTCTAATCTAGGTGTTAATATCTGGTCTTGTCTTTTTTGGGTGGATATTTTGTTCCCTAGTTTTGTTTGTTTGTTTGTTTTGTTTTTGTTTGTTTATTTTTTCTCTCTGGCTTTTAGGGCAGTGTGCTGGTTGTATGTTGCCTGGTAGGAATTCTTCTAAGATCCTGCTCTATGTGGCCACAAGAAGGGAGGAAAGCAGGGTGTTACATCAGGATCTACTTAGTCTCCCAGAAATGGCAGTGGAGTGAACAGAATCAAAGCAGGTGGTCTGCTACAAAGCTCTTGGAATGAGACTCAGGGATTGAACTTGGAAGAGCTAAGAGAGAGGTGAAGATCTCTAACTAGCCTACCTGTCTCCCTAGCTTGAATGATTCGTGGGTTCCCAAGGATTGCCCGCTGGATTTATGGCTTAAATAAAGTCATGAGTGTAGGGAGGATAATTAGAAGGGGAAGATCTAGGTGATCCACTGCAAATGGGTACAAAGAATGAGGAGAACGAGTGGCAGGTGGTCTGCTTCAGAGCTTGGGATGAGACTGGGGGGTTGGATTTGGAGGAGATGAGGGATAGAAGATCTACAGAATACCTATGTGTTTCACTGGCCAGATTTGAAATTTTAGTTCTTATAGAGGAATTTTGAACATGCGAAGAAAATAAAAGTTTATTTGTAAATAAAAAATCTTAGACTCCATGTTAAAACCCTTCAAAACCTCTGAATAATAGTGTGTAAGATTTGTGCATATCTTTAGATTTAAACAGATATTTTATCTTTTAAAATATCTCATGAATAATAAATAATTGGATTTAAAAGCTCCTTTACCTCCTTTGTGTAAAATGCTTCCATAACCAACAATAGATGCTTTCTGCAGACATTTTCATATCAGTTTATACTTTTGTTTTGAGATAGGAAATGGATCTTTTTTCATAGAGAAAGCACATTCTCAGTTTCCTGGAGCTCACATTAAAATGATTTGTAATTCTGTAGTCAAGATCACCACTGGTGTCTTTGAGATCAGGGAATCTTTTTAAGGACCATGTGAAAGGCAGCACCTTCTCTGCTCTGCCTCAGGGAATGTAGAAGCCTCAGATTTAACTGGGCAGGGTTTCTTCTGTGCTTCTGTTTTATCAACTAGTAGTAAAACAAAGTAATTTAATGGAGTTTTGTAAAACGTGTGAAATATAAATGCAATTTAAAAATTGTAGATGCTTTCACACCTTGACATTGTGTTTCCATTGAGGTTTTGAGGAATATTTTAGTATTTATGATGTCAAAACTATTTGCTGTAGTATCACTAAACTCCACACATTGTTTTCAAAACATATTCTTTTCTTTTTGTTTTGTTTTCAACTAGGACCCCTACTATGGCTGGTGGCCTATTTTCTATTGACAGAAACTACTTTGAAGAGATAGGAACTTACGATGCAGGAATGGATATCTGGGGTGGAGAGAATCTTGAAATGTCTTTTAGGGTAATTGAATTTTTCTTTATTTTTAAATTCTGAACATAGTATGTGGTAGCATGCATCATCACACCCAATAATTTACTGTAAATTTCTCAAAGTGATGCAACTTACTGATCATATGGTCAATGTATGTTTATTTAAAACCTTTACTAGAGTCTTATTGCATGCAAACTTTACTGTTAAATTTGGAATTTTACACTTTCAAATCATTTTCATTTATAGTCAAAATGTATTAGGGTATTCCTTTGTTGGAGTAGAGTGGTTTCATTTTCTGATTGACGCATTTCTCCTTAAACCAATCTTGTGTTCTTTAACTCATGTTTGGAAGTGTTCATGTGACCAGAATTGCAAATGCTGCATGAACTTGTTCTTAAGGAACTTTAAGATCAACTATGGTCAAAGGATTCTGATAATTCTGCAAGAAGCATGACTGTTCCAGCAACCACAGACATTAATACTTAACAAATTTTTGAAAAATACAAATTCACTTAATATAAGAACTTCTATGCTGTGGAATGTTCTGTATGGCAAATGTGTTGCTAATTAGTTAATAAATAAAACACTGATTGGCCATTGGCTAGGCAGGAAGTGTAGGCGGGACAAGGAGGAGAATAAAGCTGGGAAGTGGAAGGCTGAGTCAGAGAGACACTGCCAGCCGCCATGATGAGAGACAGCATGTAAAGATACTGGTAAGCCACGAGCCATGTGGCAAGGTATAAATTAATAGAAATGGATTAATTTAAGCTGTAAGAACAGTTAGCAAGAAGCCTGCCACGGCCATACAGTTTGTAAGCAATATAAGTCTCTGTGTTTACTTGGTCGGGTTTGAGCAGTTGTGGGACTGGCGGGTGAGAGAGATTCGTCCTGACTGTGGGCCAGGCAGGAAAACTCAAGCTACACTTCTAAATAAATGAGAACTGAGAACAAAGTTTATATAAGGTCATTTAATATTTTATAGGCAAAATTGGAAATGCAGCCCCCCAAAAGTATCTTTAGTCTAAGAAATAGATAAGAGGTTTCACGTATTTTACCTTCAACTGCACGTATTATTTTAAAGAACTATTTTAATGAGATTAACTATTCCTTAATAAAATTTAATACAAAGCACTTAAAACAATATACTTTTTAACAAAATCAATTGTAAAATTTAATGGGTAGAGTCTGGGTAGGTTTATGTAACCAGCTGAAAATTAGTTTTGACCTTCAAGTTGAAAGTCTGTTTTCCACTAACACAAAATTGTGTGATACTGTTTAAAAAATTGTTAAAATTGGGGGAATAGAAAGATGGCTTAATGCATGAAAATACTTGCTGTTCTTATAGGCTCTAAAAGAGGATTCAGATTTAATTCCCAGCACTCTCATGGTGCTTCACAATCATCTATAACTATAGTTCTGGACATATATCATCCTCTTCCAAATGATGCAGGCACCAGGCACACATGGTGCACACACACATACATACATACATATATATATATATATATATATATATATATATATATATACACACATATACATATATGAAGAAAAATAAAAATAAAATTTAAAAATATCCAAAAGATGGTCATTAAATTATTGAACAAAGTTCAGTTTTTTTTCTAATGTAGAATTGTCTGAAGTAGTTGAAATGCTTTAAAATCAATAGACCTGCCTGTTTGGGTTACATTTGTCTATAAACCAGATGATTATCATGACCATAAATAGATTTTTTTAGGTATTGCTGTACGTATTTATACTATGTGTGACTTATCAACCAAAAGTCAGAACCATGATTAGGACTGTCTTATTACTCTCAGGTCTATATAATATTTTTTTGCAGAAACTTTGAAGCCATTTGGAGACAGAGTCTTGTCAGTATAGATTTCAAAATGACAGAAATAAGAAATGACCCCCAAAAAACAGAACAAGCAAAGAAATGGAAGGAAGAAAAATATTAATAAGCACAAAACAATTTGCTTTTATTCTTAGAGGTCTGTAAGTTCTTATTCCTAGAGACTTTCTGGGCACTTGCTGGGATTGTGTGAGGAAAACAACTAAAGAGCAGCAGTCCTGCTGCTGCTGACCCAATGGCTTACCTTCTCTGTGTGTCCTGCTTTCTTAAAGTGTTCTCTTATCTCTTTTCTGCATATTGAGCTTGATTACCTGTCCATAGCCCCTCTTGCTATGACTACATACCTTCCACATAGGAGGGAGACTGGATGATATCTTCAAAGATAACTGCATGACTAATATGATTATTAAGAAAAGTCTGATCAGGAAGTAGGATGAAGTTGCATACATACTAAAGGTGTCATGTAGATGTCAGGAAAGTAGACGGAAGGTAACTGATGGCCCTAAGAATAATCAGAACCCTGAAAAATGACAGTAGATTCTGTGGTCAACTACTTAGGAATATTAACAAATTGCTCACTAGTGACTGTTTTCGAAGGTTTCAAACCATATTATTGCTTTAAGCATCCCCCCCCTCCATTTGTCTATGGGTTGCTCTCAGGAGAATATATTGTGATTTTTACTAAAACCTTGAATCAACTATCCAGGTTACATATTTCATGACAGACCTATATTCAACATAGGATACAAAGATGACTAGGTATGATGTGTTCTTACTCTGAAGGAGTAGCATTTCTATAAGGTATAAGTGTTATTGACAAAAAAATCTGATATTTTTCTTATATATGTCAAATAAGCATATGTGAACAAACCAGTTCACCTCATCAGAATAAGTGACTATCATAGTAATGTTTGTGTGGCTTTGTAGCTGTGGATTTTTCAGTTACATTTGTAAGCAAATGTAATATATTAGTATACTGGAAAGGTTTAAGGAAATTTTTTTTTAATTTATTTTAATTTATTTTGCAATACAATTCAGTTCTACATATCAGCCACGGATTCCCTTGTTCTCCCCCCTCCCGTCCCCCTCACCTTCCCCCCAACGCCCCCCCCATTCCCATCTCCTCCAGGGCAAAGCCTTCCCCACAGACTGAGGTCAACCTGGTAGACTCAGTCCAGGTAGGTCTAGTCCCCTCCTCCCAGGCCCAGCCAAACAATCCTGCATAGGCCCCAGGTTTCAAACAGCCAACTCATGCAATGAGCACAAGATCTGGTCCCACTGCCTGGATGCCTCCCAAACAGATCAAGCCAATCAACTGTCTCACCCATTCGGAGGGCCTGATCCAGTGGGGACCCCTCAGCCATTGGTTCATAGTTCATGTGTTTCCATTCATTTGGCTATTTGTCCCTGTGCTTTATCCAACCTTGGTCTCAACAATTCTCGCTCATATAAACCCTCCTCATTCTCGTTAATTGGACTCCCAGAGATCCACCCAGGGCCTAGTCATGGATCTCTGCATCCAGATCCCTCAGTAGTTGGATGAGGTTTCTAGCACAACAATTAGGGTGTTTGGCCATCCCATCACCAGAGTAGGTCAGTTCGGGCTGTCTCTCGACCATTGCCGGCAGTCTGTTGTGTGGGTATCTTTGTGGATTTCTGTGGGCCTCTCTAGCACTTTGCTTCTTCCTGTTCTCATGTGGTCTTCATTTACCATGGTCTCCTATTCCTTGTTCTCCCTCTCTGTTGTTGATCCAGCTGGGATCTCCCGCTCCCCCAAGCTCTCTTTCCCTCGACCCTCGCCTTTCATTACCCCCACTCATGTCCAGGCTGTTCATGAAAAAAAGAATGCATTGTCAATTTCTTTTATTTTTCATTGTGGTATCACTTTTTTATTTTAATTAAGGAAATGTAAGAACTTCTGGATATTAGCAAGTTAGATAAATGCCAGAATCCACATTTATTGAGTTCAATAAATTCTGAGTATATGATACTGATAGACAAACTTGATGGTCTTGTGGAACTTATATTTTAGTACAGGGGATTGATGATATACAGATCAATAAAATTTATTAATATATTAGGAAATAGTATTTAAGAAGATAATTATAGAAGGGATGAGAACAATGAACTGTTAATTGTTGGAAGGTGGTAAGGGGTTGAGATTTTACAGAGTTTATAGATTTGTAGATTTTGTAGAAAGAAGACTGAGTAAAGAGTAAATGATAAAATAAAATGAATTCTGAATTACTATAAAAGTGTCAGCTGTCTTCAAATGGTAATTTTATCAACATGTTACCCAACATATATTGCTACCATAATTCCTTGCATTTCATAAACAATAGCACAGGGAATGGTAATAACAACACAAAGAACAGTGGTCCTGATATTCCATATAATTTTGTTCATGTGACAATGAAAATAGTCTGCCAATTGCTGAGTCACTTGAGTTAATTTGAGAAGAAAGTCTAAGAAAGCAAGACTAGAAAAGGCCTTCCTACAAGCCATGATAGAATAATGACTAGAAGTTTGTTTTGGAAGTTAAGAAGCCTGGGTGCAAAACCCAACTCTAGTGTTATCTTTGGAAGTAAATTGGAATAGTTAGTACATTCCCAAAGTTTTAGTTTGTCCATCTTTATAGTGGGAAAGACAGAGCAATACTTTATATGTTTGAAAAAAAATAAATTATGGATTCAGTTTTGAGTATTACTGTTTCCCACATGTGAATTGTATCATAGAAGTCATCTCTTGAAATATGGTAATAAGCTTTGCAGCTTTGAGCAAACCACATCATTGCTGAGTATCATTTAATAATAACCTTATCCTTAAAAATCTTGTCATGAGAGAATGCTTACATAAAAAGCCCTTCAACACCTGAATATGCAACACATATATAAAGTGTCTCCCAAGTTCCCTACATGAGAATAAATAAAAGGATGAAAGCTGAGGTGAATTAATTATAAAAGAGTAAAATTTTAATGAAACATTGAATCAAGTCTGTTTCCTTAAGAAAATCAGTAAAAAATATTTCTGAACTTGTGGAAAACAGAGAGATGACAAACATTACGAATGCTGAGAAAGAGAAAGGAGACATAATGATGGAGTTTTTGGGTTTATATAAAAAATGTATAAGGATAGTATGGACAATACAGAATTATACATTACCCTAGGAAACTTGATAAAATGGGCAATGTTCTTAAAATGAGGAGTGTTAAAGCACATTGGAAATCAACACATTAATCTCACATCTAGAAAAGAAATATGTGAATTATAGGGAACATTTTTTTAGGCAGGAACTCTGTAGCCAGATAACACTGCTGATGAATTCTATCAAAGATTTCTATAGAAATACATAGATTTTAACACAAATATGTTCAGAAATTAAAAAAGGAAGTAATATGTTCCTGTTGACTTTATAGAAGCAGCATTCCTCTGACACAGGAATTTAACCATACCTCTACAGTACTGCACTACAAACAAATGTACCTTGTGAACATGGATTTAAAAACTACCTCACAAGATTTTAATAGTTAATCTCTCAAATTTATAAAAGATAATTATATTATACAATTAAGTGGAATTCATCACACAGATGCAATATTCACTGAGTGTTTAAAAACCAGTCAATATAAATCTCCATGTTAACAAACTGAAAAAAAAATAAATTGACCAAATGAATGGATTTGAGAAAAGTTTTAACAAAAATCATATAATTCTCCTACTTTTAGGTAAATAAAAGGAAAAAAATTCTCTGAACAAATGAATTATTAAAAATTTGATAGAGGGGTTGCAGTGGGAAAAAGTTAATAAAGATTGAATATACATAACTTACACACTTGTAGCATTAAAAAATGGAATGCAGGAGCTGGGGAAATTTCTTGGTAATTAAAGCTCTATTTGAGCAGGAAAGAGGGCAAGATCTCTAAAAACTCAGATAATTGCCCTTTGGGCATGGCAGTTTACCCAGAATTCTAACCCTGGCCAGCAGAGACAGACAAGGACTAGAACAAGATAACTAGCAAGGCTAGCCAATACTTTGAACTCTAGGTTTAACTGGGAAACCTTACTTACCTCAATAAGTAAAGTAGAAGATGAATAGAGGATGATTAGTAACATCAACCGTGAGTCTACACACACACACACACACACACACACACACACACACACATATTCATGTGTGCATGTGGGCTCATATACATGTACACATGCATACCACATACACACATACAAAATAAAAAAGGAAAAATGAGATGGAATACTATCTCCCACTGGAAGATGAGGAAAAGATAAAGTTGGCATTCTTACTAGTTCTACTTAAATTTGTAGTGGAGCTTTACATAGTGCAGAGTTATAAAAACAAAGGAAAACATCCTGGGAAGGAAAATGTTCAGACTGTCATTGAGCATTCTCACAAAAATCTCAAAAGATAAACAGAATTTTTAAAATACTATTAAAATACACAATAGTCATTTGCATTTCCATATAGGATCCAACTCCATCAACTGAAAAAATACTATTATTATATTATAGCACCAAAAACTTGGTCTAGTGATTATCTGACAATAATAAAATTGCAATTTCCTACTGTGAAAAGCAAAAGATCTAAGTAACTTTTAAAAGGTACCATATTTATTTGTTGATAGCTTCCACATTATAAAAACAGCTTCCTCCTCCCATGCATTAACACTAAACAGACTCCAGGGGAACTTTCTTCACAGAACTTGACAAACTAATTCTAAAACCCATATAAAAATACAAGTGTTGTAGAATGCTTAAAATCACTTTGGTAAAACAAAAAATTGAACAACAGTATGATTTCAAATGTATTGTTAGTTATAATAATAATTAAGATTGTAGAATAGGAAAATAGAAGGCAGTGGAACAAAACTGAAAATCTGGAAAAAAACCCACAAATATATGAGCATAAATTGTCAGCAAGTATTCGAAGGCTAGTCAGGAAAAAAAGTAACAGTATTTTCAATAAATGGGATTGTAAAACTGAAAATGCATGTAGAAAACAAAACAATATCTGCTCCAAACTCAAAATTATCGATTAATTGATTTAAATATAGGCCTATAGTTAGATAAAACAAAAAATTTCATTTGGAAAAATATACTTTGGCTATTATTATGGGGTTATTATTATTTATTATTATAACATTAGTAATCAATATTTTTATTAATAACTGATCATTTACTTTAGAGAAAAGACTGCTTTCTGTGTACCAATTTTCTTTCAGACAAATTCCATTGTAAAGTTCAATATATTTATTTGGTTATTTAAGCAAGGGAAAAGTCTTGGTGTATGAAATTGACTTCTTTTCCAACTGTACAGGCAATGGGGTGGGAAGAAGTTAGTGAACACAATAAACAGCAGAGGCCCCAGAACACAGTGTGAAAATGAGCTAAAGAAAAACTGTTATACAATATTACAAGAAATGAGAAATTTTCCCAGAAGTGTCCATCCAATGCAAATTTTAACAAGCGAAAGTGAGTGAGAATAATGTGCTAGTTGGAAATCATTTCCAATAAAAGTCTTCCTGGAATAGTTCTAGTAGGACTGTTTGCCTTTTTATAAGCTTAATTTTCTGCATAAGGAAAAGATATTATCTGTCAATGTAGAATACATGACTTCCTTTTCTTTTTACCTAAAAAATTATAGGAACTGTAATATGATCGAAGGCTTTCACTGAATTGAAATTAATCACACTATGTTCATATATTATTCATTATTTTGATTTATACGTTTTTGTGGAACACTTTTCCTTAAGGAAACTGTAATATTGTTTATATAGTAATTTATTTGGCTCAGTTTTAATAAAGTTACGAGGTGATAAATTGAGGTCCTATGTATATATGACCTCATAAAGAGTATAAACCAGCATTAATGAGCTGATCCGAGAAACGGCTCTCTAGTCACCTGTTGACTGCATGCTAAGTCTAAAACACTCCAGTAGACATATTTCTTGGCTTTAATGCTCAGTTAGATTTCCCCTCTCCCTCTTTTCTTACCTTCATTGCTCTATGGCTTTATGTTGTTGCTGCTGCTACTGTTGATAGCTTTAGGCAGTATCTCACTGGGTAGCACAAGCTAGTCAAGAACTCACAACAGCCACCCTCCGATGCAAGGATTATAGCTAGTATCTATCGTGTCTGGCTTTATATCTAGGTTTTCTATTGTTTAGTCTACTCCTCTGGATTGGCTCGTTAAACATATCTCTTATTCAGTAGGGGGTGGTAGTGGGTTAGATTTAAACCACAGAGTAAATCCCTTGCGTGTTCCTAAAGTTTATAACGTCTATCGTTTTTATTTTAAAAATGAAACTGAGTAAGTGCCATGTAAGAAACATAGTTGTTTTTGTCGTATCCTGCTGACTTTGTGTTTTTATGGTGTGTGTTGTTTTATTTTGTTGTTGCTGTTCAATTTGTTTTGTTGTTTGCTTGTTTGTTTGTGTTTGTTTTTTAAGAGAAGAAGAAAGAAAAGGGGTTTGGTGGATGGGAAGACTTGGAAAGTGTTGGGGGAGAAAAAGCCTGATCAGAATATATTTTATTTTAAGTTATGAGGGTATAATTATATGATTCTCTATATGCCCAGGGGAAGAACAAAGGAAATGACCAAGTAGATTAGACAGTAAGAAAACTTTAGAATGATACAACAAGCACTTACTGCTGGCAATGCTTATTAAATTATAATAGGTTAAAGTTTCATAACGTGGAGGACTACATTTCTTAAAATAAACCAGGAGAGGTAAAAGTCTTATGTACTCTTTAAACCAAACTATAACTTGCATGCACATTAGATAAGGACAGAACATGCAAAATTTGTCTTTCTGAGTACAGATTCCCTCATTTAGTAAAATATTTTCTAGTTATATCATATCTCCCCATTTTTGAAAGTTGAATAGTCCCTATTCTATATATGTATCTCATTTTCATCATCCAGTCATCCACTGAAGGACATTTTGTTTGTCTTTATTTCTTGCTGAAATTTAACTGCTTCTGTGATATAAAGCCAACTCCAACATGGCGAGTGATATTTTTCATGTATGTTTGTATTCCCTTTGATAGTATGATTGATGATTTAATAGGGATTTTTACTATAATGTTCTTCTGTTTTTACTTGTTTTAGGAATTAGAGTGATACTGGCTTCACAAATTAGTTTGGAAGTGTTCCTTCTATTTTTCTTATGTTGAATAAATTAAGAAGTATTGTCTATATTCTTCTTTGAAAGTCTGCTATTCAAATTATACTTTGAATCCATGTGAGCTTGGGTTTGCTTTTTAGTCTGAAGGCTTTTTATTAATCTTTCAATCTCCTTATTTTGTGAGTCTCTTTAAACTATTGATGAATTTATTTTTAAATTTTGTTCATTGGAGACAATGAAGTATTGAAATCAAATAATTCTGCTGAATTGGAATTTAATTGTGTCTTTAAGTTCTGTAGTAAGCTGCCTATGATATTGAGTGTGCCAGGGTTTAGTGCACATATGTTCAGGATTGTGATGTCTTCTTCATTGTTTCTTTGATGAGAATGAAGTGTACTTCTTTATTGCTTCTGATTGATTTAATTTTGGTAGTTTGGATGAATCCAGAAACTCATCCATTTCTTTTAGTTTTTCAAGTTTAATGATGCATAGGTTTCTTAATGTATTCCCTGATATTATTCTGAATTTTCTTTTGAATCTGTTATTATGTTTCCCTGTTTATGTCTGATTCTGTTAATTTTGATTACCTTTTCTTTATTTTAGTTAATTGCATGAATGTCAATCATTTTTATCTTCTCAAAGAAGCAGCTCTTTGATTATTTGATCATTTATTGTTATTTAATTGGGTCTTCGAAGTATGTTAATCTGTAAAAAATTTATTATGTTTGTTGTATTATCTTTATACTAAATTTTGTATAGCTTCCCATTAAATATGCTTAATCAGACAAAACAGTTAAACATGCATAGGAGTTATTAGTCAACACAAAATGAAGTCAATAGTATTTTGAGTATTTTGGGGTATTTTTGCTTTGTTTTGACATTATTTGTTTTATTGGTCTTTTGCCTGTATTGATCTTCATTTTTATGATGTTTATGGGTCTTGCTTGACTCTTGTTTTTGTTTTTTGATGTCTGGAGTGATGTTTGAGAGAAAGAGAGAGAGAGAAAGAAAGAGAGAGAGAGAGAGAGAGAGAGAGAGAGAGAGAGAGAGAGAGAGAACACATAACATTGTGTGGGTAAGGAGGCAAGTAGGATCAAAGAGAAGTTGGAGGAGGGGAAAATATAATTGAAATATATTGTATGAAAAATGTTTTAATAAAAATATAGGAAAAGAAAAATTGAGAAAATTGTCTTGATGATTCATATTTGATGTGTTCCTGAAATACTTCTATATGGAATGATTGATTCTTTTTATATCTAAATATTATGAAAGGACTTAGAACTATCTTAGAAATTGAGCTTTAACTTTTCTCATATAAAAATGGAAAGTTTAAGAAAATATTACACACAAATCCATAATATTTTTATCAGCATATGTCTATATAATTTGTTAATGAGATACTTGCCTTTCGATTAAATTTTAGTTTACAAACAATTTAAATTAGGTCATTTATTTTATGTACAGCATATATATGCACAGTTTCTGTCTCGTGGAGCTTATGCTACTGGGAAATGAAAGACAATAAGTTAATAAGCATAGTAATCACTCTGATAATTTAGATAAACTTGTGCTTGGTAGAAAATAAAGCTATATAAAGTATTGTAACAAACTTGAATGTGAGTGATGAAGAATTTTATTATTTAGAGTGTTCTGGAGTACTATTAAGAGGATATTTGAGCCTAAACCAAATGATACGGACAATACATCATGTACACTCACACATAATAATAAAAGTAAAATGTTTTGTAAATTTCAGTGGTCAAAACTTACATCAGAAGTCCAGAGCATAAACATCTGCAGTATCTGTTTACAATCTTAGTTGTGGGTTGCTTCTTTGTTTTTGTTTGTTAGTTTGTTGTTTTTATTATTTCTAATTAACATTAGAATATTTGATATCCAAGTTTGTGAATATAAAGGAATAAGAACACAGCAGAACAATCTGAGTTTAGATCTCCAAGTAAAAAGCCACCTGTGGCTGGGTGGTGGTGGCACACGCCTTTAATCCCAGCACTTGGGAGGCAGAGGTAGGTGGATCTTTGTGAGTTTGAGGCTAGTCTGGTCTACAGAGCGAGATCCAGGAAAGGCAAAGGTACACAGAGAAACCCTGTCTCGAAAAACAAAAACAAAAACAAAAAACAAACAAACAAACAAAAAAAGGCATATGCCCTGGAACACCTGCACAGGGGTTCAAATACAGGAGGTTTATTTGGAATATGCTGAACCAAAAAGTGGTATCTCAAGTTCAGTAAAAGACCCTGTTTCAGGGGAGCTAGGTAGAAATCAACAGAGGATTGTGTCTGACTTCTTCCTTTGGCTTTCCTAAACACACATGCATACACAGGCACAGACACAGACACAGACACACACACAGACACACACACACACACACACACACACACACAAGAAAGAGTGTGTATGTGCGTGTGTGTGTGTGTGTGTGTGTGTGTGTGTGTGTGTGTGTGTGTGTGTATGTGTGACAGAAAGAGAGGGGGAGAAAGAGAGGAGAGAGCAATTTCATATATGACCTTTAATTTTCCCTCTGGAAAAGTAAATAAATATGGTATCACAAAAATATTGCATACCTATTTTGTGGAAGTAGCATTTCATTTACACAATAAATAACATATCCATTAAAAATCTCAAGAAACTGATCTCAATAATTGTAAGTATGTGGTTTCACAATGATTTCTAGGACAAAGTTCCAACACTGCTTTTTCCATAAACAGTTGACTTGGAAACCTACTGCTAGCCAGAATTAATGCATTCAAAGTCAAACCCATGTACTTTTTATTAAAGAGCCAAATTTAAATCTCTATGGTAACTCCTGCAATAAATGTGCAACATCTTAAGCTATGATTATACTGTCACCCTTAGTGATGTCTATCTTAAGTACGTGACTACCAATCAGTTCACTGTTGTTCTCGTCAAGCAGAAATGTAGTTAAAAAAGGAAACTAATTATGAAATTCATTTAAATAAGCCTCAGCAGTTTTGGCAATATCAGATCCTAGATATGAGGAGTGACTGAGGTGTGAGATAATACTAAGGGGAGACTTTGATCTAACTTCAAAATTGAGTGTTAAGTACAAATGCAACAGTAATTAAGGATCACTGAAAAGATGATTGTAGATTTTAACAGATTTTTAATTATCCTTGAAAATTATCAACTTCACACTATTCACCACCTCTAAAAATCTGGCTAGACAGATCAAAGATTCTAAAAATGCTTTCATTAATTTTCAAACTAACCACTAATTTCTACTACAAATATGATAAAATGTATAGAAATTTTATCATAAAGTTATTAACCCTTTTTAGTGCCAACAGTGTGTTCCTTGATATTAAATTCATTTCTGTGATGTCTCACTCCTTTATAAAAGTTTTTCCTCCATTTCCATTTATTTATTCATTTTATAATGAAGCAACAATTAATTCTTTATACCTTCTCTTTGTTTTAATTGAACAATTAACTCCTGCATTTATGGTTCTGTATTCTCTATTTTAACTGGCCAAACCATTTTGTAGTCTATTTCTTAGGTGGCTCTCTGAAGTGTAAGAGGTTTTGAGAAATCATCAGGATTTTTGGAACTTTTAAATGAAAAACTTTAATTAAACGTCTATTTAGAAAATCTATCTCATAAGTCCCATGATGGCATGTGTGAGTTTAGTAATTAGCCCTGCTGACAGTGACTATTCCTTGTTTATCTCTATAACTCTGCAGAAAGCCCTCAGGAACTGAAGACTTTGTCATCACATTTGGGCCCCTAAATGGAAACTCTAGATTCCTTAAGGTCATGTAAAGTTAAAGATGTACTTGATGAAGTTAGAAATTGTGTTGCAGAGTTGAGGCAAAGTATAGGCAAGGTGACAGCTTTGAAAGCTAACTTAACAGCATTGATAATTAAAGAAGTGTCTGAGCATGGATGGGTTTGCCAAGAGAGAAAATAGGAAAAGTAACAGAGGAGGGCACGTCCTTAAGTAGCACCTACATCCAGGGGTGGGAGAAGGAAGAGAAACTGAAGGCAAAGCTGTCAGAGAGGAACTAAAATAATGTCACAAAAACTTAGAAAGTTATGGTGATTGTCAATAGTGTCAACTGCTGCAGAGAAGCAAAAAGTAAGAATAATGAAAGCTCATAAAAGGCTTCATGAGCAGTTCTGGATGATGGATTCGGGATTCTGGAAAATAAGATAAGGTAATTGGATTTTGAAGATATGTAGGGGAAGAAAAACTTTTAAAACACATTTACCAGCAAACAGGAAAGAAACTGCAGAGCAACTTAAGGGGTAAATATGATCAAAGTAATTATTTTATATTTTCTATCCTTTTAGCATAGAGTAATAAAACAAAATATAGACTGATAGCAAGTATTTAAATACAAAGTGATATGGGAATAGAATGGATAATTGTTCAAAAATGCCTGAAATATTGGAGAACTGTTATGAAGATGGTAATGTGTGTAATACTTTTAGTTAGCAAGAAAGCTGCATATTTATTATTTGACTACATCTTTATCAGAATACTGTATGTTCCTATGTTTTTATTATATAGCTGAATATTCTGAACACCATAGAAAAAGCTGTGTGATTGGCAATTGGTAGTGCTGACTATCAAAGCTTCCTCTCTTGGGTCCAACACCTGTATTCTGTATTCTGAGTTCTTGAAGTCCAGGGTAATGTTTAACCTTAGAGAAAAACATAAAAATATCTTCCTGAAGAAGGCTGGAGGAAGCTAAATCTGATTGAGACATTTTTCTTTGTAAATGAGTTGAAGGTCTAGTCTAGCCTTCATTATCTCAAGAAACGTGGAAGAGAAGATTGAACTGACATTGGGGCTCAATAAGAGGCAAAGGTTTCCTACAAACCATGGCTTCTTCAGAAAACATTTAACAGCAAGTAACTTTAAATTTCAAAGGATGATATCTTGCAAGGATAGGAAATGAGAAGAAGAAATTATCCTTACTATGCTTTAAGTATCATGTTGGGTGGGAAAATGCTATTTACACTAACTATGTGAGCAGAGTAAAATGTTAAATGTTGTTGTTTCATGTATCTGTACACACACACACACACACACACACACACACACACACACACACACACTCACCAGCCACATGGTTGATGATGTAAACAGGGCATAGAGCATTCTAGGGTAGTGCATTGCCACTAACCTACACCCTTAGCTTTCTTATAATTGTTTATGAACTTATTTCTAATCTGTAATGTTGTTGACACTGACTATTATTAATTTAATTTATTAATAAAAATTGTAACTAGTATCATATCATTCACTCACAGTGGGGTTTGAGGTCATTTCAATGAACACTTGGCATATACCAATGTAGTTTTTTTTTAATTTCTTTCGTACTTGTCTTACTTCATAAAAACTTATCTGCAAGATACTTTTTGAAAGAGAACCATAGTTTTTCATTGACAGCATTAGAATTATTGTGCCCCCCTTTCTTACCTAAAATGTATTTATTTGAAATAAAACATTGTAAAATGTTTTCACATGTCTGTTACAAGAAAGGTGCAGCAGATTCCAGTGAAGGGGTTATGAATCATGGCCATAAACAGAGTAGGCTTAGCATGAGTGATACCCTCTCCCGTCAGTTCCTTGTCAAATGCAAGTAGACCAGTAGACTTTGATATGCCCAGTTCTACCATTTACAATTCTGCTGTTCTACTGTCAAATGCAAGTAGACCAGTAGACTTTGATATGCCCAGTTCTACCATTTACAATTCTACTTGCCTATGGGTGACTTGAAAAAAGAACCATGTTTTATTATTCCTTCTCTGCTCAGTAGGGTGCTTGACACAAAGTCAATGGCCAATGTGTATTTGCTGAATAGATGCCAGCCAAATCCTGAGAGAAAATGCTGGAGAGGAGAAAGAGGTCACTCCCAGCCCTCAAATCCATTGTCATGCTGGCAAATCACTTTACCAGTTTACTAATTACACAGGAGGACCACTTTACAAGTTCCACAGGAGGACCATTTTACAAGTTACACAGGAGACCTCACTTCAACTAATGTGAGACAACTGAAGTTACGTGAGGATTTATGGTAGGGAATCTCAGGAACAGAAGGGCAACTATTTTCTGTGGTATCAGGATTTTTTCTTTTCTGAGTTTTTTGTATATATTTTTGGCATCTGTAGAAGAGCAAGAGATGCCACACACTGCAGCTGGGTACCCATGTGGTCTACTGATATTTAAAGGGGGCTGTTTGGACATGAGTTCTTGGGCAGCCTCACGCAGCTGTCACGAGCGTTGTGACAAGAAAAGGCAGATGTTCCTGATTTCGGACAATATTATGATCAGACACGGGATGAAACCAATATATAAGCGCTAAGTGTCCCACCTGAGACAAGCCACAGGCTCGTTTTCCCAGTATTTGAGTATTTGGTAACATTTACATAGTCACAGTTGAGATTTATTCATGATGTTAATTATGAAACAAGGGAATCACATAGTCTAATATTTTGACTTTTTAAAAAAATTTTCCCCTTAAATATGCTGTTAAATTTCCCCAAACTTCTAGGACTTCTTAGGCTTTAAGATTATTAACTATTGAAGATAGAAGAGTAAGACTGTTTTTCTATGTAATGCATTTCTGTTTTTACCAAAGTTATCTCCTTAGTGACACCCACATCATAGCAAATAAATTATTATTATTAATTTTAGTATGAGAATCTAGTCACTAGTTTTTTTTTTTTTTTTTTTTTTTTTTAGTAGAACTACCTTATGTTGAGGGATTTTCATCCTGGAGACTACTTTGTATTCTTCATTACCAGCCTGCTCTAGTCATACAATTAAATTAAGCAAAAGATAGAGATTTGCCCTAACACAGTCATGGCCATGGGTTGCCCTGTAGATCTAAAGGAGAGATGGGTTTTTCTAAGAGCAGCAGCCCTAATAAGATGTAGAATAATAACTCTAGAAAATGCAGAGCTGTCATACACCAATTCTCAAGGTCAGAAAATTGCAGGGACAGAAAGTTGTTGAAAGGCAAAAGTATCAATAGTGTATACATGATAAAATGTTGGCATGTACATACCAGGAGTATCTCCACTGGGAATTAAATTGTAGAGGATGGGCTTTTCGTTTAAGAATATAAAACAGTATGAAAGACTCCATCAGGTCCACTACTACTTACCATTCATATAGAACACCCTGATATACATACACATATATATGTATATATATATATATATGTATGTGTGTGTGTGTGTGTGTGTGTGTGTGATTTAGTTTCAATGCAGTAGTTTAGCTTAGTTCTATGCTCAATAAAAGAATACCTGTTTGTTTTCTTTTTCTACTTTATACTTTTCCTTTTCTTCCCTAAGCTTTCGTCCAGTACCACCCAACGGTCAGGGTAACGGCACAGCAAACAGAGCAGCTAAGGTTAAAGCCTTCTGAAAAATCAGTTCTTCGAGAATTTTGTACAGTAGTGTTGACTAGATTCACCTCTTTTTCCAACTCCATCCAGACACACTCTCTTTTCCCTACCACATAACCTTCTGAGCTCTTTTATCCCCACCCCCATGAATCAAATCCACATTGTGCTGCCCTTAAATTCATGGGTGTGTGGCCTTTTACCAGAGCTTGGCAGACCTACCTGTAGCAACATTTTTCCAGAACCTGACCTTCCCATTCCCATCAGCTAACAATTGCCAACAACACCTAGGCTTTGGATGTGATTTTATGTCTACTTTCACTCTCTCTGCTTGGATTTGGTCTGGCTCAAACTTGCATGAGAAACCTATTTTATATCCAATTAACTGTGTCCTCTAGAAAGTGAGTAGATGTTGTAAAGGGACAACTCTAATCTACTGCTTTTAGCAATAAGTTCTTTGCTAAACTAAGATGGGAAATCCTTGGGAAGAGAAAAAGTGAATAGACATTTATAACTAGACATTTTAGAAACAAAATATCAGGGTTTCTTTCTCTCTTTTTCTTTCTTTCTTTCTTTCTTTCTTTCTTTCTTTCTTTCTTTCTTTCTTTCTTTCTTTCTTTCTTTCTTTCTTTCTTTCTTTCTTTCTTTCTTTCATTTTGAGATATAGTTTCTCTGGGAATCCCTTGTTGTCCTGGAACTCACTATGTACTATATCAGAGCTTCTTATACCATAAGTAAGTCATTCTTACAAGAAAATATGTTTACATGACTACAAGTACAGAGATATATACAGAATCGATATATCAATTAAACATTTACTGAAAATAAATCATTTAATTTAAATTATACTGTTATGTACTTAATTTTAACATTTACTAAAGATAAAATTTTCAAACATATGAAATAGATGTATTTGTTTATTCTATGCAAAAAATAAACCTTGGATGAAATTTTGATACTTTAAGACATTAGTTCTCAACCTATGGGTTTTGATCCCTTGGGGTTGATTGACTCTTTCACATGGGGTCACCTAAGACCATTGGAAAATAGATATTTATATTACAATTCATGAGAGTAGCAAAATTATAATTATGAAGTAGCAACGAAAATAATTTTATGGTTGGGGTCACCACAACATGAGAAACTGTATTAAAGGGTCACAGCATTAGGAAGGTTGATAACTATTGTTTTAGGACATCAAATATATTCAGTGTCTTTCAGAATTTAGCAATGTTTTAAATTTATAATTGTTAATGGTTTATTTGAGTAAATACATAGTACAAAAGTGGCAGAATTTTATGTAGGGCCATTTCAGTAAGTGTTGAAAATTTTGCCTTAATTCCATGCCAAAATTTATTTAGTATTTTTATGAGACTCAAGTCAGCAACTCAGCCAACAATTTAAAAGTCAAGCATTCTAATGTAATACAATCCAAAGCTATGCTTAGTTGATATTTACATGACAAGCAGTGGTGATAGGAAAATATTATCCTTGATTTCCATAATTAAATCATTCTTTTCTGAACAAAACTTTAAATATACAGTAAAAACAAATGTTAGTCATTGTATGCAGTAGCTTCAAACCTAAGCTGGTTTACTTCAGAAAGCTTGGTGTCGCATACTGTCACAGCCAGCATTCACAGTACAATGAGTGAGTATGTATTACAGAACCAATGCTATGATAAAGTTGGGCATTGCAGTGCAAATGAATGGTGAGTACTGTCAGATGCACGTAGGATACAGTAAATATCTGATTTTGAATTAATCTTTCAGTCAATGTGCATTCAGAAGACTTTTACTCTTGCCAAACTTTTGTGGCCAAACATTCAGTTTCGTTATCTCCATATGAAGTCATGACCCACAGTTTAAGAAAGAGCTATAGGACAAATGGCATGACATAGCTGAATTCGAATTCCCTGTCTTCCTGCCTCAGCTTGGTTGCACTCATATTACAAGGATACATGTCCATGCTTGGTGTTTTTACTAGTTTTATAAAGTTTGAGACCTATATAAAACAAAAAATAATTCACAGGAGGGGGAAATGTATCATTTCATGAGATTGACAGGACCACCCTTTTTACACTTTCCCTTCTCCTGTGTGTGTGTGTGTGTGTGTGTGTGTGTGTGTGTGTGTGTGTGTGTGTGTGTAATGTGTGTGTGTTCATTGGATGCACATGCATGTGTATGGATTGCATGTGGAGACCAGGTATCCACCTCACCTGTGCTCAGATGCCATCTACATTTTTTTGTTTTCTTACTTTATTTTTTGAGTTTATAATACAATTACATTGTTTTCCACTCCCCTTTCCCCTTTCAAACCCTCGTATATAACCCTTCTTAGTCCCTTTGATTTACTGACCTTTTTTTTCTCATTCATTTTTGTTACATGCCCATATGTATGCATATATACATGTATGTTCCTTAATATGACATCTCAGACTGTATAATGTTACTCATATGCAGATTTTCAGTGTTAATCATTTGTTATCTGCTAACCAGTGTTGTGATCTTCTCAGGGAAAAGCCTTTTCGCCCACTCATCATTCCTTAGTTGCCAGTAGCTCTTTGTGTGAAGCTGAGGTCTCCTTGTCTTCCCCCCACCCACATTAGCATGTCCATTGTTGTTAACCAGGTTTATCCGATGTCTTGGCAGTCAGGTTGGTAGGACTCTATGGGTGCAGCTTCTGTCGTTCACATAAAACTGTCTGGTATTCTGGCTCCCCATCTTTGGCAACATTTCCCGAGCCTTGGGTGCAGGATTTGTTTTGCAGATGTATGCACTGAGACTGGGCTCCACAACTCTGCATTTTGATTCACTGTGGTTTTCTGTAATGATCTTTGTGTGTTCCAAAGAGAAGTTTGCTTAATGAGGGATAAGGACCGCACTTTCCTCTGGGCATGAAGAGAAATATTTAGAATGTAGTTAGGGATTATGCTGGGTTAAAAAAAATTAGTGGTTGTATGTTCTCTTCTAAGATCCATGACTTCACTACCCTCAAGCAGTTGGCTAGTTTTCTAGTTCCAGGCATGATTTCCTCTTGTTGAGTGGGTCTTGAGTCCAATGAGAAAATAGTGGGTTACAGCCACAGCATCATCCTTAGGGCTTTAGTGCTTTGTTGGTCTCAAATGTGAGTGCATAGCCTGGAATAACTGCAGAAACCAGAAAAGTAAAAAGGGACCACCGCCTGGGTCAGGGATCAGTAGGGGAAGAAATAGCAGGGTAGAAGTGTCTGATGAAGGAAATGAGGGAAAAAAATGGGCTGTACTTAGAGAGGGAGATAAATGCAGAAGGAGAAATGAGGCTAGAATAACAATAAGGATGTCTGAAAAGAGTCATAAGGAATCATACTATTAACTAGCTCCCCTAGCCCTACAATACACATAAGTCTCTATAAGCATAAATGTGAATGTATAATTTAAATGAAATTTTACATCTAAGTCTAATAATGCTCCCCCATCAAAAGCCATAAACCATCTAACAAAAGTATATCACGGAATATTACTATTGCCTTTTGTTGCCCCCAAGAGGTAGAAGTTAAGTTCCTATGGCTGAAGATACCATGCACCTGAGACACGGCCCACAGCCACCTGACCAGGAACTGCCTTGAATGCCTCCTCCCTCTGCAAGGTGGCACCAGAAGCTCCCAAGCAAGCTTCTAAAGGAGGGACAGAACTAACATTCCTACCCAGGCATGACACCTACGAATCAGACTTTGTTTTTTGAGACAAGAGTAGTGACTGCCATGGAACTTGCCAAGTGAGTAGGTTGGGTGGCTAGTTAGACTCTGACATTTACCAGTCTCTGTATTCCTAGAGGTAAGATTATAAACGTAAACCACCATGTTCATTCTCTCACGTGTGTTCTAGGCATTGAACTTAGGTTCTCATTCCAGTGTGGCATTTATTCAACCATCTCCCCAGCTTCCGAAAAATGTTTTTTTTTTCTATTGTGTTCTTCTAGTATAGGTAAGATAAATTTAACTTACCCAAGTAGGGGAAAGAATATCATCAAAATATTGCACGAGCAAAAAAATCAGTAAAACAGAAAAGCTGCCAAGTTTTATGCTAAAATGAAGCAAAACTTCCTAGTGAATATCACATGACTATCAAGTAAGAATAGTGGCTTCATGAATATTTTTGTACCAGTGGAAGCTTTTGTAGAATTTGTTACAACTGTAAGAATCAAAAAGTTTGTCATCCATCTACTCTCTCTCTCTCTCTCTCTCTCTCTCTCTCTCTCTCTCTCTCTCTCTCTCTCTCTCCAGCACCCCCGTGTGTGTACAAAATGGAGAGTGAGGTACTAATGGTGACTATAATATATACTATCAGTATTACCATTTTTTATCTTTGCAAGGACAATGAAAGCAACAACTCTTGCTTCTCATTCAGTTATATGATAGGCATGTTTTGGGATATCATGCAGTTTTCCATATTTCACTTTGTTGTTTTTAATAAATTAAATCAATCAGTATATACTATGAACCTAAATTAGACTTACATTTTATTTTAGTTATAGCATAGACTACTGGCTGATCTTTTTAAATTTAGTGGTTTTTTTTTTGGTTTAATACCTAAATTGTATGTATCAGGTTTACAAAGTAAAACATGATGCTTCTAAGATATTATATATATATATATATATATATATATATATATATTTATATAGTCCCATACAAGTATGCATAAATAAAACATCTAAAATCAAATACAAATATTTAATTATATAAGGAACTGAGAATAAAGAGCTGAGGGGCATGTTATAGAGATAGGTAGTGCATGTTATATTTCATTGAAAACAGATCAATGAAAGACAGGATAGACAAAGACTCTTTACAGGAACAAGCATGTGAACTAGGCCTAATAGAGGACATAATGGTTCGAGAAACATATGCATTAATTCATAATTTTAATTCCCCAAATTGTGTCAGGCTATTACACGCCTCTCTGTTTCATTATCATCACCCTAGGACATTATCATCTCGCCCCTAGATTATTGCAATGACTCCTTAATACATCTCTCCAGTCTACTGTGTTCAAATTCATTTTCCATATAAAGACTAAATATCTTTACATGTCCTAGTTTGCCTTAATCATCACAACAGCCCTCTTGGGTACATCTTCCCAATCTTTTTTATTACCTACAACCTAAAGCATAGAAAGAAAACAAGTGAGGTCACTCAGCTGGTAAGGGGCTGAGCAGGAATCCAATCTCAGCATCTGAAGACACACTCATAACCATTGATCCGAGTGGCCTCCGTTATATGCCATTTATTTTTATAATTGAGGAGGTCATAAACAATGGTTCATTGCAGAGATGGTTACAGACAGGGAAGAAGGTGAAACTCAGAATAAAACAGGTAGCTATCTGTATCAGCCTGGCACAACTTTAAATCAGAAACAGTTCCTCTTGAAGTACAATTTCAGATGCCGGCTTATGACAATTATCTTTATTATTTATTTACTTACTAGAGACAAGGTCTTTCACTCTTGCTTACACTAGCCTGGGACTAAGTGTATAGCCTAGCTAGGCTTAAACTTGTAGGGGTTCCCCTGCCTCAACCTCTGGAGCTCTGAATTTATAATCATGAATCACCACAACCAGCTGTTTGTGAACTGTATGATCCTTAATTAGAATGTCACTGCTGTAGGTGCCAAAACACATGAAAAAGATAAAGTCAGTTAGTTAATTTTCTTTTGGCAATGGGGAGAAAATCAAGTAGATAATCAAATGAGCAATGGACATTTTACATTTTGATTAACTCTGAATCATCAAAGGAAGTTTATAAAAAAAATCTGGAAACAAACACACTAGCTTTAATTTTCTATGGATAAAAGACTATATTTTATACACAGTCAAATTTGGTTGACAGAGATATAATACATAAATATTAATCTGTTGAAAGCCTCAGAAACAACAATCAGATTTGCTTGATGATACAAAGAAATCTGGGCATTACCAGTTCATGTGGAAGAGACAAATGTTTTATTCAGTTTATCCTATTTGTTCAGCTCTTATAAAATAACTTCAGAAAATATAATGTTGTATTCTAGTTGAAAAATAATTGACTATGCTTTTAAACTCATCGCTGTGTACCTAAACTGTTAAGACACTGATATTATATTTTTTTAAAAAATGTAAAATTCAAGATTTTAATGTGTTTTATTTCAAAAGACAAGATTCAGCAACCCTATATCAACAACAAAATTAAATGCTAGATAAGCAATCATTTTACTTGTTCCTAATTTTTGTTTGTTTGTCTGTTTGGTTTTCTTTTGTTTTTGAGACGGAGTTTCTCTGTGTAGTTTTGGTGCCTGTCCTGGATCTCACTTTGTAGACCTGGCTGGCCTCCAACTCACAGAGACCTGCCTGACTTTGCCTGCCAAGTGCTGGGATTAAAGGTGTGTGCTACTACTTACTTGTTCCTAAATTAAGCAACAGAATCTTCAAGTAGTTTCTATGATCACAATTTCTTTCCAGTGGAAAAGTTAAGGGCATGAGCACTGACAGTTTTACACACATACATAGATAGTGAAGGTGACAGTAGAAAATTCCTGTTTGGGTTATGATTGTCGCTCAGTTGATCGTGATCACCTACTGTGTGCGTTGTTCTTGGTTCAAGCCCTAGTATTAGCCTAAACCAGCAATACAAGTCTGGCATTGCAGGCCTCTGATACAGGCATTTAGGAGGTAGATACAGGAAAATCCAAATTTAAAAGTCTTCCTCGGCTACATAGTAAGTTTCAGGGAAAGGTGGACTACAGAGAGACTTGTCAATAAACGGAAATTCTATTTGTTTGTTTCATAGTACATGCTTTGATTTTGACTCATGTTCCTTTGCATAATTCCCAGGGTGCTGTGATTCCCAGAGGCAAGTGTCCACACCTGGCATGCACATTCTTCCTCGGGGTCTTATTATTCCTCTATTTGTTAGCAATGTTTTTAGCCTTTCGTCCAAAATATTTACTAAAGAAACTGACAGAGTAATCATTAAGGTAGTCACACTCCGTGCAGTTTGTAAGATTTGCCCACATACTTTTATTTTTACTTTCTTTTTATTTATTCTTTGTGTCTTTCACATCATTCCTCCTGATCCCATCCATCTCTATCTCCCCAAGAGTAAAACAAAAAATAAAATTCAAGAGAGGAAAAAAGGGAAAATCTCATGATGGATGCTGCACTGTGAAACAGTGAGTCACGCAGTAAACCCCTTTATCCATACATTTTTACATGCAAACGTTCATTGCAAAGAATTATTGGTCTGGTTTGAGGTCCCTGGTCTCTGCCACACCGTCAACACTGCGCGCCCTCACTAGAACTCTTCCTGGACAGCCTGTTGCTGTCCTATGTCCTGAAGATCCTGCAGCCCTGGGTCCACAGGACAAACACCCCTACCCTTACCCCCTTGCTCCAGCAGATCACAGATGGAGTGGATGTTGGGGTGAGTCAACATAAAACCCTGATTCTGGGCTTGTTACCCACATACTTTAAATTGAAATTTATGTTTCAACTTCCTCATTTTTTGTCTAGAGAGGTGGTTCTCAACCTGTGGGTATTGCAAATGAAATATCCTCCATATCAGATATTTGCATTATGATTCATAAGAGTGGCAAAATTATAGTTATGAAGTAGTAATGAAATAATTTCATGGTGGGGGGGTTACCACAACATGAGTAACTATGTTAAAGAGTTGCAGCATTAAGAAGGTTAAAAACCACTGGTCTAGTATCAATGTGTTTGGCAATGTTGCTAGAGTTTTCCTGCCTGGCCCAAAGTCAGGACAAATCTCATTCACCCGCCAGTCCTGCAGCTGTTCAGATCCAACCAAGTAAACACAGAGACTTATATTGCTTACAAACTATATGGCCATGGCAGGCTTCTTGCTAACTGTTCTTATATCTTATATTAACCCATTTCTATTAATCTGTACCTTGCCACGTGGCTCGTGGCTTATCCGGAATCTTCACATGTTGCTTGTCATGGCGGAGGCTGGCAGTGTCTCTCTAACTCAGCCTTCTACTTCCCAGAATTCTCTTCTCTGCTTGTCCCGCCCATACTTCCTGCCTGGCTACTGGCCAATCAGTGTTTTATTTATTAACCAATCAGAGCAACACATTTGACATACAGACCATCCCACAGCATGGCAACTCTTTGCCAATATTTGATCAATTAAGTGTATTACATTTATATTAGCTTAGTATTGATATTACTATGCAGTCCTATTTTTATATCTTCATTTTTTGAGAAGGTTTGCCAAAAGAAATGTACTATGAATATTTATGATATAGTCTATGAGCACTGATGGGGGATGAGTTGAATTCCAGGTCTCAATATTTACTGAGATACTGAACAGTTGCCACCACCACCAGTAAAGCTCATAAGCATATTTAAGAGACAAAAATCAAAGGAAGATTCTATCCTGCTTTATAAATCAGTAATCATTATTGGGAATTTTACATTTGTGTTTGCGCATAGAATTTATCTTCACCATTTAGCAATATAACATAAAACCAGCACTCCCCTACCTATTAAGGCAGAAAGGCCAGAGTTTTTTGGGATCACAATACTTCAATAATCCCATTGTCTGTTGTGTGTGCATGCTCAGAGTGTAGTGGGTAGAGATTAGTATCTTTTCCTCACTCTACTAGATTCCAGATGACTGATACTGCTATTGCACATGACAGATAACTAGATGAAATAAAAAGGTATTAATAAAACTGTTATCTGAGAGGGAAATTTTCAGAAATGAGAACCAAAGACTCATGTAATGCTATATATACACTTTAATTTTAATTAAAATGAAATGAATGAGTCATGAAGTAAGAATGGACTAAAGTGAATGATCTAATTTAATAGAGAGAGGAATTGAAGGTAAAAAGATATAGCAAGATTTGTTTGTTCAAATTTACCTAGGCCTGAAGCATGGGCTGAGAAAGAATGAGAGTCATATGGCTGATTTTCAGGTTATGCATGTCAGAGAACGTTTTTTATTACCATGTGTCATATGAGAAAGGTGGCGGGGGGTGAGTGTCTCAGACTTACCTTTTGGTTTCAACAGTTTTTTTTTCCCCAAATGTCAAGTTCACATATTTGGGGTTACTATGTCTTGAGCCCTATTGTTAACATAGAACTCATAAGACCACAAGCTGTGAGAGTGCCAGGAATTGACAGAGTGGATACAGAGCCTCCTGGACATTGCACATAACCCCAGTGCTAATGCACATTTGCAATATAAAAGTAAAGAGCGAGAACTCTGAGGACAGGTGTCAATCACTGCTTGATGACTCATTGTACAATCTGAATTTGCTGTGGTGTACACTTACTATGTACTTATAATGATTTATTTTTTACTCCTATGTTTTTATATTTTGAAAGATAGCAGTTTACAGTGCTAATGCTTGTCATTTAGGATAAATTCTATCGTTTTCTGATGACTTCCAATTATTCAAAATCCCTCTGTTCTTTGTAAAGGCCTTGCTATGTAAACAAAAATAGCGGACACGTGTGTCTCTTACTCACAGGCCCAAGCTGACAGAAGATCTTTGAGTGTATATTGTTGATCTCTCTCTCCATCCAAGTCAGGAGAAAGAGCAGGCTGGAGAAATGGCAGATCATGTGTAATATGGTACCTTATGATTGTGATTGGCTACATATAGATCCACCTGCTCTTGGTAGTGATCATCTTCAATGCTCATTTGTCATCATTTTCTTAAAACTGTGCTTTGCTTTGGAAAAACCTCTCTCACTCCCAAGAGTCTGCAGAGAGAAATGGTCTCACTTAGTCTCTTTCATAGCAGACAGCTACCAACTGTCTTCCTTATTTGTGCAAACAGTTGCTGGTGAGCTATATTACTAGTCCATAGCTCTCTTTCTATGCACCATATTCTATATATAAGGCCCAGAAACAAGTTGAAGCTAGACATGCTTTAATTCACTTCATCTTTTGACCTGTCAGTTCTGCTATACCATCAGATCAAGCCCACTCCCAAGATTCTTTAGATTAGACACCATTTTTATTACACTAGAAATGAGCTTTTATTGCATGCTTGATGATTTTTCCAAGAGCATTTTAAGCACATTTTTCTCTGTTCAAATGGCAGTACTGGAATAGCTAGCCTATTTACTATTCATAGGATTCTATTTTTTTGCACTGAACCCCATTTCTTGTTTTTTTTCTTTTTTTGTCTAATCACTGAAAAAGAAGGGAAATCCTTCTTACTGCTAATATAGAACTCTTTATAATAATGAAAGGACCTTAAATTCCTTGGCTCACTACGTACTATGCTACTTTTCTGAATTCCTGTCACTTTTAAGAAAACCATGGTTATAGTGAAAATGCTGAGAACTTTGCTAAATCATGTTTCTTTGAGGGAATGAGAGATTGCTGTGAGATTCCGTATAAGTCTGTCATTAGTGCTTGTAAAGCTGCTATAGTGTCAGTCAACCTCGTTCACCGTGAGCTGTGAATTGTTTTTTTTATTTTCCTTTTGTGCTATATGGTGCCCTCTAAATAACTTTCTCAGTTTCCAAGAACTATGAAACAGCTCACATTTGATGAAGTAATTTGTCTTAATCCTTAGTTTTCAAATACATCACAATATGACGTATCTGCATCCCAAATGTGCTTATCTCCTCTTTCTTCAGGCAGTGATTTTTTTTCCTTCATGTTAACTTTGGTAGTTAAATTTTAAATTGTCCATTTGCTCATTTAGGCAACATATTAATTGATTTGCTGCTTTGAGATGTACATAACTTGATATCTGGCTCTTGGAGCTACAAAACAACCAGGCATCTTTGCTTTTTTTGTAGTCTACATCCTAGGTGAGAAAGGAAAAAATATATGGACACTGAAAATCTTTATTCTAAAAATCTTTTGAAGATTTTCTTTTTAACTTATGTGTATATGTGAGTGTCTATGTGGGGTTTTGTGCACATACCCATGCAGGCACATCATCCACATGGTTTCTGGGGCTTTAACTCATGAGTTGGGGTATCTCTGAGGTATCTCTCCAGCATGTAGAAATGTATCCTGTGGGATGATGCTTTGGCTAGGATAAGAACAAGGAAGAGGCATTTCATTTAATGGAAAAGAGGCATGACAGAATTACACAGGTATAGAGTAAGCATGTGAAAAGGCTTTGATGTGTAATAAAATGTATAATGTGATTCTAGCAAATAGGTTTTTATAGAGGGAAATAATTATGTATCCTCTTAGAGGAACTGTGAAAGAATTTTGTATATATTTTCAGTTCAATGAGAAACCAGTGAAGGATTTAAACAGTGAAGCAAAGTCACATGATTAAGTTTTTAAAAACCTTTCTGATTTCTTAGAACAAAATAAAATTTCAGAGAGCAATCATTGATGAAGCAACTGAATAACAAGAGAATCAAATTAGGTCAAGGATGGTGACATTGAAGACAGAGCTGTGTTGTGATTTGATTTATATTCCCCCAACATTCATATGTTGAAGGGCAGAATCCCCATATGACTGTACCTGAAGAATGGCTCTGTAAGCAGTTGACCATTAGTTCACAAAGGTGGAGCTTTAATCTGAAAGACCTGGGTATGTTATAAGAAGAGGAAATGACAACATAGCTTTCTCTGTATGAGTCTTTGAGGAGACAGCAAGTAGGTGCCCATTTATGATCCAGGAAGAATGCTTTCATTAGAAGGTTATCATTCTAGCAGCACGATGATAGATGTCCCAACATCTCAGACATTAAAACTACATTTCTGTTGTTGAAGTCATCATCTAGCCAGGATCTGGTATTTAGTAGTAGCATCATAAGTAAATGAATATTCTGTAAATTATTTTATAGGCAGTACTATCAAGGTTGGTTAATGGGTTGAATGTGTTTTAAAAAATAGATAGATAAATCAGTTATGACAATGACTGTGATTTTTACTTTATTTCTTATTTAATTTGACCAGCCATCTGGGAGATTGGTGGAATCATTTAATAACAGTTTGTAAATTCCTGGGACAAAATAAGATCATACTGGTAGAGGAGGGTGGATTCAAAACTTCAACTATGGACTGGCATATTTCGTTATCTCTGAGGCAAACAAAAATATAAGTATTCAGTAAAGGTTTTGCTATACTAATCCATGTCCCATTGGAAAAGTCTAGGTTTGGGATATAAAGTTGAACTTGTCAGAATTTAGATAATTTCTATGTTGATACAACAAACGAGACCGACTTCAAGCCTATGAAAGGAAATGGAGACCAACATTTACATGGTAGTTTTAGAGAAGGGAGAACTGGGAAGTAGCACATAGGAATGGAGATTCCAAAAATGGAGTTTCCTACATAACTCATCTAGATAAACATTTGTGGCTTCTACCATGCTTATTTTAAGAAAGAACAGAAATGAGCATCATTTCACAATGAGTAGAAAAACAAATGAAAAAAAAAGATGTGATGTATCTATAAAATACGGTTTATGCTATTTTACATAGGTGTAAATGAAATATACTGGATGTGAATGTTAATCAATTTATGATTTCTTCATGTTTTATAGATTTTTTTCATTGGCTTTGGGTATTTAAGATGCCCACTCTGAAGTCATGGTGTGCAATTTATAGGGTGAAGTCATGATATCAAGAGAATAACAGAGGATGATTAAGTCAGACACATTTATAAGATATAAGGGATGTGCATAGACTGATCTGTAAACCTTGATTTACCATTGTGGGGAGAAAGATCAACTATCTTCACTTAAATGAAAGAAGAATTAAACATTTCTGCAATTAAAAGATGGGGTGTAGATTTCATGCTCAATGGGTGGAGGAGTTATGAACCTATAAATATTTTAGGAAAATCTGCTTGCCTTTTGAGAGGGGTAAAGAGGCCCACTATTCTGCTTTCTACTTAAATGTTGGATTTCTCATCTTTTCCATTAGTATAATCCTGCTCACATAGCCCATCTTCTATATGTATGGGGATAGGAGCAATTACTTCCAAGTCCTGTCATTGAACTGTGACTGTTCAATTCCATTATATAAAAGTCGAGATACTTGCATATGTTCTTTTCATACCTTTCTGTGTACTTCAAAACATCTGAAGATTGTAATTTTTAGTACAATGCAAATGTTGCTATGCAATAGTTCTTATTTTGTATTTCTCTTATTTTGCTACATTATTTTGTGTGTGAGAGTACATTTATGATACACATACTTGTGGATCTCAGAAGACCACTTACTAGAATCAGCTCTCTCTTTCCACCTTTCAGGTTCCAGAGATTGAATTCATGTTGTCAAGCTGCAGAGAGAGTACTTTTACTATATGAGCTATGGTACTGGCCCATTAGTTATTTTTGACAACAAAAAAGCCTGTGTATATTTAATAAAATAGCATTTCCCAATGCTTTTAATCCTTAATTGATTGAATACACACATGTAGAACTGATTGACATGGAGACCACTCTATACACCATTACTGAGGCTTAACATACTAGTAAAGCCTTTAGCTATACAATAAAATTTTATTGAAATAAATACTTGTGAAAACTTTATATAATACCTGCCTTCAACTGCAAAGTAGATCTGAGAATATCAAGAAATCCAAGGTATGTTTTCCAAGAGTTCCTGGTTTCAAAGAATCTTTCCTTAAAAATATTTTTCTTGAATAGATAAGTATTCACAATGTAACACTCTTAGTTCTTTACTAAAATAATGTTTATGGTGCAAAAGTAAACCAATACTCAGTCTCTCCAAAGAATGTCCTAGATAAAAATGATTTTGAAGGATACATACATGGTTAGCAGAAGTAAAAGAATCCCAGAATGTTAGTAAGAGTAATGAGATTCAACTGTAAAAGATTTAGGAAAAAAATTGATGGCTGGGACTGGGTAAGCATTTACAATCCCAAATGGAAGGAGTATAATTGATAGATTTTTCTTCAAATCAAATTTAGTTGACAGTGCATTGATATCTGTATCAATTCACAATGAGATTCACTCATATCAGAATCTTGATACTAAATTATCTACTAAATATTAACTGGATAACTACTGGACACTATAACGTGGGTTACCTACTATAATTACATGAAAAGAGGAACATATTAGCTCCAAAATTCCAGTGCTACACATGTTCAAAGAGATGATCTTTGTTTGTAAAATGTAATTTTCCTAGCACAAAATTCTGTGTCTATATAATATTTTGTTGAAATGTGTAACATTTGTAAGGTATGGCCTAAGCTTTGTTCATTCTATGTATTCTCCTTGTGTAATTCCCATTAGCTCTTACATGGGATTGTTTTTTTCCCTAGATCTGGCAATGTGGAGGCTCTTTGGAGATTGTGACTTGCTCTCATGTCGGTCATGTTTTTCGAAAGGCAACTCCATATACATTCCCTGGTGGCACTGGCCATGTTATTAATAAGAACAACAGAAGACTGGCAGAAGTTTGGATGGACGAATTTAAAGATTTCTTCTACATCATATCCCCAGGTATGCAATGCCGATATTTTCCTTCCTCTAAAAAAGAAAGTAAAAATTTAAACATGCTGAATGTCTGTTTCATTGTTCTTATTATCCTAAGAGCTAAGATAAAATGCTATTAATTACTAATATATCATGGACAATTGTGTACGAGTAAGTTTTGTGATAAGTAATATTCATCTAAAATGAGAAAAAAATCTTAACAGACATTTTAAAAATGTCTTCCATCTCTTTTTTACTCTCTACCCAAATAATGAAATTCCTACAGATATTCAAATTTATTTTAATATATACCAGGAAACTTTTAACTTGTATTTAAATAGGGTGATTTATTAAACAGTCAATAAATTTAAGAAAAGAAGTAATGAAAAGGTACTGAATAAATGGCTTCCTACTTTAGTTACACAGACATAGTTGCATAAAACTAAAAGCAAATAGAGACTACAGTTGGGTTGTAAGAATGATTATTATCATATTTTTATTATAATTTTTATTTATAAAATTTCTCAACACTTAAATATTACTTATGTGAAAGAATATTTTTAGTAATAAGAGATAGTATAATAATTCAATTCCAGAAATGGTAGGATATTGTGGGATTTTTTATTGGTTTCATTTTAATTTTCTATGATTTTTCCAACAGTCATGTTACTTATTTCTAGAGAAAGACCAAATATTGATGCACTAAAATGCGGATGAAATAACAGAAAATTACAGTATAAAGATCAGCAATGCACGACTAGCCAGGCTTATAGTTAATTAATTAATGCTGCAAGTTAAATATGATTCCCTTCAAGGTATCAAAATATAGACCTGAATATCAAAATAAAATTTAAAGTATTTTGGCTATATTAACAAAAAAAATTGTGTGTTCTTTCCTTGATATTTTCTTCAAGGTACTCAGTGACCTTCTTATGTAACCCTTAAGAACAAAAGGAATTCACACTTTCATACTCTTTTCTGCAATATAATCTGTTACATAGCTTAAAAGCGCAGTTTGCATTCTAAATGGCATGCACTGATTTCTAAAGCTATATATAATGCCAGTAACTAATTTCATAATAAACAAACACGAAGAATAGAAAAGTCAGTATGGACCTTCTTATGGTCTAGAATTCTATATCAGAAAGAAAAATGGAGGCATTGTGTATGTGAACATGTGATTAGAAGGACCTTTTCATACTCTTTTTTCAAGGCCCTTCTGTGTCAAGTCAAAATGCTATTTCAAGAAACACTCTTTTGTGACTAGAAGTATTTTTTTTATAGTAGAAATTCTGTCCAGATGTTCACAGAGTTCAACAGAACATGTAAAATCTGCAGGAAAGCAGTGACATTTATATAACCTTTCCATATTATTTTGTTGGTATTTCTTGAATGAAAAACATTACTTATAGAGACATTTAAGTTATGATATAAATAAAGAACTAATGAAAGAAAGAAATGTTTTATATGGGGAGTTACATGAAGCTTGCATTAACAATGTGAGTGATTGGGGATTATTGGAAACACATGCCATGGGTTAATCCGCAATGGAAATAGTGGGTGGAAAGTAATGCTCGGGTGAGCTAAGGAACCTTTCCTTTCCAGTCTCTGAAGGCTGACCGAAATGAACTGACAAGAAGAAAAGGCATACAAATTAATTAATATGCAAAGGGGTGAAAGTCACAGGGGATAATCACAGGATTGTGAGCCTGCAGTAAGCTCATATGATCTGAAAACCTTCATATCCTTTTCTATAGGAGAGTGGGGCGTCGGGGACTGAGGACAGTAAATGATTTTTCAAGGAGTTCAATGAGCTGGAACAACATACAGCATACTTAAATGTCTGTTTGGTGTGCGCAAACACACACACACACACACACACACACACACACACACACACACACACACACAGTGTTAATCTCTAAGGATGGAAAGTAATGACCTATGTCCTATGACAAAACTACAAGCTTGTTACTGTTACCATCATGAATGCTACTCTTGTGGTATGTATGAGTTTAGTTAATGAAAGTTTAGGGAAGGAAGCAGAGATTGTCCTTACTTTTTGGCATATGGTAAACTTTGAACTCCTATAAATAGAGAAACTTTGGACAACGCTTATCCCTGTCCCACTGCAGGAAAAGACACTTGGGAGACAAGTTTTATGTTCATTTTTAAGGCATTTAAATTTCTGCCATATCAAATTGCTTAGCATCAAAAATGTCTTCTTTGCAGGGCATTGATCTTAAAGCCTCAGTATTAGACATTTTGTATAATTTTTAATTGAGTAAAAAAACAGACAAATGACAACTATTTTTCAAACTGCACAAAAAAGATCAGTTTCAGAGTTCATATCAATCAGTCTCTATCTGAACTAAAGACTTTGGAAGGCAGAGCAGAGCTGTTTGTTTCTCCAGGAAGTGCCTGTTTTCCACCTCATTCATGAGCACTTGGAATGTTCTTGTTTCTACTACACAGGCTTATACCTTTGCAATCGGAAAAACAGAGATGCCAGGAATGGATTTAAATTACTTAAGATTTTCATAAGGGCCATTGATAGGTTGACACTCTACATTAAGGAAATAGAGCAATCTGCCTGCAAAGGGAGAAGTTAAAGATATGAAATGATAACTTCTCAATAGGCAAGAGAGAATTTAAGTAAGATCAGAAGCTCTATCTAGATGACTCTAAACAAAAAATAGCTTTGTCATGTTACAGGTCACCCTGAATCAGATAGGAAAAAAATGTTCAGGAAGCAAGGAATATGTCATTTTTATAATAAAGATTTTAATCATTATTTAATTTGCTATAAATTCTGATAGATTCTGCAGTATAAAGTCAAAATGACAAAAGTGCTTATTATTTTCTGAGTGATGAGTTTCTGACTGTGTGACTTTTTTTCAATAAATGAATTTGTAAAAGGGAAATACAGGCTTTTACATGCATGACTAAAATCATTTCATTCACTGTAATGAACTCACAGGTTTGTATGCATTGGTTGATGAGGGATGACACAGCCCACTGTGGGAAGCACCATCCCCAAGGCAATGGATCTTGTATAAGAGAGGAGAAAGCAAGCAAGCAGGCCTGCATGCATTTATTTCTCTCTGCTCTTGAAAGTGAATGTGGCATGACTAGCTTCTTTGAGCTCCTACCACTGTGACTTCTCTGTTATTATGAACTATGATATTGAAGTGTAAGCCACCTTTCTAGCCTAAGCTATTTTCTGATCAGGGTATTTTGTCACAGTAGTGACTTACAGTGTCGTGTTAGCTTTAGATACTTATCTCTGTCTAAAGTCTTTCTAGGATTAATATTTCTAGTATCTAAAAAAAATTCTCTTACTTTGTATAGCTTAAAAATATTTGTTGGGTAGTTTGAAGAACTAACAAATAAAGCATGCATTTAGATGGGAGCCACCTTGTTTTGCTTTCTGTTGAATTACTTAGATGTGTGTGGCTTATACCAGAGAATCACATCCCAAACTCTGCCCCTCCTTTATTATCCAGAACCAGTTCCTTTATTATCCAGAACCAGGTCCTTTATTATCCAGAACCAGGTTAAGCACCCATAGGTAAAATAAAAGGTGATGGCACTGTTCATATGCCTGGAAAGAAAGTCCCACTGGTTTATGCATGACCAGTTTTTATAGCTTTTATATAGTTATAGAAGTATACTGTAATGCAATCCTCCTCCCTAGGACTAAATGATTGTAAAGACACAAAACAGTCTAGTACAAATTTCCTAAATACGTACAATAAAGGTAGTTTTCCACCTGTCGATGTCTATATTTTCCGAGTCCTGATTTGTTACATGTTTGACAGGAGTCTGTGAAGAGCTACACATTCAAACTACTTTTGTCTGATTACTTTGCTGTTTATTTTATGTCCCTATTCTATTGGCCCTTGCCCATCTGCCATTTGGCTACTTTGAAAGCATGGGTGTGTTTCTAATTCCATCTATACCTAGAGTGTAAATGAGGAGCAATGTCACTTGGTAGCACTGTTAAGAATAGATTTCTGGTACTTGTTTAGTGTGCTTTCTGGCTGTCTTCTTAAGGATGCCAATACTCTGTCTAGCATCACGGATTTTAAAGCCCATAGGCCCTTAAGGCCTGAGGCAGTTTTTACTAGTAATTGGCTGTTTCAGATAGAGCCAATCTGATTGCCCCAGCAAATCCTTTTAAATGAAGTGATATAAGTAGAAATCACTCTTCATAGAACATGCCTTGTAAATGTGGGTGTTCTTTTTCATCCTGTTGGTCACGAGCAGAGATTTTAGGAACTTGAAAATTGAGTGTACTCATAAAACCACATATTTGAAACAGTTGCTGTTCTATTAATATTGATTTTCTTTCTTTGGGGAGGTGAATTTCTAGCTGGATGCCAGCAGGCTAGAAACAGCTACCTGAATATTACCCCAGGGTTCTCCTTTTCTCAGTTGACAGTTTGTGATCTTGCTTTGAACAGGAACAAAGGGGAAATTAAATAGGAAGAGCCTAGAAACATACCTCCAAAGGATTTTATGTTCAGGAAGCAACATATCTTCTTCAGCAATGGTGCAGTGATCTCATTTATATTCCAGGTAAAACAAGCTCTGTATTTAGAGAAGAATCCTGGAACTCCCTCTGAAAATTAACACACAAACACAGGCATACAAGAAAAAAGAAACAAAAAAAAAAGGAAAAGAAAAATCAGCTTACCAGCTTATAAAAGGCAGCCTATTTGAGTATTTATCATCAGGCCACTGCTGAACTTTCAGGCCTATATTCATTCCTATCTGTTGGATCTGCATATAGAAAATACAAATAATTTCAGTATGGTGATTTTTTGTTGAGATACAATATGTGATAGACATTTGTGCATGCAAACCATTTTCTTTGGGAAGTCATGAAAATGTGTTTTTATACCCATAGGTTTGACATTTTCAGCAAAATGTACAGCATGAAAAATTTTAGAAGTCTTAAAATATTTATTGGTTGGTTTAACATGACTTTCTAAGTAAAGACCACAGCATTTCTAAAAGGAAACTAACTAGGGTGAATTTTGTCTTTTTATTATTTAATAAATGCTTTTCCACAAAGTAATCCTGATCCATCACTCATTGCATCTGACACGATGATGAGGAAATGATAAATCATTTTTATTGTATTCTTATTTGATAGCACATATTTATTAATCTTTATGGTGCCTTAAGAAGCTAAATTTTGAAGTGTGTATGAGAGCTGCATTCCATGTTGATGAATGCTTCCATCAAAAGTGTTGCATTATTTAGTTATGTGTGGCAGTGGATTGGTTTTAATTTTCAGTTCTTTTGTTGACATTTATTCATATTTGAATTTTTCAAAATATTTTAATTAGTTCTTTGATAATTTTAGGCATTGTGTTATAATCATATTCACCTGCTCTCCCAACTCCTCCAAGATCAATCCCCTTTCCCTACTCACTCATCTTTGTGCCCTCTTTTTGTTTTTTCACACATTGAGTTAAATTTGTCCTGCCCATATATTCATAAATATGTGACTTTTCAGTGAGTCCTGGTTAACTTACAAAGGCTTACACTCTTAAAGAAAACCAACATCCCCTCTCATTACCAGTAGCTCTTTGGATAGATATCGGACTTCATAGGCAACTCCCCTCTCTATCTTGAGATTTGGTCTGGCTTGAGCTTGCATGGGTCTTGTGCATTCTGTTACAACCACTGTTAATTCCTAGGTGTAACTGCCCTGCTGTGTCCAGAAGACACAGATCTACACATATTAGGAAGTGTCTACAATACTGCCTAGTTTTTCATATGAGTTTTTTGATACCCTGAACTTGATAGAAGAGAAAGTAGGAAACACACTTAAACTCATTGACATAGAAAAGGATTTTCTGACCAGGAAACACAATCACACAACAAACTCACTGATCCTCTGGCTCTTATTATCTTTCTACCCACTCTTCCGCATTTAGTGATATTTTTTCATGTAACCATCTCTTGTGCTCTTACATTATTAAATCAAACTCTAAATTTCCCTTTCTTGGATTTTGCATATACGCCTTTCTTCATCGCTGTCTCATTATTTCTCTTGCTTCGTCCTCAAGGAGTCGACGTCTTCAGTAATTTTTATTGTTGATATTTGAATTTCTTCTGTGAAGAAAGCTTTTATATTTTTTAAAACTAATATTCTTGATTTACTTACTTTTGGATATTTTGTCATTTTATCAATTCATAGATCTTTATATCTTTTTTTAATTTTTATTTTTATTTTGCAATACAATTCAGTTCTACACATCAGCCACGGATTCCCTTGTTCTCCCCCCTCCGGCTCCCCTCACCTTCCCCCCAGCCCACCCCCCATTCCCACATCCGCCAGGGCAAAGCCTCCCCCGCGGACTGAGATCAACCTGGTAGACTCAGTCCAGGTAGGTCCAGTAACCTCTTCCCAGGCCGAGCCAAGCGATCCTGCATAGGCCCCAGGTTTCAAACAGCCAACCAGGCCCCGGGTGGATCTCTGGGAGTCCAATTAGCAAGAACGAGAAGGGTTTATATGAGCTAGAGTTGTTGAGACCAAGGTTGGATAAAGCACAGGGACAAATAGCCAAACAAATGGAAACACATGAACTATGAACCAATGGCTGAGGGGTCCCCAACTGGATCAGGCCCTCTGAATGGGTGAGACAGTTGATGGGCTTGATCTGTTTGGGAGGCATCCAGGCAGTGGGACTGGGACCTGTGCTCAGTGCATGAGTTGATCTTTATATATTTTGTCAATAATCTTATATGTTATGAAATATTTTCTCTTAAATATTTACATAAATTGCAGCTGTTATAAAAACAGTATTTTAGAATAATTTTTGTGTTGAAGTAAAATATTTCTATTTTAGAAGTTACTGTTTCTTTGGTCATTATATATATATATATATATATATATATATATATATATATATATATATATTCATAGTATGGCCCAATTCGTACACGTTTTAGATACCTAAAAATATTCTTTATTAATTTGATAAAGATCACACTCCCCCCCCCCTTTTTTTTTTTTAGCAAGACAGTGATCTTTCATATAAAATAAGCATAACAGAAGACCAGGATCAGATAGCTCTTGTCTTAGTTGGTTAAGAGACATCATGACCAAGGTAATTCTTATAAGGGAAAAGATTTATTTGGGGCAGGTTTACAGTTTCAGAGGTTTAGTCCGTTATTATTATGGTAGGTGGCATGCAGGCATACATGGTGCTGGGAAAGGACCTGAGAGTTCTACATCTTGATCCGCAGGCAGCAGAAAGAGTCTGTGTGTCATACTGGGAGTAACTTAAGCATATATGAGACCCATTGCCCACTTTCACAGTGACATGCTTTCTCCAAAAAGACCACAGTTCCTCTAACAAGGCCACACCTTCTAAAGTGCTACTGCATATGGGCCAAACATTCAAACACATGAGTCTATGGAGACTATACCTATTCAGACCACCACAGTTCTCCATATGAATATGTTTATGACTTCATTCATAAAAGTATCATCTGTAGTAATTATACTTTTAAATATATTAAAGTGGTTGTATCACTTACCATTATATTAATTCTAAACATCTTGAATTCACTCATGGTCTATAACAGTAATCAGCAAAGAGTAAAAATGATATTTGATAAAAATCATAGAGTTGTGTTTGAAGATAAGTCATACAACAATCACTTCAGATAATTAGTTTCACAGAATACTCTTATTATTATCAAATCTAAGTAGTTTCCAAGTATTTCTAAAGTGAATATCACTTAAGTTGTAGTGTCAATTGATTTACAGAATAGTAACTACCTCCTAGAGTTCAGACAACAAAATCACATATATTTAAGTGGTTTTTTTGCCCTTAACACATATATTACTCTAACAATTATAATTGTATGTATGCAATGAATGAAGTCATTTAAAATTCCTAATAAATGGGTTTTACCTCAATTGGCTTTGAGGAGGTCATAGTTAATTTTCATGTCTCCAAGATTTGTTGAACTAGTCAAGGTAGAATTAGTAATTTTTGAGTTTGTGCAGATGATCCAAAGCACTTTATAAGATGCATGATTTTTCTTTGTCCATTTTTCTTTCTTTTTTTTTTGGTCAGGAGATGGCTGGAAAGTTTTATTTGATGTAAGAAGATTAAATATGAATCAAATATGAATTCAGTGCATGCAGAGAAGCTTTATCATAACTACTTTCATCTTGTCAGTTTTTTCATAGTGTCCTCATTTTATTATTTAATTCTGTCATAACTAAAATTGAACAGCTTATGAGTTATATAATTAATTACTTTAAGTTTTCAGTTCTAATTCTTAACAGAATTGAGTGGATCACTCTGACATGAGGCAGCAGTCATTTACATGAAGCCATTGGTATCCAGGCGAGTTAGAGTACAGACTTCTTATTTCTAAGCTCTCAGGCTAAGTCCTAAATATTAGTTATCCTGGCGAGTCACATCTGCTTGCCTTCTTATGTTATATTCATTTTTTGCTATTTAAAATAAAATGAGTTCCAATCTGAAATGACCTAGTTACATGAACTCTTAAGAAAGTAAAAACAGAAGTTAAAGTTGACTTTAAAAGACCTGGAATATCTTCTCTTTTCTGGATTAAATAATAGAACACAGTTGACTACACTTCCCCTGATGTGCTAAGTTGAGGTTATTGCAGTCACATTCAAAAGCAAAAGAAAACAAACAAAAAAAATGACAGGCAGCATTCACTTTCCTACTACACATATCAATTCTTAGTGACAGATTATCTCAGGTCCTAAAAATTCACATTTCCTGGGAGTCATTCTTCATTTATATGTTCACATAGTTTATTTGGAAAATATCTTCTTACATAGCTGTATTAAATGAGATATGCAAGTCTTCCATGGAAAAGAATGCAGAACAATGGATACAAACTGGAAAAAAAGAACACATCAGAAACATTTGTCAGAATTTTGCCAAGGGAAGAGAAAATATTTTTTGCAAATATAGAGGCCAGATAAAAAATAGGCCCACTGGATTACTTTCATCAGCAGCAGAGTAATTATGCAATCATCAACTCTGAAGAGTTAGTGGCCATTATGTTATTAATTGCTTAGCTGCAACTTACTTGATATGAAAGATCTACCTTAGCCCACATGAATAGATATGACAGTCAATGGCATAGATACCAGTCTATGCACATAAACTAAATTATGTCAATTAAATTAGTCAAACATTTAAAGCTTTCTAATTTATGTATGTGACCTTATAAAGGAAAGATATCTGTCTTTTGATAAAAAGTATTTTTCAGGCCTGCCCTCTCTATAGCCATATTTAGTGGCACAAACAGTATCTGAATTAGGATAACAGTCTAGGTTACATGGTGTGTTCAAGGACAGTTAGAGCTACAGAGTAAGACCTTGCCTAAAAGGAGGAAAAGGAAGAACAGTAGATGAAGAAAAAGAATTGTCACTATTAAATTGTCTTTCATGCCAACTTTTTATTTTTTTAACATTTTATTTAGTCTATGCATTCTTGGTGCACCAGCTCTACTAATAAAGCATTTGTAATTTTTAAAACTGGTTAAGGATTTTGTATGACTTAATAATGGAATATTTTATCATTACAGTAGATTGAATAAGTATATGTTTTATTTAAAAATCTTATTGACACTAAGAAAACACAAATATCAAGTGCCTGAATAATGTTTCAATTAAAGAAAATGATGACTAGATTAAATGGAACCATATATAACTAGCCTTTGATCAGTGTCATATAAATAAAGTAAACGAAGTAAGGATTTTATTTGGAAATAAGACCCGAGAGAACAAAAGGTCTTACTAAACAAAGATATTGTGTAGAAGACTTTGTGTATTTGCACAGACTCAGAAAATAAACTATGAGAAAACACTTTTACATTTCACACAGGTAAGCCTTCTAGAATTATAATGGATGCAGTTACAATTAGATCAGCTTCCTGTTTGGAAACATTAAAGCAGAGATAAAGTATTTACCTCCTAAGGAGATCTAATGAGAAATGAGTGAGAGGTTGAGTGTGAACTCTTATCACAATTTCTGTTTCTAAAGCACTGTTATCATAGAAACATACATCAATGGTTATAAACATGCTTACTCTGATAGCCACAGTATCAAAAAGGAGAGCAATAGATTTCTGCTCAACATGATAAATTTTAATGAACTTTTCAACCATGGAAACAGAGAAGCCCTGACTGTACATCTGCGTTTGCTAGAAACAGCCTGAGTGTCCAACTATTTCCTGGGGATAATAACTAATTACACCCACCTTCAGTAACAACAGAGTCTAGATTTGAGCAGTAAGTTACATGATGATTGTCCTTACATTCAGTATCCTGTCCACTGAGGTGAGTATTCTCAGTAAGGAAGCAATGGGCTGATAAATGTGGCAGCCATTCTATGTGGAGTAGATGTTGTCTTTCATTCCACCTAATTCTCAGTGAAAAGTTGTAAGTACTTTAGGATTCTAGGTAATTGGTGTGCATACAGCTCCGCTGAATTCATGACTTTCTGGATACCTCCTTAAAATACCCTTTATTAAAATGCTGCCCAAAAGAGTTCACAAATGGGTTTTATAGTTTGAAGCTAAAATTATATCACTGTCCTTTAGGAAATATACTTGCATGTTTCTCTTTATTAGTTTATACTGTTAAATTCTAAATTCCTGACTTTAAGAAAGTAAAAGCCAAGTTGTCATTGGAATAGTAATGATCTAAGTTTAAGATTTGTGACACCTCAAAATATCTTCAAACATCTCCATGAGAATTTCAGTTTTTCAAACACTCTTGAAACCTAGTGAATGTTACAAATCAATTTAATCCATAGCAAACGTTTAGAAAGAATGGGAATTGATGAACTAATAACTTTACCCATTTAACGACAAAATGTGGATGCATAAAGATGATTGGAAATCATTAGAGTAATGACCTGCAAGGAAAAAATAACCTGAAAAAATAGGCCAAGATTAGTGGGTTCAGCTACTCAGTGAATCACCTTATCTTTACACAAGATCCTTCAATCTCTTTCCTTCATAACTGCCTATGCCTCTGTCTTTCTACCTTTTTCCATGTATATGTATGTGTGTGTGTGTGTGTGTGTTTATACATCACCTCTGTCTTCTATCACAATTTATTGATAATATTATGAGCCCATGGAATAACAAGTTAAAGTTAATCAAATGTTTATCATACTGATAAGGGTCATGATGATGACTCAGCACAGTCGTCTCCTCTCACCATGGATTCAGGTTTTAAGTTCCATACTGAAAAGTGACAACTCAGTTGAAATAGCACATCTCATTTGAATTATTTATATTTGAGATTAAATGTGAAAACTCTGGTGAATTACAGAAAATAGAAGAACCTAAGTTAAGAGGACATCAAAAATTTAAACAGATTTTGGTAATGGAAGCTCTTGTTTCACTTTGAAAGCATGGGAAAAATGAATACTGATGCATAATTCATATAAATGGCTATTTAAATCACTGTATAACACAATACTGAAAGTGGCTGAATTGGCTGCCATTTTTAACTCTGGTAAATTCTTAATAATATGATTCTATTTTAAATGAAATTTTGTCTTGATGATAATTTCTACTGGAAATATTAATTAAACTGATTATCATTTCCATATTAAACATAATATTGGAGTGCAGATATTATTTTTTTAATAACATGCTTTGATTCATTTTAGTTAAGTAGGGTTACTTTTTGCTCTTTTATATAAAATAATTTAAATTTGGTGTATAAAATAATGAAAATGTATTTCATTTTTCTTGTTTGATAGTTTTGTACTTACATATAATATGTTTTGATTATATCCACTCTTAATTCCCTCTACTCTCCTCAATCATAATTCTGTATTCCATACATATTCTCCCTCTTCTCTCTCTCTTCTTTTCTCCCCTTCTCTTTTCCATTAAGCTCAGTTGTAACATGAATCTTAAAAGGTCTTGTAATAAAACAAACCCAGGGCCAGGTATTAGGGTGAATGTTGGAAGATCAGAGAAGCAGAACAAACCACAGCCACCTCACCTCACTAGTTCCTCAGCTGATCCTGTTTCCTCAGACTGGAAGCCTCTGTGTCCTTATCCAAATGGATCTCAGCTGAACTTCTTCTTGAAAGCCTGAAAGCTTACCAGCTCTAGTTCCTGATTCTCACCCCTTAAATACCTTTCTGCTTTCTGCCATCACTTCCTGGGATTAAAGGCTCACTTCCTGGGATTAAAGGCATGAGTCACCATGCCTGGCTGTTTCCAGTGTGGCTTTAAACTCACAGAGATCCAGATGGATCTCTGCCTCTGGAATGCTAGGATTAAAGGCATGTGCTACCACTGCCTAATCTCTATGTTTAATATTATGGCTGTTCTGCTCTCTGACCCCCAGATAAGTTTATTGTGATGCACAATATATCAACCACATTTCCCCTTTTTTGTCTAAAATTAAAAAAGCTTATAATTAAAATGGCCATACCACCCTGAACGTGCTTGATCTCGTCTGGCTTCATTAACAACAGGGTTTAACTATTAACTTCTAGAAGGTATCCAAGAGCAATGGAAATAGTCTGTCTTGTTTGAGGCATATAGGATTCACTATCCAACAGCTCAAAAAGTGGTAACCTGTATCCAGAACTGGGTTATTATTTGATAGCCAATGGTTTTCAGGAAGGGCATTATCCCTCTCTCTTAGGGTTAACTCCATTTAAACTCTTTATATTTATGTTTATATGTATTTTAGAAATTGTTGATGCCCATTTAGGTTTCCTAGTGGCTTTACCCAGCAGGTCTACATAAATAGGATGATTGGATCATGGGCCTGAGTGCCAGGTATCTGAGATGGTCTGCACTTGGCTGTGCTGGGGGTGGTCTTTTGCTCCACCCTTGACATTCCTTTAAAAACCCTTTGGCAGAGACAGTCAGGCCTGATGGATTAGAATCCAGGCCCTCTTGAGGCTATCCTGTATTTTCTGTTTCTCTCCCCTCTATACGTCTAACTAATATTTCCAGCTGCTTCTACTCAAGAGTACTCTGGGGAAATGTGGGGATGTGATGGTCCTCCATAAGAAAGCTTCTCCAGTAATGTATTTACTTATGACTTTTTCTCATGTCTTTTTTTAAAGGAATTTTTTATTCATTTTACATGCCAATCACAGATCCCCCTCTCTTTCATCCTCCCCCACCAGACTTCTCCCCCGGAATCCACCCCCCATTTCCTCCTCCCAAAAGGTAAGGCCTCCCATGAGGAGTGAGTAGAGCCTGGTACGTTCAGTTGAGGCAAGTCCATACCCCTCCTCCTGCATCAAGGCTGTGCAAGGCATTCTACCATAGACCGTGGGCTCCAAAAAGCCAGCTCATGCACCAGGGACAGATCCTGATTCTACTGCCTGGGGGCCCCTTAAGCAGATCAAGGTGCACAACTGTCTTGCTTATTCAAAGGGCCTAGTCCAGTCTTGTGGAAGCTTCACAGCTGTTGGTCTAGAGTTCATGAGCTCCCACTGGTTTGGTTTGGTTATCTCTGTAGGTTTCCCTGTCATAATCTTGGTGCCCCTTGCTCATGGAATCCTTCTTCCCTTTCTTCGACTGGACTGCTGAAGCTCAGCCTTGTGCTTGGCTGTGGATCTCTGCATTGGCTTCTATCAGTTATTGGAGAAAGGCTCTATGATGACAGTTAGGGTATTTACCAATCTGATTATCAGGGTAAACCAGCTTAGGCACCCTCTCCACTATTGCTAGTAGTCTAAGCTGGGGTCATCCTTGTGAATTCATGGGAACTTTCTTAGCGTCAGGTTTCTCCTTATCCCCATGATATCTCCCTCTATCAAGGTATCTCTTTCATTGTTCTCCCACTCTGTCCCTGTTCCAACTCAACCATCCCATCTGTTTATGTTCTCATCCTCCATCCCCTACCCTCTATTTCCCCCATCTCACCCCGAGTTTATTCATGGAGAACTCATCTATTTCCCCTTCCCAGTGCAATCCATGCATCCCTCTTAGGCTCCTCCTTGTTTCTTAGCTTCTCTAGTTATTATTGACACCCAATACTTCCTCATCTGATCTGCCTCCCATCCTTCACCCACTTAATCCTCCATTGTTCCCCCATTCCATATATAGCACATGCATTCATCTCCCCTCCCATGAAGCCTCCACAACATGGCTACTTAATAGTTCCCTACCCTCTGTATGTATTCTAATTAATCAAAAAATTATGTTAAGTGCTAGTGTGTAGGTCTGTTTCACACATATTTTATTTTCTAAGATGATTTCTTTGAGAAACACAGACTATTGCAATTTGACTTCTGATTTTTTTTAATATTTAGAATATTTTTCAGCAATGCTTAACTTCTATTATTTTGATGGTATTAAAAAGAAAATCTAACAAAATTATCCTTTTTACTGATCCATCACTATTAGTTATAATACTATAATCATACTTTGATTATAGATTTTGTTACAAGTTTCTAATCCTATGTCCCACTGTAAAAATATTTGCCCATAGAATTATTTCTAATAATCAAAAGTACTCCTCCTCTGAAGACATTATATAATCTCAGCCCTATCAAATCACGGTCCTTCCCACTAAAATGCTGTTTCTGTTGGTACTTTGTGTATCAGACATCTGTGTACTTGTCCCTGCCTTGTCCCTGCCGTTAGTTTCTATGGCACCCAGTCAACACATTTTTAAAACAGATTTTCTTTTCATCTGTATTTATGCCTGCCAAATAGTTTTGTACATAGTGGACATAGAAACGGTCATGTGTTCCATCAAAATAAATAAATAAATAGGCACATATGTTAGATGAAATATGACCAAGTAGAAAGATTTTTTAAAGATTTTGTTTATCAAACTAAGCTTTTGCTTCTGTGAATACCATAGGTCAGTAACTAGAAATTTACATTAGAAATTTGCAGGTGTTCTTTGTCAATGTTAGATTTTTTTTCCTGCTAAAGAAGACATAAAATCTTTGTGTATTTGTACTCTCAAATTAATTATGGTCTGTCATAAATGAAAACCCCAAGAGAAAATAGGAAACTGAAAAGTCAGTGCTGATACTGATGGTTGATTGGCCATTGAGGGACACTTCCTATCTATTCTGCTCTATTTCCTTTAACAGATTTTTTCCCATTCTTATGCTCCATGTTTTGTTTATTTTAGTGAAATAAGCAAGGAAGGAAAAGCAGTGAGTTTCCAGGCTATTTGTCAGGATTCTGTGTGTATATTCTGAAGGGATGTCAGCCAGCCATGCACATTGTGTCAGTGTGATCACACAAGTCTGTTTCCTCTAGTGCTCTTGCCAAACAGTAGTAAAGTGGGTGGCTATGTGAGAAAAATAACAAATGCATGAATTAGCATAATATTTGTGTTTTATTTATAAGAACAACCCATCTCCCATGTCCAATCTTTTCTACTTACGCAGTAATGTTTCCTCAGTCAGTTTTCAGGGGCCACTCCACCCTGCCCTAGACCTTGTCGACAGAGGCTAAAGGTCTTTTATTTGTTGCTGCCAGGTGATATCATATCCTACTATTGATATAAAAATCTCTCTGAGCAAACTGACACCTTACAAGATGCTGAGTTTGACCATGAAGTCCATCCTAGGCCATACTACTAAGGACAGTAATATTGAAAGTATATTTTCCTGTTAGCAACTTTTGTAGTAACAATTACATGATGCCTGGTGGTGGTGGTACAAGCCATTAATCCCAGCACTCAGAAAGCAGAGGCATATGGATATCTGTGGATTCGAGGCCAGCCTGATCTACACAGCTAGTTCTAGGACAGCCAAACCTACAAAAAGAAATCCTGTCTCAAAAAACCAAGAAGGAAAACAAAATTACATGAAATTCTGACTTATCATTTTATAATAAATATTTTCTAGAGAAAATATCAATATAGATGTTAAAGACAATAAGTACAAAACACTTGAGGAAAATGTTCCAGCAACTGGTAACATAAATGTATTCTACTTGGATTGGGTAAATGGTTAAATCAGAAACGTGCTCATTAGTTAACTATAAGAGCCTGACTTTGGTCCACAGCATTTACTGTGGAAAACTGTTGGGCAGAGTGGCATGCACCTGTATATACTGGTGGTGGATGCAAAGGGCTTAATTCCCACCAAGTCTGTTCACTCCAGTTTCTGTGGGAGACTGTGTCAAAAAATAAAATAGAACATGTTTGAGAAATACAACTAACATTGACAGCTGCCTGTCACAGGCACATAGATCTACACATGAACACAGATACTGTGGTGGTTTCAATGAGAATGACTCCATTGGTTTCATATGCTTGAATGCTTGGTTCCCAGTTGGTGGACTGCCTGAAAGCATTAAGAAGTATTGCCTTGTTGGAGGTGATGTGTCACCAGGGTTGAGTTTTTGAAATCTCAAAAACCCGCACTAGGCCCAGTGTCTCTTTCTCTCTGCTTCCTGAGGATCAGGATGTAAAGCTCTCAGCTACTGCCCCCGAACCATGCCTCCCTGTTCCCCACTAAAGTAATAATGGACTAACCCTCTGAAACTATAAGAATGCTCCCAATTCAATGTTTTATTTTATAAGAGTTGCCCTGGTCATGGTGTCCCTTTACAGCTAGAGAACAATGATTAAGAAATGTAAACCCCTAGTCTTGGAGCTCAGCTTGGTGTTTGGCTGTGAATCTCTGCATCTGCTTCCATCAGTTACTGGATGAAGGCTCTATGACAGCAGTTAAGGGATTTACCAATCTGATTACTGGAGTGAGCCAGTTCAGGCACCCTTTCCACAATCGCTAGTAATCTAAGCTGGGGTCATCCTTGTGAATTCCTGCTAACTACACCAGGCTCTGCTGACTCCCCATGAGAGGACTTACCTTCCTGTAGGAGGGAATGGGGGGGTGGCGGGGGTGGCGGGGGTGGCGGGGGTGGGGGAGCTGGAAAAGCAGGAGGAGAGAAGAGGGAGATCTGTGATTGGTATGTAAAATGAATGAAAAAATTCTTAATAAAAAAATGAATGACAAAAAAAGAAATGTAAACCCCAAAATATATATAAAAAATAAATGTTCATTGATAATACTTACCTGTAGTTACCCAGCTTACTGCGAAAATCAGAGAAAGTAAGGATCTGCAGTTCAATGATGGAAAAGAAAAGTAGAATGATACCTGATGTCGTAGAGGAGAAAGAGAGCTGCTGTTTACAAACCCGGAGTCTCCTGGGATATGTCACAGGAAAATGCACAAGCCTAGATGACAAAGTGTGAAGCACCAGAGCCCATCTCCTAAACCAGAGCTCTGCTCATGCTGCCAATTGTCAAGTCTTTAGTTCTTTCCTGTTTTAGGCTTCATGCCAAGTGATATCATTTTTTTTGTTTGTTTGTTTGTACTCCCAATGTTTTTCCTTCTACTGGCTTTAAACAATATATTAATTTAATTTAGTATAGCCAACAACTGTCATGTATTTTATCCCTTTCTTTCTTCTTCTTATATAAGAAGGATATAAGCAAAGTAAATAGGTCAGCTTAACTTTTGTGGTCAAACATGTCCTGCTGCAGGCCGCAGGAATATATCATAAGAACTCATCTGGTTATGGCAAAGTCACTACCTGGAGGAATCAGGGAATTCCTCCAGAGGAAGACAAATCCCAAGGAATTTTTGGTGTTACTTGGCTTGTTATATATCAGCTGTATTCTGTTATGAAAATCATGTGTGCCTTCATAGTTTTCCCATTGACTTTTCCCTAAGAAGGGCTAACAGTGTGGACTGATCACTCTCTGGACATACACATTCCAGGTATTTGGAGAACAGCCTCAGGAAAGGCTTCTCTGGAATCAGATATCTCCCTTGGCCACTTTCAAGGACCAGCAGTAATAACAGTCCACATGCAAGTCTCCTGATTTAAGGTAAATTCCACAAGGAGACACCACCTAGGTCAGGTGGACGTTAAGTACTAGCTTTACACAATTCAGCTCAGACCCTCCTTTCTTACAGCCTTACTGACTTTATTGATCGCTAACTCCTTACCTAACCACTTCTAGGAGTATTTAGATAACCTTCTGCGCTGACAGCTATGCTCAGCCAGAACCCCAGTTCAAGCCTCCCTGTAATTATCATCATTGGCAGCATCCGGCCAGGTCCATCCCCAGATGGAGGAAAGCACCTTATCAGAGATACCTCCGTACTCTCTAAGAACAGACTTAAGTATCCAGGCTACCTGTTTGAGAAGGCCTGGCGGATGTGCCAATTAAGCCTTACTTCCTCCTTTCCCAAACCTTACCTGTAGTTCCAGATCTCCCTTTAGCTATCACCAGAGGCATCTAGCTGTACACAGGTTGCCTAGAGACTGAGCACACTTTCCCCCACTCTGCAGAAAAACGGCAGATAGCTTGGACAGATAGGAGCCATAAGAAAAAAGAAGACAGTTTTATTTTCTCCCATTGACCTAGCAACTTATAGATTCTTAACATTTTCTACCAATCACATTTAAGATTATAGTTGAGCACATAAGATCCCTCTTCCTAGATATTACCTGAATTTAGCCTTTAGTTAATTCATTTCCCCATTGGTCACTTCCTTTGGGGTTGCAAATGATAATTAACGGTTATTGCCTCCCTTTGTGATTCTTATCACCCTTCTGTTTGACCCTGGAAGCCTGGTTTTGCACTGCCAAGGGACTACTGCTTGTAAGTGTATATATACCAGGACTTCCAGGGCACAGGGACAGAGAAGAGAAAAGAGAGTGGAAGAACTAGACGGGTAAGAACTTGAGAGGAACAAACTGAGATGGGGAATAACTAGATTGAAGGGCTAAAAGAGAGGACTAGAGGAACAAGATGGAAGATGAGGAAGAGCCAGATGGGGAAGAACAAGTTGAGGAAGAACGAGATGAGGAGAGAGAAGGAGATGGGAGAAAAGATGATATGGGAAGGAACAAGATGGATGAGAACCTAGAAGGGGCAGAACTAGATCAAGGAATTAAGATAGAACCCAGAGGGGACCGCAGACAAGTATAGAGAGAAATCAGGCTAGAAATGAGCTAAATACGAGAGCAGAATATAAGCTTGTAACTGACTCAGAAGAATAAAGTGTATGGACTAAGGAGTTTCGCGTACATAGATTCATTTCTTCTCATCAAAGATTAATTATCAGCTGGTTGTAGATTCTTCCCGGACCCTGGGAGGGGACTATCGAGGGGTTGGACCCCCATAGTCCCCAATAATGTCCTAATGCAGCACTAGCTGTTTAACCTCAGATAAGTTATCCAGACAGATTGTATATCAGTTTCTGTATGAACTAAAGAGGACAGTTAATATTTACCTAAAAAGCACCTGTGAGCATGGATGAGATAAATGATTCGAAGGCAATGCTACAATATTTGAGTTACAGTAAAGACTTGGTAATTTATAACTATAATATTAAAGTTATCTAGAGAAAAACAATAGATACCATTGGTACACATCAAATATTTTGTTAAGTAAATATGTTTATATTTATTCTTTTTATGTCAGTTATTACTTAAAATATTTTTATCAATGAGAGGTACATATAAAAAGTTTTATGTGATACTCCGTTTTACAAAATTATATAGCTTTTAAAGGATACTAGTGAAAATCAGGAAAGTGAATAAATTTTTATTCTGAGAGATACATATACACAACTTTACTTACACAAATATGAAGGTCATAGAAGCTTTGATTCCCATTCATAGAATTCTCAGGAATCTTAGACCCAAGAGTTAAGGTTCTAGCTTTAAAGGACGGAAACTAAAGTTAAAATTTGGATTAGAATCTATGGATTAGACATGCACAACTCCAATTCTGGGAAATTAATTTAATTTCCTCGGTAAGGAGAAGGTTTGTATCTAATTCCAACCCCAATTTCCATGCTTTTGTGAAATTACTGGTTTCTTCAAATCCTTTGAACACTGAGACCATTTTTGCCCCCGTTGATTGTGTGGTACAAACACGATGATTTAGCAACCCTAAAGAAATGCTTTAGCCTCGGACTTAGTCCTTTGCTTTAGGGACAAGGTATGAGGGTCAAGAACAAGGAACAGAGAAAAAAAAATGAACATAGTGGCAGCCTTGGTGTGAAGGACTCTGAGCTTAGGAATCCTTTTCTGAAATTTAACAAGTCTATTTTTGTCTTTTAGTCCATATTTATTTCTGACATATTGTCTTTAAAATAATCTCTTTTGTTGTTTGTTCTGGCTCCAGAATTTTGCCACAGTTTCACCTGTTCTCCGCAAGTTTAGTTACTTGTCCCAAGCACATGCCATACGGTGGCGATTCTATGAATCAGGAGTTGAAGTAGGATCTTGCACATGAATTCCTCTGAAAACGTAATTGGTATATAAGTCTTCCCTATTGTCTCTAAATCACTAAAGTCCACCCATTGTTGGTGCTCACCTGGCAGATAGCCTCTTTTGGGGATTGCACGATGGCTTCCATCATGTCTGGCATCTGTGTGTGATGGCTGGGTTAAATTGCAATTGTCGTTGTTCATGCTAACCACTGGTTGCAACAGAGTGATATCAGGTAGTATAGTAGCTCTAACAGAAGCTTGCCTCCCCTGGAGCACAAGATGAGAGAATTGTGATCAGCTAGATTCGAGGATCCTAAAATGAATCACATTAAAAGAAACAGATCTTAGACTTCGTGTCTCACGAAGAGCAGCCGCACAGACTGGTGGCACTCTTTGATATATCATAATTCTCCGTCACACTTCAGGTATAGAGGGTTTAACTTGCTTTGTAGCTCAAAGCACATTCACATCTGTCTTCCTTAAGTAGCTTCTGTGCTTGCTTATTTTTCATGCCATCATAGAAAACCATTGGGTTTTGTTTCTGTTTAAGTATTTTACTGAAAAAAAAATGTGGGGGCATGTAAATTGACATAAAATTACGGGCTATGCAACTTGTACTTCTATAGTGTACAGACACTCTGTTGAAGAGATTCACTCCTAGTTTCACATCTGTGGGCTTCACAGTAATCAGGAACTAAAATGTACTGTGCTTTTAGCTGTGCAAGCTTGACCACATGGCTACCCAGCTAGATGCTAATTTCCTGTTGATATTAATATGTTAGTTCCTTATCAAATAATAGCAAACATTTTTTTGCATGAAAATAATACTCAAGTTCACATGCACATTTTCATTTAAGATTAGGGAAGTGGCATGTATGACTTGGAGCAGCATTCCTGGGTCATAAAACCTTGTTAGAGATTTTTACAGTATCCTGACAAGTCCTGCTTACTCCATCCCTTTCCCAGGTCTTACATTTGTTTCACTTTTCCTTCTTCACAGTGGGAAATCCTTGGTTTTTGTGTAATTGCTGTGATTCTTTTGCATTTTGATTTATACTTTTAAAGTTTTATTTTTTCTTCATTTAACATCTTCTTTCATCTCACTCTTAATTGATATCTTCTTGCCTTACTTTCAACTGTGTCTTTTCTTATTAACTCTGAAATCTACAAACAATATATTTTTATTATTTCCTTGATATATTTCCATATTTGTTCTCTAGAGGATGAGCAGTATGGCATGTGAAGGTGATATACTTAAATGACTAATTTTGAGATCCTTTGTGAATGATCTGACAAATGCTTCTGCAGCATGTTGTATTCACCCTTAGTCTGTGGGAGAAAGTAGATTGGTTTGCTTGAGGATTTCATTGTCTTCCCCATGAAGTAATTATCTCCTGAGTTCTAGATCTAAGCATCAAATGAGGGACGCTACAAAACAGAGAATGGATTAATTATATAGAAAGAAGAAAGAATTGGTAAATCAATTCCAACTCTGAGCTAGAAAGGAGGAGAGCAGATACAGTGATTCTAGTGCATACCACAAGGTGAGTCCACTGGTTGTCATTTTAATACCAAGTGCTAGCTGCTCCCTGTGGTAGAGGAGTTACAAGGCACTGAGCAAGTGATTCCTGTATCTTAGAGCATCTTAGCCCCACCTCTGGTATTTGGTCATGAGCTGTACGAACTTCAGAAGTTGTGTTTTTCCAATGAAGAAACTCAATCTAATTTGTAAGATGGGCCACTGGTTAAAAAGATTATCTCATCTTTATTTCTATCTATTTATGGGGAATCCATCCACCATTCTTCCTTTAGTTCTTCATGTAGTGGTATTGCTGTACTTCATAATCTGTATCATCTTATTTCTATGTAGGCAAACCCTGGGACATCCTAGCTCATTAACAGCTGACTCAGGAAATCAGAAGTTTTTACATTAGATGTCCAGAGCACATCTGAACCTGAATATCCACTGCCAATCTGAAACCTGAGATATGAGCCAGGCCATACTTAGACGAGATCAAAAACCCATCTGAGGGCCATGGCTATCCATCAATATGGTTCCAATCTAGCCCTCAATGTTGGAAAGTATTCAAATTCATGATAAGCTAAAAATTCTCTATTATTTTGTACAGGTTATTAGATTAGATTAGCCTCTGAAATACACTTGTCTATATTGATGTAATGAGTCCAGAACTGGAAAACAGATCTTGCTACTATTGGCACTGGGATTTAAATTGTATAACCTAGGACTACTTGCCTTGTATGAATTGTAATTTATTATACATCATTATCCTCATATATCTTCAATTGTATGTATTTAAAATTTTCTTTTATTGTTTTGAACATTTCTAAAGGTAGATATTTCCTCTTAATTACATATAATTAAGCACATATTCATTGTTTAATCTTGTTTTTTTTCAGTAGGGCATGCATATGTCAAATGCATTTAGAATCTTGTCCTCTAAACCTATGATTTTCACCTACTATTCTCAACCAGCAAAACAAGTATCAACTGATAATTTATTAAAAACAAATTCTGAGATCAGATGGTATAAATCTGGTTTTGAGCCCACCAGGTGATTTAAATGGCAGTGTAGTTTGATTCTTCAATGTACAGACAGTTTCTAGGCTGTGTGTATCATGTTTTTATGTGCTTATTAATAAGAACTGGTTATTTTCATTTTTATATACTCTTTGTGGCCCTGTCATTGCCTCTTGGCCCATAAATTAATGGACAATATAATTGATAGTTGAATCTACTAAATACAAAACCCACTAACTTCATAATATGATCAATAACTACATATAGAAGTGGATTCCTAAAGAGAGATTCTTTAGCATTGAATATCAGATCAAAAACAAGTATTTAAATACATGTATGTCCCATTTAATGCTGACATACTTACAATAAATCTTTGTTGAAATGAAATTAAAATTTAAGTAGGAGTCGTTTGTTTCTATTTGCTGTATATAGATCAATTTATTTTGGCCAGAAAAACCTAACAAACTTTACCAGCATCAACATAAACACTTTTAAAAAATATCACTACGATTTTACCTTTTTTTCAGTTCCTTTTGGAAAAGAGAAACTGAGTTGTATGTCTCCACTCTCTACTAACTCGTCATTTCAGTGGCATTTTGTATTTATTAAAGACATAAAAAATAGAGCATAGCTTTGTCACTTCAGATGAGAACTGAATGTAGCATACAAAACACACTGTTATCTAAATCTTGTAAAAGGAAGCACTTGAAATGTACCGTTAAAAAAATCATGACTGGAAAATTTTTTCTAGCATATAAAAATCGGTGTCAACTAATTTACTATGGTGGATTAAACCTTCATGTGCCTGAGAACACATCTTTACATCTAAAATTCTAGCTTGTCTAGAAGAAGGCATTATTGCCTTAAAATTTGATACCCCATCTACTTGATAGATGATATATAGTCTACTGGTCTTAAGAATGTCTGGCAACATCTGCTGTGAAAGTTTCCCCTATGCCTTTAGATTCAGATTGTCCCTGCTGTATCTGTGTTGAAGAATTGCTGTCAATTACAGGTTAAATGTGGACAAGAACTATGATGTTTTCCACAAGGCATCTCTTACTGGTCATCCTCAGGCTCAAAACCTTGTGGACATGAAATGCATGTTTATTTTCATGGTGTTGTATGAGAATAAGTCTAATGTCAACAATAGGTGGTTTTCTTCTTGCTTTTCAGAGAGTGCATAATACCAATACCCTTAATCTATAATATCATAGGTTGAAATTTTAAAGTATTACCATAGAAATACAATTGGAGTGCTCATCAGTTTATTTGTTTTATATCTTTATGTACTTTGCCATTTCATTTTATTTGGCTATTTAGCCGTGTATGTTTGTGGAAATCAAGTCCATGCGGGGGTTCACATGATTAGTGTTGACAATCTCACCTATTCTAGCCAGTGAGTTCCCGGGTATGCATAGTAAAATATACCACAATGTAAAACATTGATCATAATATAATTATAAAACCTGTCCTTAAAGCAAGCAATTGTAGTCCTACCTAGGAGCTCAGTGAGAAGGAATTTTTTTTTAAACACACTTTGAGTGCAGAGAGAATGACAAGGATCGGAGGGAACAGATCCCAAAGGAAACATATGCTTTAGAGTAACTCGGTGATTGGATTTGAGCCCAATCAACCTTAGGATACCTTTTTTCCACACCTGAGGAGAAATGATAGTATCTTTTTCTCTGTTATAATTATGTTTCTAATTTTAGGCAGAAGAATAGTAAGAACAAGAAAAAATATGGTAAGGGGAGGTTTCGGTTAGTTAATGTGCAAGAAGTCTTTGTTTGTCATCATTATAAACATTATAAAGACAAAAAATTTCCAAGTTCTAAATATTTCATTTCAATTGTAACAATATTCCTTTTGTAATTAAAATGGAATATAATCAAGGCATTGGCTACACATGAAATGCAAAACTAAGGCAAGCATTTGTAAAAGAAGGGGGAACTGTGTGGCAGTAATTTTCTAGTACATATTAAAGTAATGTACACTGGAAATTTTCTTTAGAATTTCATTTTTCTATTATTTAGAAATATTCCTCTTAAAAAAACTTTTTAAGAACCTTAATGAAAATAGATATTTAGGAAGTTAATTTAGAGAAAAGTAAAACTAAAAATGTAATTTTGACAATGTATTATTTATGTAGTTTAAGAGCTCTCAGTGATGGCTGTCTTATCAACCACTGGGGGATCGGGATATGTGGGCATTGATCTCAGAATAGGGAGTTCTAAATGGAAACGACGTTTATTTCCCCCTACCACAAACATCTACTATTGGAGTAAGCAGATAACTGCTTCTCACTGCATAAATAGAGAGGGCTAATGTGTTGTTTGTGCAAGACACTAGCATTCTGGAGGCAAATGCTCATGGCAATCTTCATTAGGAAATAAACGCATTTGACTGGTTTGAACAGTTTTGAAAGCAGGCATGCTCTGTATGATCTATTTGAGGCTTTAATGCAAGTGTCCTGGGTTAAATAATGTATTTTTTACAGAATATGTTTGAATTACTATTGAAGATGTAACATATCTTTCTTTTTACATTTGAATAGCAATCTAGAAATATTTAAAACATCTATTTTTGTGCGGCCTTTTATTTAACCTCCAAATGCCCTTATCTGTTATTCATTCAAAATATATCCTTAAAGATCCTGTTCAATGATTGTGCTTTTTGTAGTCTTTTCCCATGGTACTTTATCTCTAAATGCATTTTTGCATGTATAACTATATATTTTTATAGATCTTTCACTCAATTGGAAGCTTTTCAAAATGAAGGGCTAATTTCTTCTTATATCTTTGCTGAATTGCTGCTACAAATGCTACAAAAATACGAACATTGAATAAGCAGGAGGTAAATGAACTGGTGAAAAAAGAAAAAAAGAAAAATAATATTTATGAGCTGGAGAGATGGCTTTGTGATTAAAAGTACTTTCTTAGAGAGAACCTGCATTTGATTCTCAGCACCCACTCACATGGTGAGTCACAACCATCTGTAACTCCAGTTCTAGGGGAACCCATTATCATCATTTGACCTCCATGGATGGGCATCAGACATACATGTGGTATATATATATATATATATATATATATATATATATATATATATATATATATATATATATATATTTGTAGACAGCATTTGTGCACATTAAGTGAAGATAAATAAGCTTTAAATAGTATTTATATGTTCAAACACAGTTAAATATTGTAGATTTCTCAATTATTTCTAATACTAAATATTTTCCAGTATTTAGATTGTTTTAGATGGTGTGAACAATAAGGAGAGAAAACGGAAGTTAAAGGTATTAATGATGAAACGCTGAGGAAAAACCAAATTTAGGATATCATTGGATATATATATATATATATATATATATATATATATATATATATATATATACACGAATGTTGTACAGTGGGTGAGATATTGTTTTTCTTCCTTCACTGAGCTTAGATGTTGAATACAGACAAGCTGACTGCAGCCAAAATGTTCAAAGCTTGAATTTTTAAATAATAATTCTCCAGTTTTGATAAGTCCTTGAACTTCAGTGAATCAACTTATCAACTTATCTACAACGTGGGAATTTTTTAACTTTTTCCAGAGGAACTCATATAAAACTTCAAGTATGTAAACAAGTGACATATTAGAGAATCATGATATGTCATCACAGCTTAAAAGTAGGATATCATGTTTAAACATAGTATTCCACATCAGGACCAACTTTCACCACGTGAGGTTAAAGTAAGTTGAGAGGACTTCATAATATGAATGCATCCTGTAGTTGCTTCCCTTGCCATGGAGACATATCAAGGGCATATGGGCTATTTTCTCTGTCCTCTGTTCCAGTAGCTATGGGTAGTGCTTCCCCTTTACCAGAACCATGTCAGCGGTATGCTATCTTGAAATTAGGCAACTTAATAAAACTATATTCGATCAACTCTGAAACTGTTAAAAAAATTCACCAGTTTCCTTATGTGACAACAAAAGAACATAAAGGCAAGAATTGTGTCTAGTATGTTTGCGGGCATTTGGATGGTTTTATGGGATTACATGAAAACTGCAAAAGGTGTGTGCTACTCCTCTCAGAAGCTTCGCACAGAACACTGTCTGTCTGTCTTCCATCCTTCCTTTCTTTCTTTCACTTTCCCCCCTTTCATTAAAAAAATAGATTATTTTGTCACACAATATATTCTGATTACACTTTCTCCTCCTTCTACTATAAATGGAGGCTTTTCTCTATCCTGCCCTGTCCCTCAGCAGTTTCCAAATAATCAGTTATATTATTATTATAAATATATGGCAGATGGCTCGGACTTATTACTTGCTAGCTCTTATATTTAAAGCAACCCACTTCTATAATGTATGCATTTCTATGTGGACCGTGGCTTACCTGACATATTGTTCCTAGGGTGGCTGGATTGAGTCTCTCAACTCCACCCTTCTTCATCTCTGTCTTCAGTTTAAATATATTGCCTAACCTTATTCTGCCTGCTATTGGCCAAAACAGCTTTATTTATCAACCAATGAGAGCAACACATATTCACGGCATACAAAAAGACCATCCATCCCACAGCGTTCCCCCTTTCTGTCTAATCAAAAAGGTTTTCATTTTAACATAGTAAAATTAAATATAACAAAACAGTTATCCAGAAAGAATTATAGTTACAATATCTAGTCTATTTGTATTTAGCTAAGTTAAAGAAAATACTCTATCATCTATCCTATCTTTGTGAGTCTAAAGTTTTGTATCTAATGTACCTTTTATCATAACTAAGGAAAACTATAACTATCTAGTCCTCAATTCCAGCAAAGACCCTAGAAGAATATAATATTACCTGTATAAGCAGGAAGCGCATTGCCAGCAACTTCCAAAACTCTAGAAATGACAGAGACATCTGGCTGCCTGGACAGTTATCCAAAGTTCTTCTGTAATGCTGAGGCATCCATCTTCAGCCTACAGGCCTAGAGTATCTGGCAGACTTTTCAGTGAAGCAGCAAATTTGAAGGACTGTCCCACCTATGTTGGCAAAGTTCATCAGTTTCTTTCCTCTGTGTCCTGTACAATGTCTGGCAGTTTCTTCTGTGAAGCAGAAATCTGAAGGACCATTCTGCCTTATTTTGGCAAAGTTTAATGGTCATTTTCCTGAGGGTTCTGCACGTATATTTTATAAAGCATACTGTAAAACAGTCCAAGAGCAGTTTCTTGTCCAAATGGCTAGCCTTGCCATATTAAAAACAAACTCCATAAGTAGTTTCTTCAATGTCCATCATCCTCTTTGAAGTAATTGGTGCCGCCAGAAGCAGACATGTCTCACTGTTGAGAAAAGTCTAACTTCTTATAATATTTTAAATGCCGTATTCTGTAGGTCTTTGAAGTGTTTGAAGATTACTTATCTAATTGAAATATATCTTTGTATACCTAAAAAACCTGACTAATTTGGCTATACATTTAAATATTATAGATGACTTTTAATCTGTATTTTTAATTATATATATTACATTTTCAAATGAGCTGTATAAACATAATACCTTAAATAAGAGTAGAAATATACATACAGTATAACAAAATTGACTTTGAATTTGTATCAGTAAACTAAAATCCATACCAATGTAAAATATTTTTAAATTAACAGTTATTTTTTGGATTAAAGTAGATTCAGTAATCTACTGATATTTATCATAACAATCTACCCTTTTCCCCATCATTTCCATATCATATCCCCCTTTCTTCTTAGAAAGAGATTGATTATGACCCTTAACAATTTATAACCAACCCCCCTTAAATTAAAATAGACATTTGTAAACAATATTTTGGGAATTTGGGCGCAGTTCTCTAGATTACTTTCTGTTGACTGGGGATGCTGGTAATCTTAAGGGGTAATCTGAGAAATTTTGAGATAATGTCCAAGTCCTGAGAAGACAAGTATAACCTTTGTTGATAGATATTACCTGTCAATGTTCCTTTAATAAAACATGATCCATCTTAACCTGGAATGAATCCATAGCCTCTTGTTTTTTGTGCAAACAAAAGTAAAACTGCTTCTCCAAAGCAATGTATCTTTTAAGTTCCACTTTACAAATGTATTTTTTGATTCCTATTTTAAAGTTAAGGCATTCTTAAAATATTTAGGTTGGTATATTTCATCATTCTCTGTTTCAATCTCATGTCTCCCAGCAGCTGTCTCTTACTGATCAGCCATCAAAAAAAAAGTCAAAATCAACACAATGACATACAGGATTCAGACTCCCTGTGTATTGCCCATCTCTACATGACTTATTCTGTTTTATTATTTATTTCTGTCTTTAAAGACTTTATTTTATTATTTTTTAGACTATTCATTCCTTTCTATAACTATCTATACCCTTTTTATTTTTTTTCTTAAATCTACACACATTGTAAACACACTGGAACCTGTTTAGAAGTTTTCATGTCTGGACCTCTGTTTATTGTGTATCTTTTAGCCTTTTTTTGTCTGCATGAGGAAAAGCGAAATCTGCCACAGTGTGTGATGCAAGGCTTGGAGATGCCTCTGTGTACTGAGTTGGGAATCTACCATACTGTAGCTCAAGCTCACAGGCAGCAGCATCTCTGTACAGTGGCCCATGTGAGGGAAAAAAAAAAAAAAAACTAGAAAGCTGTTTTTGGCTCCATTTATGTGTATCTAGATCCCTTTCTTTTAAGCTTTTTTAGGCTTTATGTGGATGCACATGCATCACATTGGAGCACCACATGTAAATGGAGGCTTTTCTCTGTCCCACCCCATCCCTCAGCTGTTTCCAAATAATCATTCAGAAGCTTATATTAATTATAAATATATGGCTGATGGGTCAGGTTTATTACTCGCTAGCTCTTACATTTAAATTAACCCAGGTAAGGGTGTTGTCCTTGTTAATTGGGCCCCACTGTCAGTTTGCAGAGAGCAGCCATTTTTCTTAGCAACAGCCTGGATTGTTGGAGGATTTCAATGGAACCTACTTAGCCAACCACTCAATTGAATGTAACCCATTCTCAACACTGAAAGCTTCACCGGGCAACAAGAGATGACCAAATGAGAATCCATATCAATCCATTACTAGGAGTTCTCATTAGGATAATCTCCATAGAATCTAGGTAGTTTCCTCTGCACTAGGTTTCCGTATCACTTGCCCCAAATCCCCAATTCCAGTCATCTCTCCCTGCACTGTCTCTGTACCTCTCATCTCCTTCCCTACCTGATTGCCCCACTCTCACCCCTACTGCTCTTAGTCTGCCCATAAAATCTATTCTATTTCCTCCTACCAGGGAGATCCATGTGTCCCTCCATGGACCCATTCTTTTTACCTAACTGTTGGGAGGCCTTGCTGGTCAGAGGTTACAGTCTACCATGTCCTGACAGCTTTCTCCAAGCTCGAAAACATGGAGGACTTCCTCCCCATTGAGACTTCCTTCTCTCTACCTGCCCTTATTTGAAGAAGATCTCTAGGCCTAGAGGCCTGACCTTATATGAAACCTTTCCCTAAACTTGGATGTACCTGATTTATCTTAAGTTGTGACCCTTGGCATAGTTCCCTACTAGAGCTCCCCCCCCTGCTGAGCATATGGTAATTAGACATTGTGCTATGATGCTGCTGGTTAATGCAAATTGATTCCTCAGCTACCATCCTCAGTCTTACATATTCCATACACTTTGGAATAAAGCTGATCTGACTCACTGAAGCTTTCTCCTGGAGAGCTATCTCCATTAACCCACAAGTTGACAGTTCATGCTCACCAGTTTCTGCTCCCTCACTTCTCTCAGACTGGCAGCTGATGATTCCCAAGGAAGAAAGAGAGCCATACCTAACCTCTCTGAGTATGTGGATTGTATCTTAGTTGGCATTTACCCAAAAGCTAATATCCACATATAAGTGAATACATGCCATATTTGTCTTTCTAGCTCTGGATTACCTTACTCAAAATGATCTCTTGTAGTTCCACCCATTTGACTGCGAGTTTCATGATGTCATTTTTTCACAGCTATGTAATACTGTATTTTATAGATGTACCACATTTCCAAATTATATTTTTTTAGTTTATTGTTGCTAATGAATCTTTTTCATTTATTTTACATCCCACCTGCATCTTCCATATTTTTTCCAGTGTTCTGTTGATGGATATCTAGGTTGTTTCAATTTTCTAGCTGTTATGAGTAAAGCCACAATAAACATTGGTAACCAAGGGTCTTTGTGGTAGGATGAAAGTCCTTTGGGTATATACTGAAGAAAGGTATATTTGGATCTTGAGGTAGATAGAGTTCCAACTTTCTGAGGAACTAATATATTGTATAGTGGCTGTCTAAGTTTGCACTCCCACCAGCAATGGAAGAGTGTTACCTTTATTTTATATCCTCACCAGCATGAGCTGTCACTTCTTTAAGTGTTTCTCAGCAATTTGAAATTCTTCTGTTGAGAATTCTCCAAGATCTGTACCCATGTTTTTTATTTTTCAAATATACCCCATTTTCAAATTGGATTATTTGGTTTGTTGATATCTAGTCTCTTGAGTTCTTTGTATATTTTGGATATTAGTTCTCTATCAGATATGGAGTTGGTAAAAATCTTTTCCCATTCAGTAGGCTATTTCTTCATTCAATTGACAGTGTTCTTGCCTTATAGAAGTTTTTCAGTTCTATGAAGCTCCACTAATTAATTGTTGAACTCAGTGCCTATGCTATCAATATTCTGTTCAGAAAGTCATCTCCTGCGCCAATGCCTTCAAGGCTGTTCCTCACTTTCTCTACTATCAGGTTAAGTGTAACTGGTTTTATGTTGTCTTTGATCCACTTGGATTTGAGTTTTGTGCAAGATGATAGCTGTGGACCTATTTCCATTTTTCTACATGCAGACATCCATTTTGACAAGCACCATTTGTTGAAGATGCTGTGTCTATTTTTAGGGTGTTTTTTTTTTTTTTTAATTAAAACAATCAAGTTTCCATAGGTATGTGGATTTATGTTTGGGTCTTCAATTTGATTTCATTGATCAACTTGTCTGCTTTTATACCAATACCATGTAGTTTTTATTCCTATAGCTCTGTAGTACAACTTGAAATCAGGAATGGTGAGACCGCCAACCACTTTTTATTAAAAAGAGAGAGTGAACAACCTTTTCTTGTTCCCGATTTTAATGGAATTGCCTTGAGTTTCTCTCTATTTAATTTGATTTTGGCTATAGGCTTGTTGTAAATTGCCTTTATTATGTTTAGGTATGTCTCTTGTATCATTAATCTCTCTAGGACTTTTATGGTGAAGAGTGTTGTATTTTATCAAAGGCCTTTTCTGCATCTAATGAGATGATCATGAGGTTTTTTTTTTTTTCTTTCACTTTGTTTATGTGGTAGATTACATTTGCTGATTTTGGTATATTGAACCATCCCTGCATTTCCTAGATGAAGGGTAAATGAGCAAATAGTGGATGTTCTTTTTGATAACTATGACCTTATAAAATTCACTGGGCAGTGTACCTTCTGTTTCTATTTTGTGGAATAATTTAAAGAATATTGGCACAAAAACTTCCTTGAAAGTCTGGTAGAATTATACTAAAACTGTATCTGGGCTTTTTATTTTTTTAAATTGGGAATCTTTTAATACCTGCTTGTATTTTACTAGGATAATAGGTCTATTTAAATTTTACATCTGATCTAGATTTAACATTAATAAGTGATACTGATCAAGAAAATTATATCTTTTAGATATTCCAATTTGGTGGAGTACAGATTTTTAAATTATATCCTTATGATTCCTGGATTTCCTTGGTGTCTATTGTTATGTCCCCCTTTTCATTTCTGATATATTTTTTAATGTGGATATTTTCTTTCAGGTCTTTAGTTAGTTTGGATGAGAATTTGTTTCTCTAGGTGATTTTCTTAATGAACCAACTCTTTGTTTTATTGATTCTTTGTATTGTTCTATAGTTTTTTTTATTTTATTGATATGAGCCCTCAGTTTATTTCTTGCCTTTTCTTTCTTGTGGTTGTGATTACTTCTTTTTGTTCTAGAGTTTTTGGGAGTGTTTAAGTTGATAGTATGAGATCTCTCCTTTCTTTTCTATCTTTTTTTTTTTTTTTTTTTTTTAATGTAGGCCCTTGGTTCTAGGAACTTTCTTCTTAGCACCATTTTCATTGTGTCCCATAACTTCGGGTATGATGTGTATTCATTTTTAATGTATTCTAGAAGTCATTAATTTCTGTTTTGGCCCAATAGTCATTAAGTTTCCACGAGTCTGTAGGCTTTCTGTTTCTGTTGTTTTTGATATCTAGCTTTAATCCATTGTGTTCTGATAGGATGCCAGGAGTTATTTCAATAACTTAGTATATGTTGAGAGCTGCTTTATGAATTTTAGCAAATGTTCCATAAGGTACTGAGAAAAGGGTATATTCTTTTGAATTCAGGTGAAATATTCTGTAAATGTCTGCTAGATCCATTGGGTTATAAGTCTGTTAACTCCAGTATTTCTCTGTTTAGATTTGTCTGGATGACCTTTTCATTGTTGAGTGTGGGGTATTGAAGTCTCCCATTATTAGTTTGTTGGTGGCCAATATGTGTTTCTTTTAGAAACGTGGTTGCCCTTGTGTTTGGGGCATAAATGTTAATTGAAATGTCATTTTGGTGGATTTTTCCTTTAATGAGCATCTAGTGTCCTTCGCTGTCTCTTTTGATTAGGTTTGGTTTGAAGTCTATTTTGTTAGATATTAAAATGGCTTGTCATCTATGATAATTGAAAGTTTTGCTGAGTATAGTAGTCTGGACTGGCATCTCTGGTCTCTTATAGTCTGCAGCACACCTGTCAAGACACTTCTGGCTTTTTGAGTCTCCATTGAGTAATCAGGCATAATTCCAATAGGTCTGCCTTCATATGTTAATTGGCCTTTTTTTCCTTGCAGATTTTGTTGAAAATATTTTCAGTGCCATTGAAATGATATTCTCCTCCTTCAGTTCCTATTATTCTTAAGTTTGGTCTTTTTATATTGTCCCAGATTCCCTGGATGTGTTTTGCCAGGTGTTTTTAGATTTAACATTTTCTTTGAACAATGCATCCATTTCGTCTATTGTATCTTCAACACCTGAGATTCTCTCTTCCATCTCTTCTATTTTGTTAGTGAAGCTTTCATCTGTAGTTTCTGTAAGAATTCCTTTTTTAAAAATTATCTTTATTGTTTTCTTTTTTGATTCTATTTCCATTTTCAGGTCTTGAACTGTTTTATTCATTTCTTTCAACTTTTTGTTTTTTTCCTTGATTTCTTTATGGGATTTATTCATTTCTTCCAGTTTTTTGTTTGTGTTTGCCTGAACTTCTTTAAGAAATTTATTAATTTCTTCTTTTAAGGATCTCTTTCATCTTCATATATTTGGTTTTAAGATATCTTCCTTGTGCTTCAGTTGTGTTGGAATATTCAGTGCCTGATATGGTGGCATAGCTAGGCTTTAATTTGAGACTTATTTTCCTGGGTGTTATTGTGTTTTTCATCTGGCATCTAGGCAGCTGAGTTTGGGATGATTATAGGTTTAGACGCTAAATTCTGGATTTGTCTTTACTGGGTGGGTGTTTTTTTTCCGTAATTTCTGTTTTCTGCCTGGAGAGTGTGATATATGTGTGTTGCCTGTTTTTCTGGTCTGTTCAGCTGGTGTGTTTATAGACAATGCCTACTGGTGTTGGAGGTTGGGAGAGTGGAATAAGTTGAGGGAAGGAAGTTTGAAGGAGAAGGTCTTTGTGATCCATTTGGAATGTGGTCAGAGATGAAAGGGATACCACAACAGATTTCCTACTACATTGCTGGGGATAAAACATGTGGATTTGATCTCAGGAATAATAGATTTATTTATCCTTTAGCCTACTTACTGCACTAGGAGGAGTGGCCTTTAGGTTAGCAGGGAATACCCACTGGGGTTGGGGTTTGGGACAAAGTAACAAGTCAGAGGAGGAAGGTTAGAAAGGAAGATGTTTGGGATGCACAGGAGACCGGAATAATGGGTCAGAAAAGACTATTGAAGGTATTTTGCTTCAGAGCTGGGGATGAGACTAGGTGATTGGAACTGAGAGAACAGAGAGAGATTTGAAGGTCATTGGGCATCCTACCTGGTTTTCTGGAAGGCATGGCATGGCCTGTGGGTTATCAGGGAGTGCCTGCTGGACTTTTGGGCTGAGAAAAAGTAAAGAATGGGAGGCAAGTGAGATTAGAAAGGAAGACCTATGGGATTTTCCAAATATGAGAGCAGGGAGGGCAGGGACGATGCCATGAGCTTTCTGGTATAGAGCTGGGGTAAGACAGGAGGATTGCTCTGGAGGAATAGAGAGAGGAGAAGGGCTACAGGTACCTTGCTTGGTTTTCTCCACACATTTTTTTCTTTTTTCATACTTTATAAGCAGAATGAATTGTTCCATTCTCAGTGTTTCTGTAGATTTGCTTAAATCTTGATTTTAAACGTCATAGGACATTGGGATGACCAGTCCTTGAGTCTTCTCCTTAAACAAGATAATTTTTAGTAATATTTCTTTTCCTTTTTTCTTGCCATGATTTCCTAGTTCTGCTCCTGTGACTCAGTAAGGCAATGATGAATTCAATTTTTAAAAACACGGAGACTTTGAATTCTTCCTCCAGACCCTGTAGAATTGAATTTTTTTTTTTTTTTTTTGTGTGTGTGTGTGTGTGTGTGTGTGTGTGTGTGTGTGAGAGAGAGAGAGAGAGAGAGAGAGAGAGAGAGAGAGAGAGAGAGAGAGAGAGAAGGAAAGAAGGCATGAATACATGACATGAATAAAGAAGTAAGAATAATCACATGAACTTACTTTTCAGAAACCTTGGTAAAGATGAAATACTTTCACTGCTTCAGCATAGTACTGAGTTAACAAACTTTCCACTTGCTGTATCATTGTGCTGTATTCATACAGGAACAGTTATGGAAAAAGGAAAGAGTAACTTAACAAAGGACCAGTGTGGAGACAGTTTCTAGCTGAATATCCTTGGTGCTTGGCAGTGTAAGGACTCAGCTATAAAATATGAAACTTGCTTGTGAAAGAAAAGTAGGATTTTTTTTAACTAGAAAGCAGAAAAATCTCCAGTCTCTGAAAAGAGAAAACATATATGAAGTAGAATTAAAGAAAAATGATGTCTGTATAATTTTCTATGATTTCATTTTAGATATTTAACTAGAGCTAAAAGTAGAAAGCCCTAGACAGAAAAAAATCAAATCATTTGACAGTTAATTTGACCCATGATGGGATATATATAAATGATAATCCTTGCTATTGGTTCTTAATCCATGCATGTTTTTCTTTAATAAATATGAAACAGATCACTTTGCCAATCATCATTCTTCTAATGATGAATAAGATATTTAGAAGAATATGAATATTCTTCTAAGGTGAATAGACCAAGTAAACAGTCAATCCGAATGAAATACAAAATAAGATGTAATAGGAAAAAAAGTATGACAGAACATAGCAAAGCTTCCAAAAATAATTTTACAAGGTCAGAGTAGTCTTCCAAATGTAATGTCTTCTAAGATGAACAGAAGTTAGCTACTAAAAAGGGAAACTAGTGGGGAAATGCATGTTTTTTGAGTGAAAGATCACAGCTTATCCCTGCAGAGAACTAGGATTAAACATGATGCTGTCAAAGAACTGAGAAAAAACATTAATAGAGTTGGAAGTGTTTAGCACCAGTGTGGGTTCATCTCAAAGGTAATTGCTTGCCAGTGAAAGACACATGGAGAGTGAATCACTCCAGACCTTACAGGACAGAAGAGTCAAATTGGGGAAAATCTGGAAGCTATACTATGGGTTGTTCTAACTAGATATATACTTTTGTTGCCCTAAACCCATGCCTTCATGGTAATGGGAAGAAATGTGCAAAGTCTATGGGTATTTTGGAAGTAGAAACAACATGTTGTTACAACTTGAAAGCTCAAGGGAGGGGAGAAGCGTGAGATAATTGTTCCTGGTGCAAGCTTATGCACCATATCTTTTTCTGCTGTGATGATCACACACACACACACACACACACACACACACACACACACACACACGTTTAGTATTTTAGGCTCTGATGTTAGGCAACATGGATTTGAAAATCACCTCAGTTTTTCCTCATTGCTTATTGAGTGATATTTAAAGGTTAACTTGTTTTGTACCAAGAATAGTTCTAGATCCAATTATGTTTAAAGGTTGATGATTGATGTGTGTGTGTGTGTGTGTGTGTGTGTGTGTGTGTGTGCATCAATAAGTTATCCTTGTAGAAATGATACCAAACATAATGAAATTATGGGGCATGAAATTCTACATCAGGAAAAAAGAAGGTACCAAGATAATAGTGAAAAGTGGTTTCAAAAATTTTTGAGATTATATCGAAGACTCCAGTTTCTAACAGTGATACAAAGAAACCATCTTACCTTCTTTGTTATGGCAAGGGAAATCTAATCACGATCCTCTACAATGCTATTTGTAAGGAGATAGAATTGAATGTTTAAACACCCCATGAAAGAGAAGAGAAATGTCCATGAGGAAACGTAGCAATGGGAGATCAACAGCAATACAAATGACTGGCTGTGTGATTGACAGCCTGAGTATAATGAACTCAGCTGCCTGTGAAGCTTTGCAAGTTACTACAATCGTGGAAATAGCCCCTCTGATATTATCTGCCATGATTAGAATCCAAGCAAAGACATTAGGTTATTTTCCTTTGTGAAAACAAAAGGCAACTTTGAAATAAAGCATCAGCTACCTCTTGCAGATTTGGTAATGGAGCTCACTGTCTCCTCTGACGGGAGAAATATTCGTCATTTTAATTTGTCTAAGAGGAGGAATAAGGTGCTAATTGCTTTTACAATATCTAGAGCTGCTCACTTTGAACTATTATTAGTCATTGCCCAACAAGGACAATTCGAAACATTTTCTACATTTCTTTTGTAGTTAAACAGAGGTATAGAGTGTTCAATGTTACAAACACACCTGGATTTGACATAGTATAACAGTAGAATCAGAGAGTGCTGTGAGAAATAAACATCTACATAACTGAACATCAAAAAGCCTTTGCATTAATCAGTGACCTTTTTCCCCAAGTGGAAAATGTTAATAACAATATTTCTAATCCATTATTTAAATTCAATTTTGAATTTCTTATTTTCCAAGATAAAAAAAATGATGAGATAAAACAGTACATATTTAGTGCAAAAGGATCATTTCATGTATACATAAAGCTGATTTGTTTATCTTTCATATTTTTGTCATAAAACGAATTTTTGTCTATGTGAAAAAAATTGAGGAAAAAAGTTTCATAGTCTGTTGTGGGATGTTCTGTATGTTAAATGTGTTGCTCTGATTGGTTAATAAATACAACACTGATTGGCCAGGAGCCAGGCAGGAAGTGGGACAAGGAGAAAAGAGAATCCTGGGAACAGAAAGGCTGAGTCAGAGAGACGTTGCCTGCCACCACCATGAGAAGATGTTAAGATACTGGTAAGCCACGAGTCACATGACAACTTATAGATTAATAGAAATGGGTTAATTTAAGATATAGGAGAGCTAGCTAAAAGCCTGAGCCATTAGGCCAAACAGATTAAATAATATAAGTGTCTGTGTGTTCATTTTATAAGTGGGCTGCAAGACTGTGGGGGCTTGGTGGACCCAGAGAGAGGCTCTCCAGCTACAATAGTCAATGAAAATAACTTTACTCCCATACCAGTGGAAACAATTAGGGGAATCTGTGGTTGGTATATAAAATGAATTAAAAAATTTCCTAAATTAAGAAATATATAAAAAATTTAAAAATTTGCATACATTCCTGTAATCTCTGAACAAAGAGAAAAAAATATTTAATTTATAAGCCATGAGCATTTTTCTCCAGAGAAATTCTATTGATGTTTCATGCACTATAACTGAATGATTTTTTATTATAAAATTAAGCAAAATTATTTATCTAAATCCTAATTGTTGAGATTCCAGGAAATTGGTACTAAGGACTAATGGAGGCTTTGAAAATAAAAATTTTCACATTCTTAGTATAAATCATCATAAGTTAAGTTATAATAGTACATAATAAAAATAAAGTGTGGGGTTGAATCTGATAGTAATGTCAGCTGGTTATGGAATTGTTAATGTCTTGTTTAGGTAGCCACATTGTCATAGGTATAGCTTCCCTGTTGTAGGTAGAAAGCACAATCTCATAGGAGAGTCCCTGGTCCTCAAGATATTATAATCTTTCTGTTCCATCTTCTATGATGTATCTGAGTCTTACATGAAGGAGTTGTGTGGAATATTCCTTTACACTATGTAAAGATATGTTGCTGTGATTGGTTAAATGAAGAAGCTGATAGGTCAATAGCTGGGCAGGAAAAGGTTAGGGGGAAAGCCAAACAGAAAATGCTGGGAGGAGTCAGAGGAGTAGTGAGCAGATGCAGAAAGACACAAGATGGGCATGCCATACTCAGAAAAGGTACCAAGCCACGTGACAAAGCATAGGAAGAAATATGGGTTAATTTGAGTTGTAACAGCTTGCTAGTAACAAGCCCGAGCTATTGTCAATCATTAGTAGTTAATATTAAGCCTCTGTGTGGTTACTTAGGAGTGGCTTTCAAGACAGAAACTTCTGTCTGCAGAGTTATGTTGCAGATATATTAACTGCGGGTAGGTATCCCAAGATCAATTATTCTCTATATTTTGACTGGCTGTGGCTTTCTGCAACGGCTTCCTTCCATTGCAAAAAGAAGTTTCTTTGATGAGGATGAGATCTACACTTACCTATAGGTATAACATAAATATTTAGAATGGAGTTGGGAGTCATACTGTTTTAGGAAAATAGCAATAGAAGAGTCTCCTTTAAGTTCCATGACCTCAGTAGCCATATGTATTTGACCAGGTTTATAGTACCAGGCATGATTTCCATCCTGTCAAGTAGGCCTTGAGTCTAATTAGACAACTGTGCCACCATTGTACCTTAAGGAATATTTTGCCATCCTGTTGAGCATTGTGGTTCATTGGCATCGTAGATAGGTGGGCATGTTGTTTTCCTCGCTTAGCAGCTTGGAAAATACCTTCAAGTCTAGTCTTCAGAGAGGAGGCTTTCTGGTCAGTTCTAGCTCAAATCCAGTCAGTACTCCGTCCAAAGTACTCTGTCTAAGTACTCTGTCTTAGAAATTTGGACTTTACTTCAACTTCTGAGAGGCAAAAAAGTACAATAGCAACAGCCTATATTGTTTTTGGAGTCCCCAGGACTCTCCCTGATCAACAACATGAACAATGGTTTCCCACGCTTAGTTTTTGGAATTTTTTTTTTGTTAGATGGTTTAGGATATATATTGTGTGTTTATACATTTAAGTGTACATTATATATAATTTTGATAGATATAAAATAATTTCTTATATCTCTTTTAGCCATTATTAGTGTTGTTTATCCCTCTCTGCTCAGCATGGTAATACATGCATGTAATACCAATGCTTCAGAAATTAGTGAAGGAAGATATCTTGAGATCCAGAGTGTGAGGTCAGCCTGAATAAGGTACTGAACATTGACTTAAAGTAAGCTAACATTGTTAGCCTGAGGAGCTCAGGGGGCTTTGCAAATTCAGGCCATGAAGGACATGTACAGCAGTTCCAAGTGCCACCCTTAGATCATAGACTTTTTTGGCAATTCATTCACAGACACTCTTCCATTAAGCCCTGAAAATTACAGAACAGACAGATCATTTCTTTTCAAATGTGGTTTGTTTAAGGAGTGCTTTTAGGATTTAATTTCTATCAGATATTCTAGACAGTTTCCTTTATCTAAGCAAACAATGGAAACACAAGTCTTTTGGATACAATTACATAATGAAATTGAAAATTGTCCAATTTATTTTCTGACTGGAGGTCCCTGGAAGAATTATAATTATAACTAGGCAGTTGGTTTTTTTAAATGTTAATGTTTTTAAACTTATTAGTAAGGAGAGCTGCAGTAAAATTACTTCTAATTAGTGTGGTGCTCCTTCTAACACAGGACTTTGTTATTGCAGAGAAGTAACCCAACTGGTTAAATCTCGGAAAAAGAATCAAGATTTGCTCAGTATATTAAAGTCATTTCAGGTTTAATATCCTGAATAATATTTAAGGGAAAATTAAATATCCTTATGTAATTATTAACAAATGGGTACAAATGTATATAGTTAAAATATTTGTCTATTAAAAATGCTGTCAGCCGGGCGGTGGTGGCGCACGCCTTTAATCCCAGCACTCGGGAGGCAGAGCCAGGCGGATCTCTGTGAGTTCGAGGCCAGCCTGGGCTACCAAGTGAGTTCCAGGAAAGGCGCAAAGCTACACAGAGAAACCCTGTCTCGAAAAACCAAAAAAAAAAAAAAAAATGCTGTCATTGTTAAGTGATCCCAACCTTTGGTAACCCAAAATAACAAATAATTTGAGTTAAGAATAAGGTCCAAAATGAATTTGTACAATTTTAAAATGCAGTGTAGTGAGGATCATTGATATTAGTTCAATATGAAAATATGCAGTAGTGTCACATTTAAAGATAACTTTAAAATGTTTTTACTGATTAAAAAGTAATACATGTTCATGGTAGAAGTGCAGAGAAAATACTTATGAAAGATAGATTGCTTTGGTTATAAATTATAATCGAGAAGGAAGTGGGGTGAAATGAGACTTCCAGTTGTATTTACTTGTTTTAAGAAAAAAAGCATGTGAAACCAGCATTATAAAATTTTTAACTTCATTATACATGTATATTGGGTTAGAATTTATCTTCTCTAAATTTGAATTATTTTTAAATTAAAAAAAAACTTTGGAACATCTATAAACCCATCTCACTCAGCATGCTAATATTTAAACTGTTGTATGAACATTAAAATACATATTTTGTTAAAGTTTAGAATTATGAATTTGATGTTTTTTGAACATTATATAATACATAGCTTATATATTTTATAAAATGTTTATTTATTATCTTTAATATCACACTATTCTATAGGTATCAAAGCTTAGCTAGTTAATGGTTTTTGTTTTTGTTTTCTTAATTATAATTTGAATTAAATATTTCTATAATGCTTTAAATTTTACCAGTATCCTATATAAAATTTCTATCAAGTTAAACTTCAAATAACCAATTTAAAATTGTGGATAATGGCATAGGTGAAAACTCTCACATTTCTTTCTTAATTTGTTCACCAAAATTGAAGTCATTTTCTCATGTTTGATTTGAGAAAAATGCCTGGGGCTCATTTAACTCACTTTTAGTAAAATGGCCTTGGAAATGAGGTAGAAGTTCATTATAAACAGACCCCAGGGCTCTGAAGACATCACTCACCATATGAGAGACCACAAGGTAAAACAAGATGATGAGTGTGGAGGCAGAATATATGGAAATTAGGGTTATGGTTTCTGTGATGAGGAAAGGCAAAGGAGGGTGGGTTAGTTTAGGGTTGTCTAAAACATATGGGCTGGTCGTGTTCCCTGATCATCATGGAGAAATTAGAGGATGGGTACTGGCTTAAGACTTGAGAGTTTTACAGAGGAAGATGTGAGCTCTACTGATTGATATAAATTTGAAATATAAACTTTCTTGATATGTGCTGTATCATTAGAATGGAGTTAGTCTGGGGTTGTAAATACCTTATATCCTTAAGAATATCTCAAAGAATAAAAACATATTGGTAACACAACTAAGAATTATATACGATAATCATGCAAAGAATTTGTTTATTCAATTATTGGAAAATATTCACTGAACATGTGTCAGACAGTCTGGGGAAAACTAGAAAGAAAAAAATAGTAACTCTGTTGCCTTATTGTCTAAAGGAAAAAGCGAAACATAAAAACCTCCATTGTCAAAGATGCTTTCTTTTTTCCATTGTGCACTTTTGGCTTCTTTGTCAAAAAATATATGTTCATAGGTGTGCGAATTCATGTCAGGGTCTTCAATTCGATTCCATTGGTCCACATGTCGGTTTTTATGCCAGTACCAAGCTGTTTTTATTACTGTAGCTCTATAGTAGAGCTTGAGCACTTGTTCAGCTATGTTCATATCAGCATTGTTTGTAATGGCCAGAACATGGAAACAACCTAGATGCCCTTCAACTGAAGAATGGATAAACAAAATGTGGTACATATACACAATGGAATACTACTCAGCAGAGAAAAACAATGACATCATGAGGTTTGCAGGCAAATGGATGGATCTAGAAAAAATCATCCTGAGTGAGGTAACCCACACTCAGAAAGACAAACATGGTATGTACTCACTCATAGGAGGATACTAGATGTGGAACAAGGATGACTGGACTGCTACTCACATCACCAAGGCTGCTACCTGGAAAACAGGACCCCAAGAAAGACACGGGGATCGCCCAATGACAGAGAAATGGAATGAGATCTACATGAACAGCCTGAACATGAGTGGGGGTAGTGAAGGGCGAGGGTCAAGGGAAAGAGAGCTTGGGGGAGCGGGAGATCCCAGCTGGATCAACAGCAGAGAGGGAGAACAAGGAATAGGAGACCATTGTAAATGAAGACCACATGAGAATAGGAAGAAGCAAAGTGCTAGAGAGGCCCACAGAAATCCACAAAGATACCCCCACAACAGACTGCTGGCAATGGTCGAGAGACAGCCCGAACTGACCTACTCTGGTGGTGGGATGGCCAAACACCCTAATTGTCGTGCTAGAAACCCCATCCAACGACTGAGGGATCTGGATGCAGAGATCCATGGCTAGGCCCCGGGTGGATCTCTGGGAGTCCAATTAGCGAGAATGAGGAGGGTTTATATGAGCGAGAATTGTTGAGACCAAGGTTGGATAAAGCACAGGGACAAATAGCCAAACAAATGGAAACACATGAACTATGAACCAATGGCTGAGGGGTCACCAACTAGATCAGGCCCTCTGAATGGGTGAGACAGTTGATTGGCTTGATCTGTTTGGGAGGCATCCAGGCAGTGGGACCGGGTCCTGTGCTCATTGCATGAGTTGGCTGTTTGAAACCTGGGGCCTATGCAGGATCGCTTGGCTCGGCCTGGGAGGAGGGGACTGGACCTACCTGGACTGAGTCTACCAGGTTGATCTCAGTCTGTGGGGAAGGCTTTGCCCTGGAGGAGGTGGGAATGGGGGGTGGCCTGGGGGGAAGGTGAGGGGGGCGGGAGGGGGGAGAACAAGGGAATCCATGGCTGATATGTAGAACTGAATTGTATTGCAAAATAAAAATAAAACAAAAAACAAAAAACAAAAAACCTCCATTGTCTTGTTGTCTGTCTCTGAGCTCTTCGTGTCTTCAATTTTCTAACAGTTCAAGTGCTTTGATTTTCTCACAGTCACTTTCTACTGACATGTCTGCTAATCCTAACCCCTTCCAATCCCTCATTATTTGTAAAATATATATTTATTCTCCTAATGCACTTCATGGTAATTGTTTAGCTCTTAATGTGATTTTACAATGAGTTTTCTTGTTGACCTCAATTTCACAAAATTGTTTCTTAATTCACTTCTTTTTTAAAATTATTATTTCTGTGGCCTAATATACTTTGCTGTAAGGTAATAGCAAACCTGAATGCTTTTCCAAGACTGTTGGTCTTTTCCTTCTGTAATAGTTGAAGAAAAATGATTATTCTATTAAACCAAGTTTAGAATCAAAAGTAGCTCCTACTTAAATTGACTTCAAATCTATGAGAAAAAAATATGTGACTACTACTGACATTGCTTCCTAATCTAAAATGATTAGTAAAATTATATATAGTGAGCCTTTGTGGTAATCTCATATTCAATGGCAATTCACAAAATAACCTCCAAACGTTCAACAGATTTTATACTCATGAAAATATAATGCTAGGTGTTGCTATGTCTTTCTGTTCTCTAGTAATGTTTGTTTCAAGCTGTGTGTTGAGTGTGTATATGTAATATGAATACACTACTTACTATGCTTGTAGGTATGTTTTAATTTTATTTAGGTCATAAAAATATTGAAACCCATGACTTTAGGTCATAGGTCACTCCCGGTTCTTCTGATGTCTTCATGCATACTTTTACCATTGTGTGTAACCCACTTCTCTCTTCCATTGTACTGTTTCATACATTTGTACTCTTCCACCCTCCATAGTCTCATTTTCCTGTTTCATGTTGCACCGACTCAATTGCATTCTCTACCCATCTTTTAGAAAAGCTCCTTTTCCTGGAGCATGGTCCCCTTTCTAGTTTTATAACCAGTATCCTCATTTATTCCCATGTTTGTACAAATAAAACAATTAAAAGCTAGAATTTGCTTGTGACAGAGAACATATGTGTTTCTTGCTCTGGATTCCTACACTTAACATAATGTGACCTTTGGTTTGAGAAAGAGTTTTACTATACAAGCCAGACTGCCCTCAAATTCCTTTGTATCTCAGCTGACCTAAAATTTGCGAAACTGTTCCTCTAACTGTCAAGTGCTAGGACAGGCATGAACTACCATATTCAGCTGTCCTCCAGTTGTTGATGTGAAAAAATACTTAAAATACTGTTTTCTTTTTTATGAAAGAATTTAATTAGCCTAATCCTGCTTCATTTTCCATCATATAGTATATGACAAGAGCTTTGTATGTATAATCACATCTAGTGTTTATTGTCTCCAATTTAGAGACCCCGAAGATAGGATCAGGGAAGTTGAGTAAGTTTATGGAACACCAGTTCAGACTGTTCTAGGTCTCAAACTCTCTTACTCTACTATGAACCTTGACACAATCACAGGACAATTATACAGGAAACTAGCCCCTGACATATTACTATATGGATCATAGTCCGATTCTTTTCAGAGAAGATCATGGATATACACAAAACCTACTAAATTTCTGTTTACAAATGCAGTACTAAACAACTGTTATAGTCCTCAGAAGACCAGAACTATTTATATTTGGGGGGGTAAGGAATAAAGTTATAAAGAATATACATTTATTTATTCATAAATTCCAGACAAAAATGTAATATAGTGTTTGATTTTAATATGTTGTTCAAATTTAATATATTGTTCCTGAAAATAAAGTGATAAATGACAAATGACAGCAAGTAATGTTCAAAGGGGCCTGAAAATAGATAGTTTACCCTGCAGTAGAAAACACCATATGACCTCATAGGCATGGTACAGTCAGCACTTTCATTAATAAACATGCTGGAATAGTTAGTACCAAACTCTTAAAATTTGATGAAATGAATCAATACCTCACAGCCATGTTCTTGCCCAGTGTGCTTTTGCTGCCTCTACTTTGAATGGACCTTGTCTATGATGAGTCTTAAAGGTCCTACACCACCCTGATTACCTCACCATTCATGGCTCCCTTGGTGAAATGCACAGTGAATCAAGATCACTCCTAATTACTGAAATAATTAGAAAGGGATAGGAGTCCTCCCAGGGATCTTAGTTGCAGGAAATTAGATAATAGATTATGAAAATATTTTGGAAAACAAAATTTTATGGGTGATTTGGGCAAGGGAGATAGCTGCTCTGACTGTTTTTACTGTGACTAATTGAACCCCTGAGAAAGACACTCTGCATTTGGAGAAGATATGTGATTCTGTCACTTGAGTCTATTTATAGACAGAGAATTTCAGTGAGCATCCTCTCAGTGACTCGGAAATAGGAATAAATCTCCAAATGTATACTTTTTTCTCACTCCTTGTTAGTCTAATGCCATAACCTGACAGAAAATGGTTTTAAGAAGAATTTTTATATACTGTGTCACTTGACAAAATTTTCTGTATATCATTAACCTCAGATTCAAAACATGTTCTGTCTTTAAAGCACAAAAGATTTGATTGCAAATTGCATAATAATATCATGCAATTTTATAAAATTGAAAAGAAATTCATTGTATTCCTGCATAGTTCATACATGAAGGGATTTCTTGCTTACCCATTGTCCAGACAGGTTTTTCACAAGCCGAGATGCTGCTGTTCCTGTCATCCTTTTATCTCTGAACTAACAGTGTTCAGGGACAACTGTTTCCCCCTACTCAGGAACAGCCCTAAGCTGACATCAATATGTTCACAAAAGAATAAAGTATAGCGAGTGACAATATTAGTTTGACATTATGGGGAAAAATTGCAGGAGAAGATTTATATTCAAATAAATTGTTCAATTTAATCTGAAAAATGTGTCATGGAATTTCTAAATTTAAGTTTCATATGCATAATCCATCTTAAGATAATTGAATACTACCTATGACTACATAATTTAAAAGCCATATAGAGTCTGAAGTTTGGTTCAGTGGCAGATCACTTGCCTATTGTGCAGACCCAGGTTGGGGTTATCTGTGATATAACTTGAAAATGTGTAATAATCTGAAAACTTGGAATCAGGAAATCACATCTTGATGTGATTATCAAAAATAATAAACCACATAAAAATAATCCAGAATCACATGTGGTTTAAAGACATGCTATGTTGTTTGAGTTGAGTGTTTTCCTCCCAGAAGAAACAGCCATGTCTAGGGAAGTTTTTGCTCATAAGAGTATAACGTAGTGATGACCTGTCCTTTAAATTACTGTTCAGTCTGGTAGCTACTAGTTAGATAAAACCTTAGGGCACTTGAGTGTCCTGAGAACAATCTAACAACTGAAATTTTATTTCTTTAACTTTTAAGTTTAAATGTATTTGATCTATACAGCTCTAGAAGAAAGAGAGGATACACACAGTAGACCTGACATATCCTAAAATGAAATTTCTTCTGGGGACTACTGAGGAATGCTTGAGTAACACATCATCCCTATAATTAGGAAACTTTGTGTCTGGTGGGAATTTCATCTGGCCTATAGTGGAGAGTCTCAGATTGCTTATGAGTATTCACTGAGTCTTGAGCAAATGTCTCCTTCCATTGTTAAGACTCTCAAGTCAGAATTTAATGTCAGTTTTTTACTTCTTTAGCAATTTATGGGGCATTTTAACATTTACTCAGACATCTGAAAACAGGAAAAGCTTAAGAAACTCTTCACTTGTGCTGATTTACACTCTAATTTTGCCATCCACTTCACCTAAGTTATCCCAGACCTCTATGCAAAACTGTCTTATAATTTATAATAGCACACCTTTCTTTACTGTTTATGCTTAAAACCAGTTTGAACATAATGGAAAATGTAAATATAGAGTAAAACTTCCATTAATCCAGACTGAACTTCAGGAAATCCCTCAACCTCTTTCAGTACTAGAAATCCTATCTGTAAAAGTAAATGATATGAGTTTTACAAAATCACTAAAGGTGTAAAATTGTATCATTGCATTATTAAAACTAAAGAATCAAAAGAAAAATCTTTCAAAAATTAAATATTGTTCCAACTATCTATCCTTTCCATAACAGCTCTCAAGTAGCTTATAAAAGAAAGCATTTATTGGAAGCTTGGTTACAGTCTCAGAGACTGAGTCCAAGACCATCACAGCAGGGAGCATGGCAACAGACAGGCATGGCATGGCACTGGAGCAGTAGCTGAGAGCTGACATCTAATCCACAAGCAGTAGTCAGGGAAAGAGGAAAGAGAGACAGAGTGACAGAAACAGTGAGAAACAGAGACAGAGTCAGAAAGGAGAAAGAGAATGGGACTCCTGTGGCTTTTGAAACCTCAAATCCCAACCCCAACAAAGGTACTCCTCTTAATTCTTCCCAGTACATTTTCACTAACTATGGACCAATTGTTTAAAAATATCTTATTGGGCAGTTCTTATTGAAACCACTACAATAGTCTTAGTAATATCTTTTACTTTTTATTTATTTGTTTGTTTGTTTGTTCTATGTGTCTTTTACATCAAGTATCATTTCCTCATCCCTTCACATCCACCCTCTGCTCCTGCATGCCCCCCCCCATAAAACAAAATTTAAGAGAAAAACGAAAAAAAAGGGGGGCAAAACTTAAAGATCTCGTTATGGAAGCTACAGTGTGACACAGTGAGTCACACCTTTATCCATATATCTTTGCTTGTAAGCGTTCATTGCAAAGAGTCATCGGTCTGTTTGGAGGCCTCTGGTTTCTACTACACTATCTATGCTGGGCCCCCACAAAAACTCTTCCTGGATATCCTGCTGATGCGCTGCGTTGTAGAAATCCTCCAGCTTTGGGTCTGCGGGTCAGGTCCCTTCACACAGATCATAGATGGGGTAAATGATGGGGTGGGCCAAGTCGTAACCTTGGGTCTGGTCCTGGGCCAGATGTGAAATGGGTACAGCTCTCCTACAGCTTACAACTTCAGGGCTGGCTCACTCACATCTGTACTAACAGGATTGGCTCTACCACTCTTATGACCACAGGGCAAGCTCGGCCACCTGACCCAGATGTTGATGGGCAGCGGGGAGGAGGGCAACTCTCCCCCGCCCAGGCATTCACAAGTTAGATGGGTAATGGGACAGCTCTCCCACCTACCTTAGGCATTGATGGGAGGGGGCAGAGAGGAAGGCAACTCTTCCCCACCCATGGGTTTATTGTGTTGCCCACACAAAGTGCAGGACCTTCTCTCCAGCTCTTATGACCTTGGGGACAACTCTCCCACCTGCCTCAGGTGTTAGTGGATGGAGAGGAGGGCATCTTTCTCTTTCTCCTTCTCATGCCATCACGGAGCAGATGAGAAATGGGAGTAGTTTTCTCCTGTTCACAACTTCAGGGCTGGCTCACCCACTTCGGCTAACAGGGCTGGCTCTATTGTGCTGCCCCGGCAAAGTGCAGGGTCTGCTCTCCCAAGTGTTGCAGCTTGTGGGGAGCAGGGACATCTCTCCCACTCTTGTTACCTCAGGGACAACTCTCCCACCTACCTTAGACATTGATGGGTGGGGTTTGGGGAATCTCTCCCCAGCCCGTGCCTCCATGTGGAAGATGAGGGGTGGGGTTAGGTCTCCCAGGGTCAAATTCTAAGGGTTGGCTCACCTTTGCTCTCTTTAGCAAGGTGAGCTCTGCTGTGCTACCCAGATAAAGTGCAGGGCAAGCTTTCCCATGTGTTGCCACTGCCCAAGGAGTCAGCTCTCTCGCCATCTCAGTCCATTCCTTCGCCATCTCAGTCCATTCCTTTCCTCTCTTGTCTCTTCCAATATACCTTTGTCCACAAGACCTGAAACATTCTGTGCTTCTCTCTCTTCCATAAAAGACCATACCATACCTCTGCTCACTCTATTAGTGCCCATCTGGCAGGGCTAAGGTACCAGGTGGGCCTGTGTTTTCTCCTCAGAGCCCAGAGTGAATAGCCCCAGGCCTGCGTGTGGGTCACCTTGTCACACTCAAGTCATCATGACACTGTGCTCAGCCATGCTTTCTCGTCACAAAGGGATCATTATTTTTCCCAACCGCGGGACACCATAGGCTCCTGGTTGGTGTGTTTAGCTGTATGATGTGAGGTGGGGCTTCTCTGAAGTCCTGAGGTAAGCAGGGGGTTAGAATCCCCCAGGCCCGTGTTTGGGTGGTTTCTGCCCACTGCAAACGTGTGGTGAGGGTTGGGGGCTTCTCTCAACTTAATAATATATTCCCTTGTGTGGTGGTTAGAAAGAAAATGGCCCCCAAACGAAGTGGCAGTATTAGGAGGTGTGGCCCACAGGTATCGGTGTGGGAGATCAGACCCAGAGGACCCAAAAACAGGAGAACTAGCCCCATCCCTGGCTTATCACTGCAATGGGTGAACTTGCCAAGGCAATGCAGGAGAGCTCACCCTGTTGGTGAGGACATGCTAAGGTGGCAGGCTGACCAACCCTGAAACTACCCAGGCCCAGAACCAAGGTTATGGGTTGGCCCACCTCAATATTCACACCATCTGTGATCTGCAGGAGCATATGAAGGGACCCGTCCTGCAGACCTAAAGCTGCAGGATCTCCACAACACGGAGCAACAGCAGGTTAGCCAACAGGAGTCCCAGTGAGGTCCCAGCACTGATAGTGTAGCAGAAACCAGAGACCTCAAACCAGACCAGGGACTCTCTGCAATGGACACTTGCAAGGAAAGATATATGGATTAAAAGGTTTACTGTGTGACTCATTATGTCACACTACAGCTTCCATGACAAAATTCCCACCCGCCCCCCCCCCTTTTTGTTTCTTAAATTTTATTGGGGTGGGGGTGGGGGGTGTGCTACAAGGGCAGGGGGTGGATACACAGGGACTGGAAATGAGTGGGATCGAGGTACATAATGTGAAAGAAACAAAGAATAAATAAAAAGAAAGTTAAAAAAAAAGATTTAAACCTGATGTCTATATTATTTCCTAGACTTGAACCAGATATGTGTCACATTTACATTTTTGAGAAATATCCTTAGAAGAGAATTGATACATTATGTACAGTGACTAACATGTGTTATACACAGTAAATAAAATAAACATAAATATGAAAAAAGCAAACAAGCTCTGTTTTTGCTTTTGCCCATTTATTAGGAACTTTGTACATTGTTTACCAGTTTTATGTGATCACTTGCTGCAGAGAAAAGATCTCTCCTGGATGTACATAGTTATTGTTATTATACATACAAAATATGTTCCATTCTTTTTTGGAAAACTTTCTCAAATACTCCATACCACCTACTTCAATATCTAATTATTTTAAGTAGGTTTTGTAGTTGAAATTATATAACTTTATTCATAAAATTCAAAAATTAAAAAAAAATTCTGGCCTTTGATCTTGGTTTTTTCTCCTTCCTCTATTTCTATTATTCTTAGATCTTTTCGTGATATTCCAGATTTACTAGATGTTTTGTATCATAAGAATTTTAGGTTTAGCATTTTCTTTGACAATGTATGCATTTTTTCTATTGTGTCTTCAAGGTCTGAGATTCTCTTCCATCTCTTGTATTCTGTTGTTGAGGCTTGCCTATCAGGTTCCTGTTTGAATTCCTAAATTTTTCTTTTCCAGCATTCCCTTAGTTTGTGGTTTCTTTTATTGATTCTATTTCCATTTTCATGTCTTGAACAGTTTTATTCATTTCCATACAGTGTTTGTTTGTGCTTTCCTGGATTTTAAAAAGGGATTCATTCATTTCTTCTTTAAGAAACTCTATCATATTCATAAGGACTGTTTTAAGGTCTTTTTCCTGTGCTTCAGCTATGGTGGACTATTCAGGGCCTGCTGTGGTAGGGTTGCTGCGCTTTAGTGAAGACATATTGTCCTGGCTGTTATCGATTGTGTTTCTATGCTGACATCTGGGCATTTGGGTTTGGGATTGATTATAGGTCTAGAGGCTGATGTCTGATTGTGTTTTTGTTGAGTGGGTGTTTTGTTCTTAGGTTTCTGTTTCTTCTCTGGATCTTAGGAGAGTGTGATGGCTGTGTGTTGCCTGGTAAGAAATTTTTTGTGGGCCTATTTCCCTGGCCTGTTCATCTGGTGTGTTCTCTGGAAATACCTGCTGCTGTTGGATGCTGGGTTAGTTGGGGGAAGAAAAGTTGGTGATCTTTGTGATGTGTTTAGGATGGGGTCAGAGAGGCAAGGGAGACTGCAGCAGGTGTTGTGCTACAGAGATGGGAATGAGACTGGGGAGATTTGATCTGGGAGAGCAGAAAGAGAAGTGAAGATGTGCAGTCAGACTCATGGTTTCTTTGGGCACTACATCCAGTTGTAATCATCTTTAGTGTAAATGTCAGATCATGAACAACAGATTGATGGTATCACCATGTGTTAGCTATTTCATATTTTTGAATCAATTAAAATGTGGGTATCTTTGTCTTATATTTGTTCAATATTTATGTTTTTTCTGTCATTAACTCTCAATCTTTAGAGTCATGCATAATGAACACACCTATAATTCCTGAAATCAGGGAAGACAAGAGTATCAAGCACTTAAGACCAGCCAAATTTATATAAGAAATTTGAGTCAACTCTAAACTAAAGGAGGCTTGGTGTGAAATAAATAAATAAGTGTGTAAATAAATTTGTTTTACCTGTTTATCAGGACCTTTCTTAGTATATTTCTTGTCTGTTTGTGTGATCACATGCTATAGAAAAAAGATGGCTCTTGGATACTCCTAAATATAATATTTTGTCCAAATGCCTTTATTAATTCTAGCAAAACAGTTAGAGGATCGATGTGTCAGCTTGACACATCTAGAGTCATTTGTGAAAAGGAAACCTCAACTGAGAAAGTAATCCCACCGGATTGAACTTTGGGCACTGTTGGCAGTGCTACCATTGAGTTAGTGGTTCTCCATGATAGAAGAAAGCAAGCTGAAGAAGCCACAGGGAGCAAGCCAGTCAGCTGCAATCCTTCACAGCCTCTGCTTCACTTCCTATCTACAGATCCCTGCCCTAATATTCCTTGGTGACAGAGTGTGACCGGACCTGAGAGTTGTTAGATGACATAAACTGGGTCTTCTCCAAGATACTTTTGGTCATTTTTTTTTCTAAATTGCAGCAACAGAAACCTAGCTAAGACATTTGGACTTGTTTTTCACCTTATATATTCAAGTCTTCAATACTTTCCTTTGCAACTTTTTCTCTTTTCAACTTTTTAAATCATCCTATTGGTTTGATCCCTTTCCAGTTGTTTGTTATTTAATTGTTAGATATGATCTCTCTACAAAAATATAGATTTTGGTGTTTTCTTTTATCTCTTTTTTTTAATTTTTAATTTTATTTTGCAATACAGTTCAGTTCTACATATCAGCCACGGATTCCCTTGTTTTCACATTCCCCCCAGCCCACCCCCCATTCCCACCTCCTCCAGGGCAAAGCCTCCCCCACGGACTGAGATCAACCTAGTAGATCCAGTCCAGGTAGGTCCAGTCCCCTCCTCCCAGGCCGAGCCAAGCGATCCTGCATAGGCCCCAGGTTTCAAACAGCCAACTCATGCAATGAGCACAGGACCTGGTTCCACTGCCTGGATGTCTCTTGCTGGCAATGGTCAAGATACAGTCCAAACTGACCTACTATGGTGATGGGATGGCCAAACACCCTAATTGTCGTGCTAGAAACCCCATCCAACTACTGAGGGATCTGGATGCAGAGATCCATGGCTAGGCCCCGGGTGGATCTCTGGGAGCTCAATTAGTGAGAATGAGGAGGGTTTATATGAGCGAGAATTGTTGAGACCAAGGTTGGATAAAGCACAGGGACAAATAGCCAAACAAATGGAAACACATGAACTATGAACCAATGGCTGAGGGGTCCCCAACTGGATCAGGCCCTCTGAATGGGTGAGACAGTTGATTGGCTTGATCTGTTTGGGAGATTTTGGTGTTTTTCTTTTCTTTTTCAGAAACTCTCATTGTTCAAAATACTAGAACCAGTATGATTAAGAGGTCATATTGTTAGATAAAAGTAATGAAAGAAAAAAAATACTTGTTATTTTCAATTCTGTCCAAATTAAATAATAGACAAAAATTATTACCATGGATTTCCAGTGAAGGCAAAAGTGTAAACCAATTACAACCTTGACACTGGTGATACGTGACCTTATTTCATGACCATTAACAGAAGCACTTGTTATTTCTTACTTGTGTGGGAGAAAGTTAAGAATAGGATAGGCTAAATGCTGATATCAGGCACATAGACAGTAGTGTAGCTGTCTTCTCTATCTAGTTCCAACTGAATTAAAGCTAATTTGCATTTAAGTAGATCCTGAGGCGTCCAAGATCACTACTTTGTAAGGCATTGTCTTTGCTACTTTTCCTACTGTTGTGACAAAATACCCCCACAAAAGTAATTTATGGAAGTGTTTGTCTCATTGTTGAAAGGTACTGTGCATCACAGCAGGAACTTGAATCAATGGCTCACTTTGCATCTACAATAAGGAGGGAAAGAGCCAAGAATGCTGGGGTTCAACTAACTGCCCCGATTTCCCAGCCCAGGGAATAGTGCCTCTTTTAGGGTCTTTCCATCTCAACATAATCAAGATAACTCCTCACACATGCATGCCCAGAGCCTTGTCTCTTTGGGCATTCTAGATCCTGTCATTGTCAATACTGACCATCAGGTGAGCACATTCATGCTTATGATGACTGAAATATCACCATACAGAAAAGCAAGCCCTCCCCTTAAGGCCTGTCCAGCTTTGCATAAATGATTTGATCACAGTTTTATAGAGTCATATTAGCTCTTATTTTTAAAGAAGAGATCCAAGTTTATAGAGTTACTGTGTTAGAAAGAAGTCCATAACCTTCTACTGTTTCTCATGTTCCTTAGTTACTCTATAAATTCTGCCACAACTACTGTTCGGCGTTTCACACCTTAAATGACTTCTCAGTCATCTGAGAGTGGAAAACCCTGCTGTAATGAATGGCTTCTGGAAAAGTTTCTTTGACACCTTTGTTTGATTAGGTACTTTTAATGTATTCAGTCCCAGCTGAAGAGCAGTAATAGTGCTTAGTAGTTTCACAGGGTTAATAAGTACCTTTCTGCTTGTTTTGGTCAGAGTTCCTAGTCAAGAGGCAAGGAATCCTCACACAACCTTAGGTTTCTTTGCATGTCCCAAGGCTCCTTTGAAAACTAGTGTGCATTTCCTCCCTCAGGAGCACTGACCCTGAAGTCTGTCATATTGAAAATAAAACGACAGCATCGATTTCATGTTTAGGCCCGCTCTGCCTCTTATGTCCTATGCATTTCACCCTCACTGTGCATCACAGCAGGGGATTCTACTGAAGGAAGTCCCAATACCATTTTATGGTGTAGCACTAGAGAGGCTCCACAAAGGCATGCCTGACACTTTTATTCTAGGAGCTCCTGGAAATGCACTTGAATATCTGGCTCTCCAGAGTCAGCACATTATTCACAGTGGTGCGCTAAGGATGAAAGAGCATAGTCAAAATCAAATAGAACTTTTCCGGGGTTCCTGCGGGGGTCACAGGAATAAAAAGAGTGGTGAATTCCCTCCCATAAACCTTTTTCTCTATATGTCTTCCCTAGCTTCTTAGAAGTGGATGTTGAATTTCAAGATGAATTCTCTTCCAGTCATTAAAATGTTTTAAATACCTATTTGCTAACCGTTACCATTTAAAAGTAGTATACCACTAAAATGAGCTCTATTAGCCAAATATAAATATAGACAATTCTAAGAATGTTCTAACATTGGCCATATGGCATTTACTAGTAAATGGAGTTTATGACATCCAATGAGAGTTTTAAAGTAAAACATTAAGGCCTGAATTTTATTATCATCATAACCAGTAATTAAACACATAAATGATGATATATGCCATTGTATATACTGTTAGGTTTTCTTATTCATAAAATGTAAATAAAATACAAGTATATTATGTATTGCTCACAGGAAAATGACAAAGATCATCTAAATACTGTCTAAAATTGGAAACCATATTAAATAAAAGAAGTGATCTTTGCATTTTCTTCTCCTTTTGCCAAAATTTAAATAAGCATAGTGAACATTTTTAATCATAAATATTTTCATTAGAAGAAAGAACATTCTATTTCATAAGATCTTTTTTTTTTCAGACACAACATTGCGGGAAGATCCAATATTAAAGCTGCTATGAGTCATTTTTTAGGCTGTTGATGAACATGGTTCAGTTTATGATGAAATCATTCTAATCGAGAAGGCCCTGAAAATGGATGCAAATCTAATCCCTAGGGTTACACAGGTGCACAGACAAAAGCCAGAAGAGGGAGCATGCTGGGAAGACGTCCAGTTCAGTAAGCAGATGTAATATTTTCACCCTATGGATTTGCTAATAGATGGCCTTCTAGGCTGACAAGCCATGCAAACGAGCTTAGTGTTAAATCACTCCATGGAATGCTAAATACAGAGCAAAAGTAAGAATACAAGTAGTGAAGTCTGCTGGAAAAATAAGGACTATCGTTTATTAGTTCAGAAATAGAAACATGCAGTTGAGAAATAGACACAGTTCTCTCAGACACTGCTAAAACCCAGGCATAGTCTCAGTACCTAGAGTTCTATGTAGTTACAGATCAAAGTATTCAAGTGGCGCCACTTATATCAATAATATGTCATTAAAATTTAGAACAGCAGTAAGAATGATTTAATCTTTCATCTGAAAAATATTTCTTGAACTCCTACTATACAAATGAACATAATATTTATAGAAAGTAAGAAGTGAATAGCATGAGAGCCCCCCTATATCCATGGTTTTTTTTTTTTTTTTTTAGGAGACAGGTGAATAAAAAGAAGGCAACCAGTAATTTATCGTTGGTTTCAGGAGAAGGAGCCAGGAATATGTTTGACAAACTTCAAACTTGAATGACAATGGGAAACTAACATTTTCTTTTTAATTTTGGTATTTATATTTTATATGTATGAGTGTTTTGCCTGCTTGTAGGCATGTGTACCTCATGTTTGCCTGGTACCCATGGAGGTCAAAAGAGGTTGCCAGATCCATAGGGACTAAAGTTACAGATGCTGGCTAACCACCGTATCATGGGTGCTGGAAATCAAGCCTGAGTCTCCTGCAAAAGCAAGAAGTGCTCTTCATTGCTGAGCCAATTTTCCAGCCCCTGAAACTGTTTTCTTCCCACTTTAGATGCCTCTAGATTTAATAAAGTTGCAAGAAATATATGTCATAAATGTGAATGTCTGTTGGAGATGAGTTTTGATAAAGATTTGAAGCTGGAGAGACAGTACATTTATAGTTAATGAAGGTTCAGAAATGGAGCAGTGTTCTGTATCATGAAGAACACAGATGGCACTGGAGGACTTTGAATCATGGAGTTGACTTAGAGCAGTTAATTCTCATTCAGTCTATTGTTGATAAAGCCACAGAATGCCATGGTGCTATGAAGCATGAGTTTGTTATTTTGAAAGATCTCAGATTTACAAAAGTGGAAAAATTCCATATCTTTTTGTGTCATTTCACAGAAGTTTATAGTCGTAGGCCTCTAGATGAATTGGAAAAGTATATACAATAAAGATTGGACTTATAATTTATAAGATCACTCAGTCACTTCTACACAAATAGATCTTATATAAGAACATATTGATCCATGTGTCTCTGTCACAAAGAAAATATAGTTTCTAGACACTTTGACCAATAAAATAAGTGGTTTTATATATTTGCTCAAAAATAAGAAATAAAGTAACCCTATTAATCAACCACAGATTATAAAATAAGAACCTTCTTTTTTTTTAGTTTTCTATGAACCCATCTATGACTAATTAGACCATCTTCTCTGAAGTAGATTGGTGCTGCCAGGAGCAGACATGTCTCATAGTCCTAAAAAGAAAAAAAATCTAGGTTATTAAAACATTAAATGCCATATTCTGTAAATCTCTAAAGGATTTTGTGTTTGTTTGTTTTGGTTTTTTGAGACAGGGTTTTGCCTTTCCTGGAACTCACTCAAGCCCAGGCTGGCCTGGAACTCACAGGGATCCACCTGGCTCTGCCTCCCAAGTGCTGGGATTAAAGGTGTGAGCCACCACCACACAGCTTTCTAAAGGATTTGAAGATGACCTGTCTATCTAAAATATATCTCTGCTTGACCTTGAAAACATACCGAATATGACTAAAAGTTCAATTGTAATGACTAACTACTAACTTTCATTTCTTTATATCCTAATAGTAGGTAACAATAACTTTCAAGGATTAGTAAAATGAATTACATTGTTAAATGAACTATATAGGTACAATATCGTGAACAAGATTAGAAATATATGTACAGTATTTTCTAACAAAATCAGTCTCAAATTGGTATTAATATATATATAATTTTATACAACATACAAAAATCCAATCCAATGTAAAATATTTAAAACTAATAGTTGCTTTCTAAAAGTAGATTCAATAATCTACATTTTTATCTGTGTCATATCTATATCTTCTCTTTTTTCTTTTCTGAGTAGATTCAATAATCTACCCTTTATTCTATCATTTCTGTGTCTTTTTATTTTCAGAGTAAATTCAATAATCTACTTCTTATCTATATATATTTTTTTCAAACCAGAACCTTAAATCTAATCTCCTTTGTTTAGCTTTTTTTTCTGATCATTAAAAATAACAACTTGTAACCAACCATCCTGAACAATGACAATTATCCAAAAACCACAGAATGACCAAAACCACTCACCCCACCTCTTGGGAATGTGGGCGTTGTGTTCTTAAAATTACTTCCTGCTGTTTGAGGGTGAAGACATCTTTAGGGGATCCTGAAAAGAAAATTTTTAGTTAATTGTCAAGTCCTGGGAGAGGTGGCTGTGTCATTTGTCATCCAGTCTCTGCATAATACAAAAGTACAGGGCTTATCTGAAGTCCTTGCTTGAGTAGTCTGTGAGGCTGGATTAGCTCAGTTAGCCATCTTGAAATTGTCCAGAACAGTTTGTATTCCAAAGCTGATCTTTGGGTGATGTTTGTCAGCTTAGTGGTATTATTATTGTCCATGTGGAATTGTCATTGTGGGGCCCTATCATCTTTTTGGAGACTTCAAATTTGCTGTTAGGCATGGTCATGATTCCTTGCAGAAGACTGATAGAGACTAAAGCACAAAAACATGTACAGGAATCTAAATGCAGCCTTTTTTCTAGAATTAATTAATATTGTATATGACCATTAATATCATAACAAAAGTTTAAATATATATATATATATATGTATCTTATAAATTTTGATATAAAATTCATACCTTAAGAAAAATTTTGGAGAGCCAAAATAGAATCAAAGAATTGAGATTAGTGTCAATAGAATAGTCCCTTAATTTTTTTGTTTTTCTTCTGTCCCATATCAGATGACTCTTATGACATGATACAGAGATTTTGCATTTTCCTTTTAAAAAACATGCTTGGGTTTAGAGAAGGAGAGAGCCATTCTCCAACTCCAAAGACTGCTTTAATTTTTAATTGAAATGGGTCTACATAAAGACCATTTATGTTATGTGTCTGTAGAGAAGAGCAGAAACAGACATTTAGGAAGACTTATGAAATTTTATATGTGATATACCAGTAGGCCAATTTATGCTTTTTCTTGGGACACTATTATCTGGATGATTTATCCTTTTTCTTCAGTTGTCTCATTTGTCCAGTGTTCTTCAGATTCCTTAGCCTTCATTCTCTTGAAAGACAAAAACAAAAACCCTTCCCCAAGCCTCACTTTGGAGAGGTTCCCTCTTGGCAAGTTATATCTGACCAAATGAAAAGCATTTGTTAGTGGTGTAAGTTAATTTAAATTGAATGGTCATGCTGGTTAATGAACTATAACCTCTTCTAATTAAGAGGTCTCTCTTGTTCAAATCGAACCTTTATCAATTTTGATGGTATCCATAGCTTATGTTCTCCTGTAGAAACAAAAGCAAAAGCTTATCCCCAACGTTACACATATCCTGGTTTCTATTCTGAAGTCAGCACATCCTTAAAGTATACAGGCTGATTTAATTCTGTAGTTTTTTTTTTTTTTATTATTATCCAATGTCTCTCTGCAGCTGTTGTTCCTTTCTCATTAGTACTGAGAAAATTCAAAGTTAATAGAGCATTATATAATCTATTTCTGGGGGTTTTTGCTACCCATTTCTGTTTATTTAGCATATCTTTTAGAGTTCAATTTGATCTTTCTGTGACTGCTTAGCCTGTGGGATTAGGTGGTTTACCTGTAATATGCTTTATATTGTAATAAGCAAAAAACTGTTTCATTTTACCAGAGACATATGCTGGAGCATTGTCAGTTTTAATTTGTGCAGTTATACTCATGATAGCCATAACTTCTAGCAAATGTGTGATTACAGAATCAGTCTTTTCTGAACTCAGAGCAGTTGCCCACTGAAAACCTGAATTGGTGTCAATGGTGTGGTGTACGTATTTCAATTTTCCAAATTCTGCAAAGTGAAACACATCCATCTGCCAGATTTCATTCCTCTGAGTGCCTTTTGGGTTACATCCTGCCCGTAGTGGAGTCTGATTGTAAAAAGAACAAGTAGGACTTTTCCTTATATTAGTGCAGGGTAGACACAGGAACGGGAGTTAGAAAGAGCTGCACTCGGAAACAGATAAAGAATTAATACAGGCATCCTTGTTTGCTTTCTTTCTTGTGCTCAACTTGATTTCTCTACTCTTGTACAGTTCAGGAACTCCTGCCTTGGGAATGCTGCCACCCACACTGGACTGGGTCTTTTCATATCAATTAATTTATTAAGATAATTTCCCAGAAACTTGCCCACAAGAGAGCCCAGTGTAGACAGTCTCTCATTGAGATTCTCTTCTGAGCTGACCCCAGGTTGTGTCATATTGATAGTTAATGCTAATCATTAGCATCCTAAGAACTTACCCTTGCCTTGCGGGTAGATGAAACAAGGGGTAACCTCTCCGCATCATCACAAAATTGAACCACATAGTATAATTAATAATAAATACCCATTTTATTGAGTTCTTGCTGATCATGTTAGACAAAGTTAAAATTGCTGTCCATGTGTTATCTGATTAAGGCTGATACCCACGAGACAGGTACTTCAATGTGCTGGCATATTACAGATGAAAATGGGAGGTTCTTAGAGACTAAAGGCACTTTCAGAATTTCCCATAGTGGAAGCAGCAGAAGAAAGCTTAAACTGAATCCCAATCAGCCTGGATAGAACACTCATGTACCTACTAATATGGCATTTGATGCCTCCTGTGGCCAATAGTATAAAACAAGTATTTCCAAAACTACTTACTTTAGTTTTTCAATGCCTTCCACAAGGCAGGGGTTCTCAGTGTACCTCCTTTTAGGTTACTAGTACCCTCCCTGGCTCACCTCCACCTCTGCCTACTCAGACCTCTTTAGCCCCACTCTGGTACTCTGAGAAATTGTCAAGTCCAGCTCTGTGTAGCTGGGAGCATCTTCTCTTAGGAGCTTCTAGGTATTTTCCCTTTTATTTCCACATTCATCTCATTTCTCTGGTCCTTGGAAGTCTCAGTTTGTGTGACAGTGACTCAGGAGTGGAGTACTGGCCTATGTCTCTGCCTGGATCTGTTTATTTGTAGCCATAGATTAGACTCATCTGAAATATAATAATAATCCGTATAATTTATTTCCTTATTTCCCTGGTCTTATTTTGAATTTATAAATAACTTGGTGTTTACCCCTGTGTACCTGTCATTAGAATAATACAACCCAGCTTCATAGCTGTACCTGGCAGCATCTGTGGTCTCATCTCAAGCTCAGCTCCCGTTACTTATAGATATATTTTAACTTACAAAATTATTTTATTTTGCCATTACACTTATTTCTTACCTGAAGAACACTAAATGAAAATAAGAAGAAATGGAGACTTTTTTAAAATAATATTTATTCATAGAATGTGGATTTTTTGATAGTTGAACATTTCTATTTACATAACGTTATTTTTTATTGTTCGGCATGTCATAAATACACAGGACTTGAATTCTGTTTCTTAATTTGACCATTTTTCCCATTACACTACCACTGGTACATGTAAAGGTCACATACTATTGTAACTATACTGTATTTGCTAAATGCATCTAAGAAACTCCATCTAAGAAAACACAGATTCCAAGGACAATGTCCTGATAGTAACATCTGGCACAGCATGAAAACAACTCAGCTTGTTATTCTCTTTTAGAAGTCTAAAAACTAAGTTCTTGCCTTTCCTAGCCTTGCCTGTATCATCACATCTAGTCTTATTACATTGAGTTGTATGTTCAATATGAGAAGGGATGGTGACAGCTCAAGCTGATGTGTAAGATACAGTATTTAATGATATATCCTTAGTGCAGGGCTAATGTTCAGCACACTTGAGATAGTCAGTAAGTCCCCCGCCCCAACATACACACACACTTAAAGATAAATAGACCAAGCTAGTTGATCAAGAACTAGCTAATAGATACCATATGCATAGTGGCCTTTATTATGGAAGATACTTCCCCTATATTGATAAGTATAGGAACTTGAACCTAAAGACTCTTAAACTCTCTTCTCTGAGATATATTCTCACAAAATTAGCTCCCACATATTGCCAGGATATAAGTTTTCTGAAAATAGATAAAATGACAAATACCTCAGTGAAAGATCATAATTTGGACCCAATTTTATTTTTAAAATGTCAGTATATTTACTGATTTATTTTATGACTGCTTCTCATCAACACTGAAAAAAAAATTCCAAAGGGTCTTGATTTTTCTTCTTAAATGCAATAAACTATGATTATATTTTAATGTAGTTCCACACTTAATTTAATATTAAATACAAAATGTGGTTTTATGAATATCTTTTCAATAAAGGTGTAGTCAAAGATGCTTGGGAAAGTACCACAAAAAATAACATCCATATTAGTGTTTAAAGAAACTAGCGGACACCTCCAGCTTTAGAAGATGCCATTACAAAATATAGATGATTCCTGAATCCTGATTGGAAAGTGTGGTATTTAACAAGGAAAACTGAAGTTTGTTATCAGTGCCATTATCAAGAGAACTATAACAATTAATACATAATACTGAGAAAACATTTTCCATGTTGAGGGGAAAAAAGCTTTTAATGTTTGTAAAAAACACATTATCGCATATTTTTTAAATGTTCCCAAGTGATATTAACTTTCTACTCTTCAATCAGTGCATAAAGTAGTGACTCTTCCTCAAATTGCATTATAATTTTATAATTCTGATGGAACTTTGTAGAGAATTGCATGCTCAATCATATTTTGTTAAACTGTACAATTACTCTATCACGCTTACACTCATCTAGTCCTTTATCTATTATTAAATTATGCTTTAATGCATTCATTTGGAGGAAAATTGCAAATATCAGTGCACTTCCCATAAATACTTAAACATTCAGTGCACAACTAGAGAAAATATTTGCAATAGAGGTTTCTTGAGGTGAAATTTGTGCACTGTAAAATATAAACATCTTAAGTACATATTTGCTAAGTTTGGACAAATTCCTAGAACTATAATACCAAGACATAATTCATAATAAAATTCATGGCAGTATTAAAGAAGTTCCTTTTTCCTTTAGCTGTCAGCTCTACCTAACTGTACATTTTCATTTTGCCACAAAAAGTAGTAGTGCCTCATTTAGAAAAATAATAGGAATCTTATCTTTTAATTGCAAATTAAGATGTCATTACACAAGAATATAGTCTGTTTATTTATTTCAACTTTAATTTCCATCATTTTTACCAGGTTTTTATTAAATTTGCCACAGTGGCCTGGATAACCTAAGGAAATAAAATGTCACACCCCAAACATTTCTCTGAAAAAGAATTCTCTCAAAACTTTTAATAGAACACACTAAGTTTTTAAACATGCTGTTGCATTTGTTTATTTACTATAGGTGTGTACATGTAGGCATGTCTATGGGTCTGTGTGCCCATCATGGAATACATGTAGAAATCAGAGAGAGCTGGAGTCAGCTCTCTTTTCCACCATGTGGATTCCAAGGATTGAACCAGAACCATCAGACTCATGAGGAAGCTACATCTCACTTGTCCTAAACATCAATTAATAAAATACATGATACTTCTCAAAGTTTCAAAGTATCATCCTTTCTAAATAGGAATGGCTTAAGAGACCATTTCTTGTAGACAGTTGTGATCCTTTTAATTGTAACACATTTCAGGACCATCCTCTACCAGCCCTGTACCTTGGTAATCTCTAGGACAACTTCATAGTTGACCAGGAACATAATTTTTGAGTTTGTTGATGATTTTCACTATTACAATGTACCTAGAATAAAATTCTGTGTAGTCATCAAGTAAAATTAATGGGGGATTTCATAATTTTTCATTATAGTTCTTTTTTTTAAAGTGTGTGTGTGTGTGTGTGTGTGTGTGTGTGTGTGTGTGTGCGCGCGCGCGCGCTTCTGAGAATCAAGTTCAGGTTGTTTGCTTCATGGAGGGTAGCTTCTCCCTGCCCAGGATCCAAGGCTTTCAATAGGCAGATTTAATTGTACAAAACTTCCTTGTATTTGGGATATGCTCATACTTTTGATAATTTACTACACATACCAATATTGACAAGGTGAATATTGTTCTATTATTATACCGTCAGTCATTATTTCTCTCTGAACAAATACAATTTATCATGAGAAATGGATTACAATTGTGTTTGCATGGCTTAAAATGTTGCACTAGAAAAAATATTTCAGGTTGTGGTATATGACACTTCAAATGTATGTATTTGTATTGCATTGCAAGGTGTCTTTAAATGTTCTCACAAATGTATATATCTTTGTATGTACATTTTTTCTCTACATATACACACACATATGCTTATTTCCATTTCATATACATCAACCGAGTATATCAGTAGAGTTGTTACTGAGTTTATCAATAGAGTATAAAGCATATATATGGGGATAAAAGGCTGTAGAACTGTGAGAAGCAAGCTTTTCTCTGTTATTATACCTGATATGTGTAACTGATAAACCCTAGTTTACTTATAAGAATCATAATAATTTCCACAGCATCCGCAGATAGCTTTTAGCTTGAGAGAGTGTACAACGTGGCACTTTTTCATGAACTACTAAGGCAAAATTATCCACTTAATGATGTTCTAGAATGTTAGACACAATGTTCTAAGGGCAGATCATTTTTGATAATGGACTGTGAGGTCATTCTTTTCTTGTTACCATTGTGCCAAGGTGGGAATTGAAGTTTTCCTAGCTGCTGATAAAGTCTCAGATGCTACATTCTTTCTCCCTGCCAGTATCTTAACTTACTGTCATTTCTTATTGGAAATAGAATTTCTCATCTGTCGTTAAGGTTCCCTTGAGTTTAAAATGGCTTCAGATTTCTCAGTTCGCCTTCATAAGGATCTCATATGACTACTGCATTACTGCTGGACATCATTCTAGTGATTTCTCTGTGTTGCTATTCTGTTTCTCTTTTTAGGATAAGCTTCTCAAAACTGGCCTAAACTCAGTTTAGTTTTCAACAGTTGCCTGTAGATTTTCTTGTGAATTTGTTTCTATCAGTCAAGTAAATTTAAAGCTAATGGCTATAAAGTAGATTTTTCTTAGTCCTCTATATTTAAAAAAAAGTTGATAAAATGAGTTGCAGGTGGATTATTCTGATTTTCACTTAAAAGTGTGCAAATTGCAAGTGTTCAGTTAGCAGATAATGAATTTTAGTTGTGAAAAATTTAGGTAATAGAAGACAAATAAGGTTTTTTTGTGAAAGAGGTTATTGGAGGAGGGGGAAGAGCGAAAGAGTATAAAGCAGAAGGACCATTGTCCATCCAGTTCATTTTACAAGACCACACTTACACTGATACCGAAACTATGTAAAATCCCAATAAAGAAAGTGAATTACACACCAATTTCCCTTATGAACATAGATTCAAAAATTCTCATTAAGACACAAACAGAATCTGAGAACACATTAAAGATCACTCACAATGATTAAGCAGGCTTCATCACAGAGAAGTAGGCATGGCTCAACATACATAAATCAATAAATGTAATCCACCATACAAACAGCCAGAAAGACAAAAACCATATGATCATTTGATTAGATTCAGAGAGGGCCTTTGAAAAAAATCCAGTGCCCCTTCATGATAAAAATCCTTGACAAATTAAGGATAGAAGGATATACCTAATTTACAGGGCAACTATGGGAGTATTTTAGTTCATTTCACATTTTACATAAAATGCTCTTTTTACTGCTAGGATAACTGTACTGCCCAGGATGTCCCATTACTGGCATATCTTATGTTAAGTGACCAATCTCCTTATTTTTATATATGAAGTATATTTTGAGTTATATTAAACCTTTTTCATTTTTTTAAATTTTTCATTTCTCTAGTCATGTAATAATCAATATTTATTTTATTTTCATTAAGTTGATTTTATATCTTGACACAGTTTAATTGAGATTTAAGTTACAAAGCTTAATTCTGCATTTCATGTTTTTTAAAGGCACATTAGCTGTTAAGCAGCAAATTAATAATCATATATTATCATTTAGCTATTATATCTTCTTCCCAATTAGCTGCTATACATATCTCTGAGTACTAAAAGCTTTTGATTCCCTTTAATAAGATCTATTTTAAAAGGTATATTTAACAATAGTTGATTTTATTGACTTGGGTATTGATTGAAATTAATTAGAAGCCTTACAACTCACTCAGTGCATTGAAAATGGGCCTTGCATTAAGTGCGTAGATAGGGTAAAGATCTATTTTCTCATTGCTTTGACAGTTCCTGATGGTGATGTAATTCTGGGAATCTTAAGGTTGAATCAGTTGCTTCAAATACTCATTAAATCCATACTTCACTAGTCTGTGGTCTCTTATACTTCTTTCTGGCAGAGGAAAAAAAAGTATTTTTCAGTTCTCTTAAGTAAGGCTTTAGTTTAGTACTGAATCTTGTAAGATTAATAACAATATCATTTGTTTATCTTTTATTAATTTCCTCCAAGCTTCATATTTCATTTGAGTTATGATTATCTAATTAGAACACAATGTCTGGCGTGAAATCTCAAGTCAAGTCCAGGATCCTAATGTGATTACACATTAGGTCTTGATAGCAAAGTATTACTGTCATTTATAGAATGCAAATGATTCTGTTAACTGTCTTTAGTCTCTGATAGGAGGTTACCACAGCATTCAGTTTACTGGAGATCAGTTGAAGAAGGACCCAATTGGTACGTTTCCCCTGACACTCGGCAAGCTTCCCAAGTACTCTGATCCTTCAGCTCCTCACTAGTAAAAAAGTATCAGTTTTCAAATACTATAGATCAAGGGATAACTGATTATTTCACAGGATGGCCAAAGGAATGTCTTTCAAGACCCTTATAGGTGCTTGAAACTATAAATAGTACCAAACCCTTCCTATACTATACTTGTTCCTAAACATACACAAATACATCGAAGTTTAACCATGGAATAGAAAATTATATGTATACATTATTTCTTAAAACATCTAATTCTACTATACTCACACCCCTCCTTGAATTCATATACATGAAACAGGATAAATGAGATAGTCATTGGACCATAGGAAATTTAACTAAGCATTGTGATATTGTTATTGATTAGCAATATCTATTTGATATTGATATCTATTTGATATAAAAAATATATTTGATTAGTAAAGTATATCCTAAGTGACTAACAAGTAGATAATGTATACAGTGTAGATACATTAGGGAAAAATGTTATAACCCTTACTTCAGTCAAATGCAGTGGGATATGCAAGGACTATTAAATATTGTTATTTATGAAATTTTTATTTAATAATTTTAAATCACAGATGATCATGAAAAGTCAATAATATCCTAACATCAGTCACATTTAACATTCATCTGTAATGATGGAAGAAGCAGATGCATATCATTGACCTTTCATTGAGTGCCTTGTTGAGGATGAGGGATAGTTTGCTGCTTGACAATTTTAAATAAGAATTATAAAATACACTAATTACCTAAATAATTAAAAGTGAAATTAAAGAGCTTTTGCCCTTTAAATTTAGTAAATTGTTTTTTTTTTATTTTCTAATTTACTCATGTCAACAAAATTTAACTGCATCTGGTTTAGAGTGGACTGTGCCCTGTCAAAGTATATTTCAGTGTGAATGTAAATATTATTAAGCTATCTGCAGAACAGTTAACTTCTTGAAACCCTCTTCTAGTTTGCTCTGCCTATATATAAATGTGGTGTGTTTCCCTTTTGCTGTTAAAAATGCCCAGACCAAATCAACTTAATGGAAGAAAAGTCAAGGCAGTGTGAACTTGAAGGAGCTGATGACCTCTGCAGTCACAAGAGCACTATGGATGCATGTATGCTTGCTCTACCCTCACATATTCCAGTTTGTTTAGTCCAGGACCCCGAACTCAGGAAACAGTGTCACCCACGATTAAGATGAGTCATCTTGTATCAATTAAAGTAATTAAGATGATCAGTCTCCTGCAGGCATGCCATGAAGCCCATCTGCCAGGTGATTCAAGACTTTATCAAGGTTGTGATACTAACCATCACAGCAAATTGACCTGATGCTCTGTTTGTGAGCTTTGTAGTTGAGGAAGATGCACTCCAACAGCAAATTTTGTTGTCATGGAAATATTTAGTGGTTTTTGACATATTTCTTTGTCTTTTATTTCTTTTTTTTTCTTTTTTTTTTTTGGATTTTTCGAGACAGGGTTTCTCTGTGTAGCTTTGCGCCTTTCCTGGAACTCACTTGGTAGCCCAGGCTGGCCTCGAACTCACAGAGATCCGCCTGGCTCTGCCTCCCGAGTGCTGGGATTAAAGGCGTGCGCCACCACCGCCCGGCTGTCTTTTATTTCTTAATGAACAGTAAATCTTTCTTTAAAAATGCCATATTTTTCAACAAGGCTCCCCATTTCATATGATTCTTCATATGATTATAAATACCTTTGCTGCTTACTTGTTTTATTTTTGTCTTTCTCTTCACCACACGGTAACACTTTACTTTGGCTAACAATCAATAAAGAGAGATCCTTGGTCATTCTAAAGCCTGCATTCATAGCACCATGTCTACTTTAATGTAAAATTATACAATGCTTTATATTTTAAACTAATTCCTATGTTCAAAATAGCTTAAATTTTCTTTCAATCTAGTGATTACTGCAAACAGTTGGAAAGATACATAATACTGCAGAACAAAATCACTATTGTTCCTGTTTTCATTTTGCTTGCTTATTTTCTTCTTTTTTTCTGTTATGAAATGCAAAACAGGGTAGATATCACAGTCAGTATATAAAGAACCATAGGACCAGGAAGTGTTCTTTGCCTTCTGTCCATGACAGGGAACCTATTCCTATGAAATCTCAATAGCATGACTGCGTAAACAAGATCAGAACAATTCCAGAATCAGATTTGAGAAATCTCGGTGGCTCACCCATAGACAAAGAACTATAGGTAACTAATGACTGCTGAGAAAGTGAGAATTAATCTTCCCCAAGAATAAGCCCACAATTTGTTATCTAATACCAATGGATCAGCCTTAGAAACAAGACAGTAGGAGCAGGAAAAACTGGAAGGACTTGGCAGGTTATATTTATAAGTTGTTTTATTTACATATAACAATAATGGTTAAAAAGAAAAAGCCAGAAATTTGGTACTGAGGTGGGTGTCAGATATAGAAAGGGAAGAAGGGAAGAAGGAAATGATCATATTATATTTTAATTAAATTTTAAAACCTATTAACCTTGATTATAAGGTTCTTAGTTCAGTCCTCAGATCACATGAAAAACCAAATCTAATGGCATATAGTCTGAGAATGAGATTGGGAGAAATAGGCAGATTTGGGGGCTGACTGATTAGTCAGCCTAACCTACTTAGAGAACTCCAGGTTCACAGCCCTTGATCGAAGCATAAGCTTGTCCTCTGCCCTACACACATAAACACACGTATGTGCACCAACACATGGACATGTGAATATCCATGTACTTGCACACATACGTATATGCATGTGCACAACTGTACACACTCACAAACCAATAGAGTTTTCAAAATAAGTTTGTATTTGCTAATTTGGTTCATGTGTTTTCAGGCTTCTGAATGAGACTTTGGCCAATTTTTGTGCATAATTCTAGTTTTCATATACCTAACATTACTGTGCAAATGTTTGCCATGTTTAATCTCTAGCTTCTTTAGTTGACAAGCTCTACAGTGAACGAAATGTTTGTCTTTTATTTATGGTCCTGTGAATGTGTTCAGTCACTGAAAGCAGAACCTGTTTACAACTCTTTCTTATTTCAATCTGCATTCCTTATCTGAATAACTGTAATAAAACAGGACAAAACAGATTTTGATGGGCAGTTTCATTCCAGCCCATCTGTTCATCTTTGCTGAAAAGCAGAAACCTGGACTGATTTGTCCCATGCTTGTAGGGCTGCTTAAGTGTAAAGCATAATGATGAGAACAACATGGTATCTCATTTACTTTCGTTTCTACCACCGTTCTTTGGACATCTCTTCCTCCTCCCTTCATAGAGGACTATAGCCACACTGACACCTGGAGATGAGAGTCAAAATGTTGTTGGAACAGAGCAGGTCCTCTTTTCTAGGTGATTCTGAAACACAGTGCCAGTGGCATGCCTACACTATACTCCACTCTGTTTGAAATTCAAACATTAGAGAGACTGTGTTTGTGCTCCAAGTTCAAATGTCAAGGGTGAAAAATATGAAGTGAGATTGTAGCTGTGAGTGAGCAGGTGGTCAACTTAATACCAGAGCTGATCACAATTCAGGGAATAAATCTGCTGCTTGCAGCCCTGTTACTGTGAACTACAGTTCACCAATTAGAGGCTTCCTGGGATTGAAAAGCCATGCAACTGTTGACAATGACCTCAGTCTTGAAAACTGAAAGGAGGCAAAGGTAAAACATAGCCATCCCTTTAATTTCCTGAAAATGTTCATCAGATCTGCTTCATTTGAGTAAAATACAAAGTAAAGCAATCTTCTTGTGATCCATGGGTCATGAATTTATCCTGCAGGATGGCCTTGCACATCTTATAATATTTTATTTGAATGTAAACATAATTACTGGACAGTAAATAATGATTTTCCTTCCTCATTGATTACTTAGTGCATGTTGTGAGATGCATTGATCTGTACAAACCTAGCTTAAAACAGAACAGATGGGTATGTAAAGGTCTACTCAAAATCAATATGAATTAGATTTTTGCTCCCAAACAACATGAATTATAAGTTAGAATGACTATTTTCTTTAACTTAATGTGGTAGAGTCCTGTCTAAAGCAATCTGTTATGTTGGATTGAATGAAAACATGGCCACAAATCTGAAAAAAAAATCTCACAAAAGTGTTCTGAAGGAAATATATTTTGATGAGTATAGATATAAATATCATATATAGGGACCATATTTTGTTTCTAAAAATCCTGTTAATTAAAACGAAACTCTGAGGAAACGTGAGTAATAAGAAAGGTGACTGTGTTATCTTGTGTTACTTGCTATTACAGTGGCTACTCTTCTTTCATGATGGCATGTTTGCAGAGATTTGTGTATATGCTACAGTAGTTTAATTCTGCCCTCATCTAAACACAACAGTGGTGACTGGATGACTTCAGTTAAGGGAAGATCATTAACATTTATGTCCTTGTTTATTGCTCTTGCTTACAATGTAAAGTAAATGACAGTACATGTACAGTTCATTGGTTCTATATTCAAGCTTCTGTACTTTGACATAAAAACAGTCTAGCTAGTCATGTTTCTGAATATTTAACAACAGGCAGTATTTTGCCCAACACCCTTGCTAACCAGAGTTGGATGTTTGGAAAGACCAGACAGCAGAGGATGGCTCTAAAAAAGATGCAATAGCTTGGATTTTATGTTAAAGGTATTATTTCATTGAAGATGCAAAAAACATTCTAAAATGATGGTGAGCTTTCATCATTCATCTGAAAATTTCCATCAGATGCTTGTGTTTATGATGTCATGTCCATATGTACATCGATCATGATTTGTCATGGTGTACCTATATGGCTATCAATGCCTCTCAAGAGTCCATCATAATATATTAGAATATTTAAGAACCTTATATTGAACTCGTGTGTGTGTGTGTGTGTGTGTGTGTGTGTGTGTGTGTGTGTGTGTGTGTAGTGTGTTTTCTCTTTATTTGCTTTCATCTATTTATTTAATCTATATTTTAAAATATTTTAGCTAGGCATGATGGATTAGGTCTATAATTCCCATACTTTAAAGGCTCAAACAGATGGATTCATACTGAGATAATATTACAAGTTTATTTTTTTAAAAAAGTACTCTATTTTCTTTCAGTTGCCGAGGTCAGCAGTATACCTTTAAAGTTTTGCTCCAAGAATATATTAACTCTGCAGTCCTATGTCAGAACTTAGTTATAGTGGATCTTCATCATCTGTTTCTTCCACAAGATATAACATTGTTGAACTATATTGAGGACGTTATGCTGATTGGGCCAAGTGAGCAGGAGGGAGTAACCACTTTGGACTCATTGGTAACACATAATGCATATCAGAGGTTGGGAAATAAATCCAAACACAATTCAAGGGTCTTCTATCTAAGTGGAATTCTTGGGAGTTCAGTGGTGTGGACCATGCAGAAATAATCCTTCTAATGCAGAGGATAAGTTAATATACCTGGGCCCTCCAATCACCAAGGAAGAAGCACAATGTTTTGCTGGCCGATTTGGATTCTGGAGACAGCACATTGCTCACTTGGGTTTGTTACTCCAGCCCATATACCAAGTAACTCAGAAAGGTGCTATTTTTGTGCGAAGCCTGGAGCAAGAGAAGGGTTTTCAACAGGTCCAGGCTGCAGTGCAGACTGCTCTACCACTTGGACCACATAATCAGCAGATCATGTGGTTCTTGAGGTGTTAGTGGCAGATAGGGATGCTGCTTGGAGCTTTTGGCAGACCCCTGTAGGTGAAACACAGAAGAGACCCTTGAGATTTTGGAGCAAGGCTCTACCATCATTTGCAAACAACTGTTCTCCCTTTGAAAGACAGCTCTTGACCTGTTAATGGGCCTTGGTGGAAAGTGAAGTTTGACAATGAGCTACCAAGTTACCATGCAACCTGACCTGCCCATGGGAGTTGGGTTTTATCTGATCCACTAAGTCTTAAAGTAAGATGTGCATGGCAGCAATTCATTATCAAGTGGAGGTGGTATATACGTGATCCAGCCTGAGTAGGTCCTGAAGACACAAGCAAATTATATGAAGAAGTTGCCCAAATGTCTATGATTTTTACTCCAGTTATATTGTCATCTGCTGCCAAGCATTACAACACTTTTTGAGGACATCCCTGAAAGACACCAGCGAGGGAAATTGTCACAGTGGGCAGAACTTCGGGCAGTACACACGAAAATTCATTTTCTTTGGAGGTAGAAATGGCCAGATATGCAGTTGTGCACTGATTCATGGGCTGTAGTCAATGAATTGTCTGGATGGTCAAGGACTTGTAAAGAACATTATTGGAAAATTGGTGAGAAGGAAGTATTTGTGAATTGATGAAGAAGTATGTGAATAGATCTCCCCAAAAGTGAAAGATGTGAAAACAATTGTGTCCCATGTAAATGCTCATCAAAAGATGACTTCAACTGAGGAGGAGTTCAATAATCCAGAATATAGGATGACTCATTCTGTGGATAGTCATTGTCCTTGGGCCCATGAACCAACATTGCCATGATGGGAGAGATGGGGTTATATATGGGCTCAACAACATGGACTTCCAATCACCAAGGCTGTTCTGGCTACAGCTGTTTCTGAGTGCCATATCTGCCAACAGCAGAGACCAACACTGATCTCTAGATGTGGCACCATGGTTACCCCAGGGTAACCAACTATCTACCTGGCAGCAGATTCACTACATTGGACCACTTCTTCCACAGAAAGGACAATGTTTTGTTCTTACTAGAGTAGATATTTGTTCTCAGTATGGATTTGTCTGTCCTGTATATAATGTTTCTGCCAAAACCACCATACATGGACTTATAGGAGCCTTATCTACCGACATGGTATTCCACAGTACTGCTTCTGACCGAGGAACACATTTCACACCCAGAGAAGTGCAACAGTGGGCTCACAACCATGGAATCCACTGTTCTTACCGTGTTCTCCACCATCTTGACACAGCTGACTTGATAGAAAGATGGAATGGCCTTTTGCACACACAGTTACAGAGCCAATTAGGTGGCAGCAGCCTGGAGGGCTAGGGAAGGGTTCTCCATAAGTAGGTGTCTTCTTTGAATCAACGTCCAATATATGGTATGGTTTTTCTCATAGCCAGGATATATGGTTCCAGGAATCAAGAGGTGGAAAGAGAGTAGTTCACTATCAGCTTGAGTACCCCCCACATTTTTTTTACTTCATGTTTCCACTATCTTAAGTTCTTCTGGCATAGAAGTTTTGGATCCAGAGCAGAGAGTGCTCCTGCTACAAACTACAACAAATATTCCATTGAACTGGCAACCCAGACATCCCCCTGGCCACTTTGGACTTCAGATGCTCTTAAGCCAATAGGCTAAGAAAAGAATAACAGTGATAGGAGGGGTGACTGATCCAGATAACCAAGGGGAAATTGGACTGCTTCTCCACAGTGGATCTAAGAAAGTTTATATTTTGAATGCAGGAGATTCTTCATGATTGTCAACTTGACTACATCTAGAATTAACTAAAAGCTACAAATGGAGAGCACACATGTAAGGGATTTGTGCTTGATTTGAAGTAGGAAGATCCACTTCTAAACTGGATCTTGAGGCAGGAAGACACACCTTTAATTCTGATCATTTGATCTGGATCTTGAAGAGGGAATACTTACCTGGCAGGGGAGATACCATGATGATGAAGGTGGTTTTCCTAGGATGAGGCTTACTATTGCACTCTGGATGTATTCTTATAGTATGCTTTTTTTTTTTTTTTTTTTTTTTTTTGGTTTTTCGAGACAGGGTTTCTCTGTGTAGCTTTGCGCCTTTCCCAGGCTGGCCTCGAACTCACAGAGATCCGCCTGGCTCTGCCTCCCAAGTGCTGGGATTAAAGGCGTGCGCCACCACCGCCCGGCCTTATAGTATGCTTTTATAAGCATGATATAGAATAAATTTGGTTTTCAACTTGAATAACTTTGCATTCTCTCCACATTTCCCCTCCTTCTCTCTTCCACTGTTCCCCACTTTCTCTCCCTCTTTTCCTCTTTCCTTTACCATTTCTCTCTATCCCTCCCACTCTAACTTTCCTTTTTCTTCCATGTGAGCCACCTTAGCATGTTGACACATGACAATGTGGAGAAGTCCTCATTTATCCCATTCTATACTGGCCAGCACCTATCAGCCTTAAAGCTCTTCCTGAATGCCAGTTGGAATTTGATAAGACAAAGAAAAAGGCAGGGAGAAGTTCTTCTAAATCCCACCTAATTACTGCCCTAAAGATTTGTGCTGAAATACAGTTCAATACAGCCTTGGATGGTTTCTTTGTGGCAAAAACTGACTGCTACATTTAGCAATGAATAAATCATCTTTAAAATACTGTCTGCAAGTGTCCAACTAGTTATCATTAACAAAGAAAACTTGTCCTTTCCTAGCATTCCATTTTCTGGTGGAGAGACCACACATTTCAGTAATTAGGGTCAACATTTAATTCCCTTTATAATATTGAATTCATAAGGTAAGTTTTCAAAAATTCAGACAGAATCCCTGGGTAAATACATCAATTCATTTTTTGAGGGGCCATATTCCCTTATACAACTTTCAAAGTTCTGTTGTTCTCTACTATTTTAATTTCTAATTTGCCTTGTTTAGAGTCTGTTTCACTCAGTGTTATAACTCTCTGGGGTTTGCTATAATTTTTAGAAATCCACTTCAGCTTTCTAAGTCTAGCTGCTGCTGTATAACCCCATTTTGATTCAAACTCAATTAGCTTGTTAGGCCAGATGTGTATGTGTCCCGTCATCCCACCCCTGTTTAAAGCATAGCTCTGTGGACATTGCTGTCTTCCTATTAGAGTTTAGACGTTCCCAAGCTTTGGCTTGTCTCCAGCCTTTTGTAATGGCACTCTGAATTATGTCTGTGACACTTGTTATATTTTTAAGGGTAAACATCCTGTTCATTTATTCTATGGATTTCCATGAAGGACCTAGGGAGTATTCTGCCAGCTATTCTTATCTCTATCAACCCATCAGTTAATTGCAGGACCTCTTCTTTTAAAAAGGCAATTTTGTTGCAATCACTGTTCTGCACCCTCTGACCCATTATTTCATATTCTGACCCATTATGGTAATGAAAGAAAATTAAAACACACTCCAAAATATATGGCAAAGAGCACTGTGATAAAATGAAATGTTATATCTATAACCTGAAATTTAAATATGGGCTAGTTCTTTAAGGAGAGTTTTTATGTGAAGCTCTTTAGAAACAGATATAATAGATAAAGATGTTATTTAACCAGAAGTGTTGAAGTGACTCCCTAGCCTGTGCCTTCCAATTGTTTATGCAACTGTGTTTTTAAGTCAATGTCTTTATTCATCTGAAAATATCACCCTAGTGCTCTATCCCATCTACAAAGGAAGCACAGTCAAGCTTTGCTCAGTGGTTGGCATAAATGTTTCAATCCCTGTAAAACCACCAAAAGAAACCAAAGAGACAGGGGAATGAAGGTGAGATGGTCTCAATCTTCTACCTCTAAATAATTCTTTTTGATATATCAAGCATATAAGACCTATCATTTTTGAGCTACAAATTATATAAGCTAAGAATTGTGTGGTTGTTTATTAAATGAAATGCAATGAAAAGTACACTACATCAAGCAAAGATGTAATAATGTATCTTTGTGGAACTCAAATTATATCATAATATCTATTTGTAGGCAATTAAGACTGCCTTGAAAGAAAAAAATGGTTCATAAAATGTAGTAGAATATTATTTTAAGGTGTGTTACTTTTGTTTATGTTGCATTTGTTTAACTCTGTGAAGCTGTGTTACTGTGCCTGTGTAAAACACCTGATGGTCTAATAAAGAACTGGCCAATACCAAGGAAGGAGAAAGGATAGGCGGGGCTGACAGGCAGAGAGAATAAATAGAGGGAGAAATCTGGGAGAAAAAAAGAAGAGATGGAGGAGTGAAGAAAGATCTAGTAGCCAGAGAAAGTGGAGGACTCTAGGGGCCAGCCACCAAGCTACACAGCAAGCCACGAGTAAGAGTAAGATACAGAAGTAAGAGAACGGGAAAAGCCCAGAGAAAAAAGATAGATGGAATAATATAAAGTTAAGAAAAGCTGGCTAGAAACTAAGCCAAGCTAAAGCCGGGCATTCATAAGTAAGAATAAGCCCCCGTGAGTGATTTATTGGGAAGCTGGGTGGCAGGCCCTCCAAAAGAGTAAAAGACAACCAACAACAGAAAATTACAATTATAGAAAGAGAATTTATAACTGTCTCTTATAGAGTTAAAATAGAAGTTAATAGCCAATCAACCTTATTTTAGGAAGTACCACAGAACAAATTCCTTGTTGTCCAAAACACATTTAATCGAACTTTATAAAACATTAACATATAACACAGTGTTACACTGTGTAAAAAATTTGTCAAAAATCTAATGATTATGGAACATTAATTTTAGTCATTCAAGGGAGAAAGTTTCATTTCCAGACAATTATATTAAGGTTGATGACAATGAGAAAGTACAGAAAGTGAACAACCCTTAGAACTGTGTTACATTCAGTAATGTTTGTAAATCAGACCAAACTTAAAAGTTTTCCTTCTAGTTTCTATGAGGGACTTTATGTTTCAGGACCATTCTGGTTTTGTATAATTTTGGATATTGCTATACTTCCAAAATTATTCTTTTGCTTAGGATTGTTTTTGTTAGCTGTGGACTTGTGGCTTTTATATGAGGCATAGGATTTACTTCTAGTTTTGTGAAGAGTTGCTGGACTTTTCATGCAGATTGCATTACATCTATATATTTCTCTTATTATGACCACATTGTCACAATACTGATCATGCCCCACGTGTGCATGACCTCTCCATGATCTAGTTTCTTCTTCAATTTATTCAGTGTTTTTTTTTTTTTTTTGGTTTGGTTTGGTTTTTTTCTTTCTTTTTTTTTTTTTTTTTTTTTGGTTTTTCGAGACAGGGTTTCTCTGTGTAGCTTTGGTGACTGTCCTGGAACTCACTTGGTAGCCAAGACTGGCCTCAAACTCACAGAAATCCACCTGGCTCTGCCTCCCAAGTACTGGGATTAAAGGTGTGCACCACCATTGACCAGCTTATTCAGTGTTTTAAAGATGGCATAGTAACAGAACATATGACTCTGTTGTTTATCCTCAGATATATAGATAGATATAGATATATCATTCTCTCTCAAACATACACATGTGTGTGTAGTGTGTGTGTGTATACCCATGATTGCTATGGCTCATTATTAAACTTAGTGAATTTTATTCTTTACACATGAATTATAGCTTTTTATGTCGTAGAGCATGAAGATTATTAGGAATACATTAAATAGTCATAAATTTTAAATGTCTAAGACTTCCAGGGTATATTGATTCATTTATTCCTTAATTTCAAAGAGTAACTTGCCATTACTTGAAAACACTGAGAAACTTCCTTTTTTTCTATGCTTAGTTATAATTCTAAAATGTATTACTGTTGTTGAATAAAGGTACCTTTAACAAAAAAGAAAAATTAATAAGGAGAATCAGACAAATGTAAAAATTGAAATAGAAATCAGTATAATGGTTTTTTATAGTAAAAATACTACCACAGGAAACATAATAATTAATATGGGAAAACATGTAAAACAAGGAAGTGCTGGAACAGCTTCTTCTGGGTGCCAAGGTTGGGGGCCTCCAATTGCCAGGGTTGAGTCACTGTGTCTTTTATACCATTTAGGACAGTACTGAGCCTTGACTGGGCAAGCACTGAGAGTCTGGCAGAAATGTCTACACATTAGTAGCTCTCATCTTCTGTGTTTCAAAAGTGTTTACTGGCCACACTTACCTATGCAGTCTGTGAAAGAAGCATGTTTCCCATATTCCTGAGACTCTCCAGTTTGTACACTTTTGGGTGGCTAATATTTTAATCCAGGGATATGTAGTGGATTGAATGAGAATGGCCCCCATATGCTTATATGTTTGAGTGCTTGGTCTCTATTTATTAGAACTATTTGGGAAGGATTAGAGTTGTGGCCTTTTGGAGGAAGTGTATCTCTAGGGATGAGAGTTGAGGTTTCAAAACCCATCTGCCCCCTACCTCCCTTTCTCCCTTTCTCCACCTCTCTCCCTCTCTCCCTACCTCTCCCTACCTGCTACCTGCAGATCAGAATGTAAAGATCTGAGCTATTGCTCCAGTGTCATGCCGGTGTGCTTCCCTGAAGATCTTGAACTAATTTTCCAAAACTGTAAGCAAGCTGCCAATTAAATGTTTTCTTTTACAAGAGTTGCCTTGGTCATGGTATCTTTTAACTGCCAGTAACTAAGACAGATGCTGGTAACAGGGACACAGGTATTGCTGTGACAGGCCTGGCCTTGCTGCTGTTTGGAGGAATATTGTTGAAGATTTGGGGACTTTGGAAACGAAAAGTGATTGAATGCTCTTTGTATGGCTTAATGGATCATCCTAGTAAGAACTGGAAGACTACTTTGCTGAGAGCAATGTGAGCTCAGGGACTAATTTAAGAGGTTTCAGAGGGAAGGGATATTATCAGCTGGCCTAGAGACCATTTTTTGTGACAATTTGGCAAAGAATGTGCCTGTTTTTTGACCTGCTCTTAAAAATCTGCCAGGGGCTAAATTGAAGACTCTTGGACTGACATCATTGGCAAAGGAAATGTCAAGACAACCTAGGATTGACTGTCATGACAGATGACAGATGGTTATTAGTGATCACTTTTATGCAGATCTACAATGAAAGGAGCAAGCAGGGCAAAGAGAAATATAAAATATACAGTTTGAAGATCAAATAGGACCAAGAAATGTAACATTGCAGCCAAGTCCTGTGAGCAGATGAAAAACTTTAAGAAAGGCCTGAAGCTGAATGGAATAAAGGGAGTGGTAGTTTCAGGGTGAGACCCCACCCAGCTAATCCCACATCCCATGAAAGGAAAAGGCATTAGAGATTCCATAGACCTAGACAAAAGTGATAAAGTTTTGCAAATGTAATTCAAGGAGGGGCTCAGTTTCCAGCCTCAGCAAGCAGAACTTGACAGCTTCATCCACATGGTTCTGGCTTTTAGAGTTAAGAAGGATACAAGAAAGGGGTTCTGGAATCTTTCTTTGCAATTAAGGAAAGCCACTGAGGCTAGGTGTATGGCAGGGGAGTCCTTGCATAGAGGCCTGGAGAGACCATTGTGTGAAGCTATGAAGGTAGTGCCTGGGTTGTGTTGGAGATGTCAGGGCCAGGGGATGCTTGCCAAGGAGATCTGCAGATAGGTATGGAACCAGTAAAAGAGAAGTATGTTATAATCATTATAGCTGGATAGAGTGGGAGATCTGAAGAGCACTTTGACATCAGACAGAGAGATGCAGAATTTGGGGTTTGTCCTGCTTTGTTTTGTTCTTGCTTTGGTCCAGCATTTCCTCACTATGCTCCCTTTTCTCCCTTTTGGAATAGTAATGCATATTCTGTGCCACTGTATGGTAGAAGTATATGATGTGCTTTTTATTTTTAAGGGCATTGCAATTAGGCGATTTCCTTGAGTCTCAGAAGAGACTTTGGACTTTGATATAGTATTGAGATTGTGAAGAACTATAGGAACTTTTGAAATTGGACTGAATGTGTTTTACATTATGATATGACTACAGGCCTATGGAGTTCAGGGAGTAGTAGTATTTGGTGATTTGAATAAGAATCGACCCGATCAGCTCATATATTTGAATGTTTGGTGCCCAGTTAGTAGAACTGTCTGGGAATGATTAGAGGTGCCTTGTTGGAAGAGGTGTCTCTCTGGCGTGAATTTTGAGGTTTCAAAAGCCCATGCTAGTCTCTGCTGTGGGATGGTCTGTATGTGCTCTGATTGGTCAATAAATAAAACACTAATTGGCCAGAGGCCAGGCAGGAAGTATAGGCGGGACTAACAGAGAGGAGAACTGAGAGAACAGGAAGGAAGGGGGAGACACTGCCAGCCGCTGCCATGACAAGCAGCATGTGAAGATGCGGGTAAGCCACGAGCCACATGGCAAGGTATAGATTTATAGAAATGGGTTAATTTAAGATATAAGAACAGTTAGCAAGAAGCCTGGCACTGCCATACAGTTTGTAAGCAATATAAGTCTCTGTGTTTACTTGGTTGGGTCTGAGTGGCTGTGGGACTGGTGGTTGACAGAGATTTGTCCTGACTGTGGGCCAGGCAGGAAAACTGAGGCAACAAGTCTCTCCCTTCCCCCTTTTTTTCCTGCTGCCTTCTGAGGATATAAAACTCACAGCTACTGCTCAGTACCATGCCCATCTGTTTCCCACCAGGAAGGGCATAGACTAACCTCTAAAACTACCAGAAAACCCCCCAATTAATTACTTCCTTTTATGTGACTTTTCTTGGTCATGGTATGTCTACACAGTAATATAATGCTACTAAGACAGGCTATCTTTGAGTGCTTTGAGAATAGCTGAAGCAAAATATACTCTTGTAATCTACATAGGTGGGCCCTGTCTCCCTACTTTCAAAATGTGATTCTCATTAAATCTCTGGCTAGAGGAATAAGTCCATGGAAGTCAGATGCTCTACTGAAGTTCCTGAGTTCTTATTTTCTAATCCAGTGAGCCTTGTGGCAGAGGAGTGTCTTTGAGGGTGGGCCAACCATTGACCTTAATTTGGAGGTTATTAAGCTCTGCAATTATTCTTAGGTAATGGATTTGGCTCCCAGACACTGAAGGCAGGGATACTACTCACCTTACCATGTGTGCCGAGCTTCTTGCTACCAAAATCTTTTCCCTTTCTTCTCCACAGTTGCCTTCTGCAGCTCTAAACCTAAAAGAGCAAAAATTAACAAAACATTTTGTGATTTTTAGTTGTTCCTCATTCTCAGTCTTCCAGTGTAGTTGATTCTTAAAATGGAAGTTCTATCACAAGGGAGTGCCCAAGCATAGCCTTCTGAGATTATGGGGAGTATAAGAAGACATTCTCTACTGATAACCCATCATGATGGAAGAATAACTATCTCACTTAATAAGTTATCAGTTAGACTTATGAGACTACAAGATTATCCTGAGTACACTGTTGAAGGCTATCTGACTTATTCAGATAAGGCTCTTGACTTTGGATTCCTGTTCCACATCCAGTGGTGACTGGAACTATGTGCTTTGCATTTTTCCTTGTATTCTACTTTCTTATTCCCTGCATTTTTCAGTATCTTATCACTCTTTTTGTAGTTTCTGGTCATCTTAACAACCATCTCTCTTTGATATAAAATCTAGATTTGTAATTGCGACTTTTGTTCTGCATATCACATACAAACAAGTTCTAATTTGTGTAAAAATGCTGATTTCTCATACATTGCTTTTTAAATGAAAATCTGTTTCATTTATGAAAAAATACAACTAAATGCCATTTTACAAACCACTAGATAATCTAAATTCACACTCTTTAATTCATATATGCAATACACAACTAAATTTAGCTGGTGAGATTTCCCTTTAATTCTCAACTGTATTCATTCGATATATTTTTAAAAAAAGAAATCAAAAAAAGAAACAAAGAAACAAAGAAAGAGCAAACTTTCTAAAGGCTCTATCTATCATTTATTATAATCCCAAAACACTCTTAACAAATATGTTACTCCATTAGCTTCATTGAATATAATAATGGGCATATATTTTGCTTAATCAAGTCATTGTCAGATGATAGATGTAATTTGTTTTTATATGAATCTTCCCAACCATAACCTTAAGTTTCAATAAACTATGGAATGCAGATATACCACTAGTAGAGACTAAAGAGAAAATATTGTGCTTCGTTTTTAAATGGCAAAAGTTTTTAAGAGAGAATGTTTTACTTTGATCTTATGTTAAAATATTCCATTTATATCACAGAAGCTCATCCACTTTTACTATTAATTTTGAAGTATAGATATGCATAACAAGTTGATTTAAAAGAAAAGTTTTCTCAATAAAATTAAGATTGAATTTGCAAAAATCATATTTATTTCATAAAGGAAAATATGGCTTTGTGATAAAATCATTCTGTGGATTAACTAATATATCATTTTTGACCAAAAATGTTCAAAAACATCCACTGTTGGTTTTGAACAGACCTGGTAAAAATATCTACAGATACAGGATTACATTGTCTGTATTCTTTTCTAGACAATTTTAGTGCAGTGTCTGAATTGTTTTTTTAAGATGATATTCCTCTTTTGCAACCACATCGTCTGTAGGACGGTTTTGATGTCAAGAACAATGAGAATTTCCCTCCAGAGAAAATTTACCTCACATCAGCCAAATGAAGAGACCTAGATCTAAATCCATTGCTACTGTTCATCATTGATACTTTTATTCCTTGCAATAGAATACTTAAGAAATAGATATCATTGGTGATAAAGTCAGTTGTTTTGTTCTTATAACTATTCTTAACTAATAATATATTAAATAAGTAGGCAAATATACCATTTAATATAGATTTATGCCAAAACTACTATGAAAATATTAGTGATATAGTATAACCAAGGTTACTATTTCTTTATTTTCTTCAAATGTAATATTCAAGAGTGTTCAGATACAGAAATGAACTAGTCTGACATTCATATTTAAAAAAAAAAACCTAATAGTTCTCTCTTTCTTCAAATAAACTTTGGAAATATATTATTATGTAAAGTATATATTTAAAAACTAGCATATATGCATATATTTATGTATGAGTATGAGAATGTCTCTATACGTAGTTAGTAATCGTTTAATTTCTTCATATGAATACTTCAAGTAATACACAACATTGCCTCATGCATAAGTCAGGTCTTATTCACATCCTAAAGGAAGTTAATTGCCAGAAAATGCTAAGAAGAATTAAATCAACTGGCCTCTCTCTTTTATACTAACCTCATGTAATGAGTTAAATTGTTAATGCAAATTAAAAACAGCTCCAAGCCAGCATTCATTTATAAAATGTGTTATATATGTTGAGACTTCTATACAATGCTAACCATGTGAGAATTATCACTATTGAACCAACAAGATGTGTCCATGAATATGTCAGGAATTAGTGCATAAAAGCTGATATGGAATTAAACACTAACTGATACATGAAAAGAAGCTATGTCGGGGGAGGAGAAAAAGGAAAGTATAATTTTATTTTTTAAAAAGCAGGTTTGAGATAGGATTATTATGAATTACTCAATCACTGGATGTCACAGAAGGTCAATCATGTGAGGAGAATAGGAGTACACTGATTAGACCAGATTTTGAGGGATACAAATAGAGAAGTACAATAGAGAACTCTTTCATGCCAAGTGAAATGATGGAGTTTCATTACTTCTACCTTTAAATTTCCTTTTTTTAAAGATAAAATGGCCGGGCGGTGGTGGGCACGCCTTTAATCCCAGCACTCGGGAGGCAGAGCCAGGCGGATCTCTGTGAGTTCGAGGCCAGCCTGGGCTACCAAGTGAGTTCCAGGAAAAGGCGCAAAGCTACACAGAGAAACCCTGTCTCGAAAAAACAAAAACAAAAAAAAATAAATAAAGATAAAATGATGAAGTGCACTTCTTTTTTTAAAAAATGAAATTACAATAATGAGTTAGAAATAGAATTTGTTGTATGAAATAAGGAATGTGTTACATTATACCATAATTTTGCCATAAACCATGAACCAAATAATATAAGGTAAGTGGTCCAAAGTTAAGCAAGATCATTCTAAAAGTAGCTAGCAGGAAACTTTTGAGTGAGTGGAGAATACAGCCCTATCAGTTCCCTCTTTTTTTTATGGAGACTGATAGTAAAAACGATAATAAATAAGACCAAATACAAAGAATTAAGGAAAAACATATGTCAGCAAATCATTCATAAATGAGTCAGACAGCATTAAATACAATGTGTTAATCACTAGTTAATAAGGGTGAGCATGTGTGTATGTGTGCATGTGTGTATGCACGTGTCTGTGCCTGTGTGTATGTGTATAAATCTTCCCATGATACAATCATAAAGCATCATGAAGATCCTGTTATTAATTCTGAAAGAATAGCAGATCTCCAAATTTTCATTTTTTCTTTAATCTTATTAATCTTTCTGTTTTAAAAGTATGAAATAATTAAATAGCTGGTTTTCCCATCCCCATATTTTGGACAGTTTTATGTTCTCACTTTTCTAGTGAAGGTACCAATAGAATAGTTTGACAGGGACTGAAAAATCAAGCCACTTGGAAGATAATTGATTCTATTACACTTTAAAAAATTGAGACTATATTTATGACCTTGTCAATTACTATATTGAAACAAGAGTATGGAGAGAAGATGATCTATGGCATATTTTTAAGTTACATACATGAATTAAAGGTTGTCTAAAGAACAATTTATGAAACAAAATCAGTTAAGGATGAAAACATTGGTTATACAGTGGTTCTCAACTTTGCTAATGCTGTGATCCTTTAATACAGTTCCTTATGTTGTGATGACCACGAGCTATAAAATATCTTTGTTGCTACTTCATAACTTTAGTTTTACTACTACTATGAAATGTAATGTAAATATCTGTATTTTCTGATGGTCTTAGGTGACCCCTGTGAAAGGGTCATTTAACCCCCAAAAGGGTCATGAACTACAGGTTGAGAACCACTGTTATAGAGAATGGAAACACAGGATGAAAGCTTAGTTCAAGAGTGAAGTATGATGATATATGATAATACTGATTCTCACAATATTTTCAAAATTTTGTTTGATTAAAAATGACTGACATTTCAGTAATTGAAAAGAAAACCATTCAATAGTTCATAAATGAAGGTAAGAAATGTTGGGACTGGTCCAAGAACAAATTTTGAGAAGTGGTGTCTTTTCTTAGAGTAAAAAGTTTTATCTTTAAATGATTCCAATGAATTCAATTTGATTACAAGAAAAATCCAGTGCATAATAAAAGGTGTGAAACATGAGAAATATCTGTGGGTCAAATAAAAGACAATGTCTGAGTGTGCTGTCATGTATTATTAATACTTCTATGTAAAGAAAAACATACATGAATATTCCTTTTCCTTGATGTTTAGCTATGAGCTTCTTTTCATAGGAAATTAGATGGTATAAAGATGATTATTCTTTAGACAAAGCTGAGCATGACACAAAAGCTCCTGCTCTACTACTGAATCCTTGGAACAGAGCTGAGAACCACATATAGATCAATTTTTCTGTTCAAGAGCTGTAGGGGAAGCCAGACAGTGATGGCACATGCCTTTAATCCCAGCACTCGGGAGGCAGAGGCAGGTAGATCTCTATGAGTTCGAGGTCAGCCTGTTTTACAGAGCGAGATCCAGGACAGGCACCAAAACTATACAGAGAATACCTGTCTAGAAACACCCCCTCCCCCGAAAACAGAACTGTAGGGAAAAATGTCATCAGAGGAAAGTTACTATGGATGGTACTAGATGTCTCCCTATTACTGCCATCATTATTGGTAGATTGAAATAAAATATAAATAAAATATTTATAATTCTTTTGATTTATTTTGGGATTATGATATAATTATATAATTCCCTCCCTCCAGGCTTTCCTATATGCCCTTCCTTGCTCTTTCAAATTCATGGCCTCTTTTATCATTCATTGATTTTGCATATATCTATGTATATGTAGAAACATACACATTCCTAAAAATAACCTGCTCATTCTGTATAATGTTACTTGTACTTTTTTGTATTTGTTTTCAGAACTGACTATTTGTTATTGGATAGTAATTGATGTGCTCTTCCCTACGGATGACTAGTTCTCTCCCTCACAGCATTCCTTACTTGCCTGTAGTTCTTTGTCTAAGGTTGGAGCATCCTGGGCTTTTCCCCACCCACATTAGGATGATTTCTCCCATCCACAATGTCTATTGCTATTGTCCTTGTTCAGCTCATGTTTGGGCTGTCATATTGATGAGACTTTATGTGTGTACCTGTGGTGATATTTTATTTGTGCTTTAACAAATAAAACTTATTTGGGAATCAGAGGCCAGCTACTGAATTAGACATAGAGGCCAGGCAGTTGTGGCACACCCTTTTAATCCTATCACTCAGGAGGCAGAGATCCTGGATCTCTGTGAGTTCAAGGCCATACTGGGAACAGAGTCAGGTGTGGTGGCACACGCCTTTTATCCCAGCACTTGAGATCTCATGCCTTTGCTACCAAGTATTTGGGAAGCACACACATCTTTAATCCCAGGAAGATGGCAGGGTGCAGAAAGGTATATATGGCATGAGTAAATAGGAAGTCTCACTCTGGAGGCTGAAGGGGTAAGGTGAGGTTGGCTGTGGCTTGTTCTGTTTCTCTGATCTTCCAGCTTTCGCCTAAATATCTGGCTCCAGATTTTTTTTTATTAATAAGACCATTAAGCAATTCATGTTACATATACCTTCGTTACTAGAAAACAGAAGTTCATATCAAGCTTCCTTTTCCTCTGGCTCTTATAATCATTCTAACCTCGTCCACATGTTTCTTGAGCTTTGGGTACAAAAGACGTTTTGTGAATATATGCCTAACAGCTGTGCTTCACAATTCAACAATAAATTGTGATTAATTTATTGTTTTTCTGCAATGATTTCCTCCATCTGTTGCAAAGAGAAGTTACCTTATGAGGGGTGAGAAGTACACTTATCAATAGGTAAAAGAACAAATATCTAGCTTTCATGGTACCAGAAGATTCCATGCAAACTCCTAAGAGAGAAAAGCAACCAGCAACCCTACCAAGCTATGATGCCTGTGAACCAAAATAATGACCAGCATAGCACAAGTATCCTAAGGTGCTGTGTGATAATGGCACATGTACCTCAGTGGGGACCAATAGCTTTCCAATTGGACTTAAGGCCTGCTCAACAAGAAAGAAATCATGTCTGGCACTGGAAACCTGCTCATTTACCCAAGAATAGTGAATTTGTGGATCTTGGTAGAGAATCTACAACCACCACTTTATTAAAATTAAAGTTTTTGGCTATCAGACATATTACCAGTCAGAGAAAAGAAGTTGTATGGAGTTGGGCTGGAATGGAGATTAAGAAAACCTTAGCTTATGAAATAAATTTATCAACCTTGAATCTTGTTTCTAACCATTGTCTTTTTATTTGATTACATATATTATTTGATTTAGAAGTACCTCAGTTTTCTCCTTTCTGAAATGGGTTTAACACTGCATTATCATCTACTATTGGAATAGGCTCTGTAGTAGATGAAACTCTCAGGAAATGTTGACTCCTTTAATCCCCACCTCAGTTTAACACCCTTCAGTTTCTCTGTGGGCCATAAGAGATTCGAGGAGCAACAAGATACTGTTAAGTCACCATTAACTTCAACTTCCTTCAGTCAGTTTTTGCTTTACACCACAAATAATCGGTTAATATTGTCTTATATTCTAGAATTGAAAAGCACCTGCTAGAAACTATGAGTCAGCTAAGTTCATTTTCTTGAGGATTGTACTTAATATATTCAAGACAAAGTTTCCTTCTGTAAATACCTGAAATGGGATTTATTTTAGCAGATATTAAATATCTCAGTGAATCACAAAAGAAATGTGGGGAGAGCATCATGGAACTTTGAATGAACATGGGATTTAGAAAAGACTGGGGCAATCCTGCTCGCTGACATGTAGGCTTGAATAACATTTATTCTTAGGAGCTGCAGTTTTCCTACTGAAATAAACAACAACCATGCAACACTTCTATCTGATCAGTACCACCGCTTTATAAAGTACAAACAGAAACCTCCTCTTTTTCCTTATTGCCTGATGACTAACACCATATCAACTTCAAGTTTATCCTTCAAATCCCAGGGATCTTTCATAAACAGGAGGATAAAGGGTATCTGAATTTTCATTATGCATTCCAGATGTTTCTGAATCAACATATATTTATAAAGCCATGACTGCATGTCAGATACACTGCTGGAAACGTCACAGTTATCAGAGGGATGGAGTCTAGCTCTCACAGAGTTTAAATTTAGTGAGGTACATTAATAACTGAGAAATGAGAAATAAACAGTAAAATTGAAAAGGCATGTAAGAGATCTTTGGAAAATAAAGTAGGGTTAAAAAACTACTGGAAGAAGATGGCTGTTTATGTCCAAACAGTTCAGTAAGGCTTCTTTGAGAAGGTAGCATTTGCAGCATGTACGACTTTTAGAGTTTTCAAGTCATAAGATTTGGCTATGCTTGGCGTTTCTGAAGAAGGAAACGGAAAGCTCTATTAAATCTCTTCATGCTACCATAACAGAGTATCATAGACTTGGTAGGCTAAACAACAGAAATTTATTCTCCAAGTTCAAGATTGGAATGTTCAATATAGAATTTATTTGTAGGCATTTTCTCAAGCTTATAGGCTTTCCACCATGTGCTTACATGGATTTTCTGCAGAATGTACAATGTGTGTGTGTGTGTGTGTGTGTGTGTGTGTGTGTGTAAATTTAAATTTGTGCACTGTTTCCTGAGATCATATCTCATATTATTCAACTGATTAACAGGACTTAGAAGCCCTGACATGCATGATGCCTTTTGAAAAATGTAAAGCCAGCAGCCCAGTACTGCATTAGAGCTCTTCTAGTATGATTACATTTTACTTTACTTTCCTCCTGAAGGCCCTATTTCCAAAAATAATCATATAGGAGTGGGGAATTTCAATTTCAATGCATGCATTTGGAAAGGAGGCACAAATCAATCTCATAGCAGCTAGGAAAGCATAATTTATGCTAGAGGGATTAATACAAAAACAGTAAACCAGAGAGAGACTCTTCATCCGAAGTCACCTAACGTATTCTAAGGAGTTTTTTTTTTTTTTTTTTTTTTTTATCCTGAGTGATCTGAATAGGTTGAAGAATTTTTAAAAGATATTAACAAAATTGCAAAATTGTTTCCCAAAAACACTATGGTAACTCTGAAATATTCACTATAAAAAGGAAAAAGTAGCTATCATCCAAGGTTATAACCAATAAGATACATGTGTAGACATGTGAAAGGTGATTTCTTAGGGATTGCCCCATACAAGTATGGTATCTGAGAAATCCCATGGCAGACTACATGATACTAACACTGGAACACAAATTGTGTGGATCAGCTCAAGTTTAAAGGCCTAGGAGCTGAAAAAAGCTGAGGTGCTATTCTTAAGTTAAGGCAGGGAAATGAGCAACCAGAGGGACTGCTGATGGAGTTCTAGATGACTAAGACAGGAGGTGAAGGGTCAGGAGAGTACAGTTTACCTTCTGTATTTGTGCCTTTCTTGTCCCTGTCCTATAGGATGGTGCCCACCCTCATCGAGGATGTCTATTGTGCCTAGTCCACTAGACAAGCATGAGAGCCATCTCTAAATATGTCCTTAAAGATACACGCAAACTAGTTATTTTACAGATTTGTAGGAATTTTTTAATGTTTCAGAATTAACTTTTACAGAAGTAAAGAATCCAATTGAAAGAATACCCATTTTTTTGTTTGTTTGTTTGTTTTGTTTTTCTCTTTTGGGGGGCCTGCCACCCAAGTCCCAAAGAAATCACACATGGAGTCTTATTATTACTTATAAATGCACAAACTTAGTTTGGCTTGTTTCTTGACAGCTTTTCCTAACCTTAAATTATCTCATCTACCTTTTGCCTCTGGGCTTTTTCCTTTTCTGTATATCTTACTTTCACTCTTACTCCATGGCTGGCTGTGTGGCTGGGTGACTGGCCCCTAGCATCCTCCTCTCTTTGTTCTCTTGGTCTTTCTTCCTCTCCTCCCAGATTTCTGCTTCTATTTATTCTTTCTGCCTGCCAGTCCCACCTACAATTTCTCCTGCCCTGCTATTGGCTGTTCAGCTCTTTATTAGACCAATCAGCTGTTTTAGACAGTAACACAGTTTCAGAGTTAAACACATGTAACATAAAAGAATGCAACACATCTTTGTATCATTAAAACAAATGTTCCACAGCATAAACAAATGTAACACACCTTAAAACAATTTTCTACAACAAATACCTCACAGTCAAAAGTATAATTTGAATGAATATTACTGAGACAATGGCATACATGTGTTGGATGTGTAGTAAGACAGAGCCAGCAGGTGTTGGATAATAGAGTGGCTAGAATAGAATTGTAAGGGAAATAGAATCATAAAACATGACTAAACATTGGTTTTAGTTACTGGCTGAGTGGAAGAATCATTTCCCCAAATGGAAAAGATTAACAGAAAGTCATTTTAGGTTGTGCTAAATCCAGAGTTTTGAGATGGATTTATTGCATTGCCTTCACAGATATTCAAGTAAATTATCAAACAGGCAATTAGTCTTAAATCTCCAGCCAAGTGGAAATTGATGTTAACAACACAAGAGTGAGATGTTTATATATGTGAGCAATATTTAGATCCAATGAACCAAAAGTGATTATCAAGGGTTTACATTTATTTTGAAACAAAACTGGATTTCAACATTAGGCCTTTGAGCACAATATTCAGATGTCCTGCCTCAGAGGATACTCTACCAAAGTAAATCAGAGGTGGCTGTAGACATCAAAAGTGAATCAGTGGAGTGTGGTCTTGTGGTAGTTGAGAAAAACTGCCAAGAAGGAAATAATGTGAGATGATGCTGTAAAGGGGAGGGAAGGAACAGCAGGTATGTCCTAGATCTGGTTACATGGGGTGTGGTAGTTTGAATAGGGATAGCCCCCGAAGACTCATGTGTTTGAATTCTTGGCCCAAAGGGAGTACACTATTAGGAGGTGTGGCCTTGTTGGAGAAGATGTGGCCTTGTTGGAGGAAGTGTGCCTCTTTGGTGGCAAGCTTTGAGTTCTCATATATGCTCAAGCTACACCCAGTACACAGTTGTTTCCTGTGGAATAGGATGTAGAACTCTCAGATCCTTCTCCAACACCACTTCTGCCAGCACACTGCCATGAAGATAATGGACTAAATCTTTGAAACTGTAAACCAGCCCCAACTAAATGTTTTCCTTTATAAGAGTGGCATTGGTCATGGTGTCTCTTCATATCAATAGAAGCACTAAGAGAGGAGTTGTTACCAGGTACATGGGTATTGCTGTGATAGGCCAGACCATATTTTTGTTTGAAGGAATGTGGGCTTTGGGACTGTGGATTAGAAAAGCAGTTGACCACTTTAAGTGGGACTTAATGGGTCATCTTAGTAGGAACATGAAAGATAGTGATACTGAGGATGATTTGAACTGTAGGGGCCTGACTCAAGAGGTTTCAGAAGAGAAAAATGTTAGTATGTGACCTGTCTTGTGAAATTTGGGTAAAGAATTTGACTACTTTTTGCCCTTGTCTGAAAAATCTGCCTGAGGCTAAAGTGAAGAGGTTTGGAATAATTCCACTGGCAGAGGAAATCTCAAAGCAACCTCGTATTGACTCTGTTGTGTGGTTATTAGTGTTTACTCTTATGAAGATCTATAATGAAAAGAAGGAAGCTGACCAAGAAAAAATAGAAAGCAGTTCAAGGAGAAAAGGACACCAGGAAGTGGAATGCAGCTAAACCATCTATTCAAGGAGATAAACAGATTAAAGGAAAGCCTGATGTTAAATGGAATAAGGGGAGTGGTGATCTCAGGGCAAGATAACACCAAGCTAAGCTTCCATCTTGTGAAAAAGAATTAAAGAATAGTTTAGGTCTAGGTGTGGGAGTACAAACCTTTAATCCCAGTACTGAAGAGACAGAAGGTTGTAGATCTCTGAGTTCAAGGCCAGCACCTGGTCTACAGATAAATTTCTAGGACAGCCAAGCTTAGATAGTGAAGAAAACCATGGAAAACTGTTAGACTGACAGACAGGTAGGATGGATGCAGGACCGGTCCAGCTGTTCTCTCCCTGGGGCTGAGTGGGATGGTGAGTGTCAAAGGCCCAGATCTTCCCTGTCCACAGGAGAGAAGCACACTGAGCTGGGAGTCTTGTCAAAGCAGGAACTCGCTTTATTGCATCAGGGGTGGACTTATATAGGTTGGGGTGATGGGGGGGATGGGGTGAGGATAGCGGGCCAATGAGATGATGCTATCTCAGCAGTTACTAGGCAGAGGCATTTCTAGGTCTGGTAGACCGGACAGTTACTAGGTAGAGGCGTTTCTAGGTCTGGTAGAGCTGAGTCACGTCCGAAGACAGATCGCCAAACTTGAGCTAGTCTTGGGAAGGTTACACTGAGCCTCATGCCCGGGTCTTATGGGACCCAACAGAAAACAAAAATCTTGTAAAGATATAATTTAAACAAGAAGGCCATTTCCTAGCTCTAGCAAGCAGCAGAACTTGGCAGCTTTGGCCATATGGTTCTGGCTTTAGAGTCAAGGATAGAAGAAAAGGGTTCTAGAATCTCCCTCTGTGACTAAGGAAAGCCACGGAGGCAAGGCATATGGCAGGAATGTCCCTGCATAGAGGTTCAGTGAGGCCATTGTGTGAAACTATAATAGTTCATTTGAGACCCCAAAATGTTGGAGATGCCAGAGCCCTTGGATACCTGCTGAGGACAGCTGCTAACAGGGAGTAGAACTAGCCCAAGAGAAAGAAGTGTGTGGCAGTCAACAAAGCTGAATTGGAAATCTGCAGAGCACTTGGCATCAATCATTGAGATGCAAAATTTAGTTTGTCTAGCTGGTTTTTAGTCTTGCTCTGGTCCAATATTTCCTCACTATCCTCTCTTTCATCCATTTTGGAACAATAATGCATATTCTGTGCCATTACATGTTGCAAATATGTGACCTTTTTTTTTCATTTTGATTTTATAGGGGATTGAATGAATCTCAGATGAGACTTTGAACTTTGGACTTTTAAACATTGTTGAGACTGTGATAGACTATGGGAGCTTTAGAAGTTGGACTGAAGGCATTTTGCACCACGTTATAGCTACAAGACTATGCAGGCCAGGGAGTGGAATGTGGTGGTTTGAATAGGTATGGTCCCCATAGACTCATATGTTTGAAAGTTTGGCCCATAGAGAGTGGCACTATTAGGAGGTGTGGCCTTGTTGGAGTAGATGTGGCCTTGTTGGAGGAAGTGTGTCACTGTGTGGGCATGATTGGAGGTCTCATGCTCAAGCTAAACTCAAGGCACAGTTGCTTCTGCTGCCTGCAGATCAAGATGTAGAACTCTCAGCTTCTTCTCTAGCTCCATGTCTGTATACACACTGCCATGAAGATAATGGCCTAAACCTCTGAAACTAAGCCAGCCCCAATTAAATGTTTTCCTTTGTAAGAGTTGACTTGGTCATGGTGTATCTTTATAACAATAGAAACCCTAAGTAAGACATGAGGTTTATTGGACATTTTGTATAATGAAATTTCATTGGAGTGTGGCTATTGATTGCTTCCTTATCTGTTGACCCATCTTGGTATAGCCTGGGGAAGTATAAGAAACTACTGGTGTCTAATTCCCTAGCAATCTAATCTCACATCACATCTTAGTCTTGTGCTGAAATAAGGGGAGGAGTTTGGATATATTTCTGAAGATTGGGTCATTTTTAAAATGTTCTTCAGGTGATCACAGTATGTTAAAAACATTAAGAGTCAACAGTACAGAAGTTAATTCCATATATGTGAAGAAGTCTGAAGAAATATCATCTGGAAGAAAATTAGTTCTTATTTACTATTGATTAATTTCAATTGCATTTTTGTAGAAAATACTACAAAGTGTTTCTGTCTTTCTGAGATAGCCAGCATAAAGAGAGAGGATCCAGTGACTCAGGGTGAAGAGGAAACAAGGGCAGGAAAGGAAGTCCCTGGGGTTGGGAAGAACTTTTGCATGTGTGAGGTTTTGTGTCCTCTGTTACCATGGATGAGAATTGATATTTTCCTTCTCTGGAAGGATTATCTTGGCTGCTTTAGAGTGTGATTCTGAGTGGAAAAAATGAAGGTATGAAGAAAGCTCTGAAATTTCTATTAGCAATTTTTGAAAATTGTTTTCAATTTCAAATAATTTTTATATTCTAAAGAATTACAAAATAATTCCTCAGACATGTTTGTGCTTTAACCAAATCTCAGTTTCCCCTAGAAACATCATGTTTGGGCCATGATAGTCCAGAGTGTGGACAAAGTATCTACAGACAAGTTCAGCAATTATTTGCTTTCCTGCATGTGAAGGAAAATCAGTGAGCACCAGTTTCCCAGTTTATGCACAACACAAGGAAACACATACCAAACTGGAAACTTACTGCTTAGAATCTTATATCATAAATCATTTATATATACTTGGAAAAAAAGAGATGTTTTTGGCAACACTGGAAAATATACATGGGTATTTTTTTGGGGGGGGGCGGGTTTCAAGACAGGGTTTCTCTGTGTAGCTTTGCGCCTTTCCTGGAACTCACTTGGTAGTCCAGGCTGGCCTCGAACTCACAGAGATCCGCCTGCCTCTGCCTCCCGAGTGCTGGGATTAAAGGCGTGCGCCACCACCGCCCGGCTGGGTATTTTTTTTAATAAACAGTTCAGAAAACTTTTTTTGAAGACTCTAAATTTGATAGCTTTTGAAAGGGAAAATCCTTCCTTAGATTGTAAGGAAGTTATTTGAATTCCTAGAAAGTAAAATTCAAGGTTTCCAAGATTCCATCATGTTGGTTTGAGATTTTATTGTTATAGTAACTTGAAATTCATCTAGTTTGAGAGCAGAGTAGAACTTACTCAGGATGGTGATGCAAAGTAATGCTGTTTAAGGTTGTAGGAGCAGGTTCATTTTCTCAAAAGGCAGGAAAGAACTATTACCAGAAATCTTGGTGAATCCCATCAGAGCCATCATTTGGTACCAGGGAAATCAGCATCCTCTCTTAGAGTTCTTAGTCTCATTAATTAAAAAAAAAAAAAAAAATTAACAATAAACACAAAAGGAAACCCAGGACAAAGAATGGACTCAAGTGGAAGTTTGTGGACAGTTTATAGGCCTTGAAAAGGAAAACCCCAAGGTAGGCAAACTGTAAATCTCAAAGCTGCAGGGAGTGGGAGATTGGAGAAGGCCAACTGGCATGGAGGTCGACTGCATAATGAAAGGCAGTCACATGGCAGGGCGGGAACTTTAGAGAAAGAGTAAGGACATCCTAAGTGTATGTTAGGGAGTTTAAAACCGTACTTGGGCTCTGTCCAGCATCTGAAAGTAAGAGACTGAAGAGAAGAAAAGGAATAGTTATACCTTTCTGAGACATAACTCAGAAAAGCTGACAAGTTTTGCAAACTCCATGGGGGTTTGTAGGGACAGTATTGTGGGTGGGGGTCTATGAGAAGGGAAAACATATTATATGAAGGTGAACCTGACTTCCTTCCCATGGGGGGTAAGCTGGTAAATTCCCTGATCTGTCTCACTGGATTAACCCTTAAGGGAGGACACAGAGGCATGTCTCCACCTAGGGGTAGATTTCCATTCTTTACAAAAGAATCCAAGATCTAAAGTGAGCAAGCATCTGGCATTCCTTCTGCTCTGCTGGTTTACCCATGTGCTTGCAAATTGATCCCTGAAGCTTTATTGAGAAAGTTTACCCATTATTACAAAATTTGTACAAATAGTTATTCACATATGGATTCATTTGAGTGCCATTTGACATATTCTATATGTTGAAATCTGCCAACGTGAGACTGAACAGCTCAACCATTTCCATGTATTATATTATCATATGTTCCTTAAAATGTTTGCATAGTTCATTAAGAAACTGCTACTACGTAATTAAGAGAAAATACTTAAAACAAGTGCAAATGCATTATTTGTAAATAGAAAATGAGATTTGAAAGGAGTGTGGAAGCTTGTCACCCATGCTTGTGTCTTTGTGCACTGAAACTGCATGATTTTATTCCTTGTTCTTCCTTTTTTTACATACTTGAATTTTCATAGTAAAGATATTTTGCTCCAAAATTAAAAATATATGCATTTTATGGATGTCTTACTTACTGTTCTATTTCTATAAAGAGACACTGTGGCCAAGGCTACTTATAAAAGAAAGCATTTCATTGGAGAGTGCCTTACAGTTTTAGAAGGTTACTCCATGATCATTATAGAGGGATGTCTGGCAGCAGACACAGGGCATAGCATTGTAGTGGTAGCTGGGGCCTTACATCTCATCCACAAGTTGGAGGCAGAGAGAGAGAGTCTAGTCTCCCTAGACCTGGCATGAGCTTTGAGCTTTTTAAACCACAAAGTTCATTCCCATTGACATACCTTCTCCAACAAGGCAATATATCCTAATCCTTGTGGATCAAGCTTTCAAATATATAAGGCTATGGAAGTCATTATCATTTAAACCACTACAATGGATGAGCTCAAAATGTGAAAATCTTATATCTCCTTCCATTTACCTTTTTTTTTAGCCATTCTAAATTTGAAACAGGTATGAATTAAAATGTGAGCTTGATATTTCATTTAACCACTCATTAGTCTAAGATTATGTCTAAAATTATCATTAGGACATATTTTAACACTATTCCTAGTGGCAATAAGTTGAATTTTTAAAAAAGTTAAACATTTTACTATACTTTAATTCCAAAGTCACTTGGGATGATAGGAGTTGGGAAAAGTTGGGTCCTTTGTAAGCATAAGTCAGAGTTACAGGAAACAAAAATTTTCATGGGTCCTAGTGAGTTGGAAGTTATTTCTGAGAGCAAGGAGGTTTTAAACTGTACCTACTCAATGAGCTGAGGAACTGAAGTCAGAAAGACTTACCTTATCATCAGTTGACCACCAACCTTCTTTGTCCTTTCCCTTTGTGGTCAACCAACCTCACCCCCTTTCCCCCAGTCTTCCTGGAACTTTCTTGGAGGGCTGTCTGCACCAGGCTTTTTCTGTGCCCTTGCACTTAACCCATTGACAAATCAGAATTCTGCACCTACATTCAAATTAACCAACCAAATTAAGCAAAACTAAATGCCTAACCTACATGCTGATGCAACCATATTGACCATTTCTCAGGGAATAAAAAGCTATTTGGCAACTCATTTTCAAGACTCCTTCCTGCTTCAAGGATCTGTTCTTCCTTCTTCCTTTTTGCTTCGTTGCTCACCTTCCTCTGTCCTCACTCACCATTCTTCTCAAGTATGAGAAAACAAACCTGGGATCTGCTGACTCAGGTGATTTTGGTGGCCATTTGAATTTCTGGGATCTTGGTTCCTCAAGATAAAACCATCAAGACCCAAGAAGGGCTCTGTCATCCTCAAAGAATCCCACAACAATGAGACTGTTATAGAACCTAATAACAAACAAAATGAATTTCTTATGTTTTGTACATTTTATCCCCCAAAACATAAATGAATGAATAAAAAAATGCAAATTTTAAAAATATCCTACTTTTAGAGTAAATGAACATTCTACATTTCCACTATGCATGTTTTAAATTCCTTCAGTTTAGAAAATTCTTCTCAGAAGGACACAAAACACATTTTGGTCACAGAATAGTGACAAGCAACTGTTTCTCTTTCTTTCTTTTTTTTCTTTTCTTTTTTTTTTTTTTTACAGATTCCCCTCTTATTGCTTCTCCTGTCCCCCCCCAGGCTCCCCCCCAGCCCACCCCCTATCCTCTCCTCCAAAAGGGTAAGGCCTCCCATGGGGAGTCAGCAAAGCCTGGTACATTCAGTTGAGGCAGGACTTGTGGTCGGATGCCTTGACTCACCCTTGATGCAAGAGCAAACAACTGCTTTTGCAACATAGACACAAGACTTGCCTTGGATTTGGAAGTATAATAGCTTATAAGTGTGTCAAGTATATATTTTTAAGATATTTGAAGATTTCCTTTAAGTTTTGATAACAGAGCTATTTGGAGCTTTTCAAATGTGCTATCTTGCTTCATTTTGTCTGTTCAAGGGAGACTTTAGCCATGGGAATGTTGCCTTTGTTCTCTAAATTTGGTTACAAATGTACTGTGAGTTGCTCTATCAGGTAGATGAGTTCCTCTATCTAGCTTCCTCTCTCAGCTCAGATGGGTAAGGAGCTACTGTGCAGAGACAACACCCTTTACCACCAGCTTTCTCTCCTCTTAACTCTTATGTGGTACAGAAATTGAGGCTGTGAGTGGGACTAAACCCTCCACTTTGAATATTGGTCATATGATTTAACTGCATTTATGAAAGCTATTTAGAATTGTGGTATATTTCCAATATTCACTAAATATCATCTAAATGTATAAATCTGAGTAAATAAATATTAACAAGTCATTGTCCATAGATAGTTAAATACTGTTAATCTGGAGAGTTCAGGCGGCTGCTGGTTTTCAAATCTTAATTATTACTGACTTTGTGTCCTTAAAAGCATATGGGGAAATGGTTAAATGAATTTTCAGTGAAATGTGATCTGATTCCTCCTGCTTTGTACAAGGGAAATGGATGAGCAGTTAGAGCAGTTAGGACCCGTTACCAGAGACGAGGCTCTAAATTAAGCTTAGCTCTGAATTGAGAACTAATGAAAAGGGGACAAAATATGCATTACCTAATTATGATGTAATTCAGTAGAATCTATGTAATGTTGGTTTTGGGACTTAGCTATGCAAGTGATGGAGAGCACCTTCATATTTAATTGCTTTATTTGTTCAACTTCTAAACATAGAGTCCTTTCAGCTACCCATTTTAAAGAGAAGTGTAGTTTACTCAACAAAATATTGATTTGACACTGTTGTTCAAAATGACAAAAATACTAGCTTATTCTTCACATTGGAGGGCTCCTTAGAATTTTGACTATCCCTGTCTTAAGTATCTTTCAAAGAGACAGTGACCTAAAGAGCTAATCTAATAGATGAATAGTGATGTAATCCATTGTAATGATTAAATCTGATCAGTTATTTCGAGTACAGTCATTCATTTCCTGGACAGTCAAGGTCAGAACCAGCTCTGGGTGTTCTCAGAGGAACTATTCAAGTCTGATGAGAAGCTAATAGAGACCAGCCTGGGAACAAGAGAACAGTTGCACTCTGGGAAAAGAGGAATCAGTGAGAGTACACACGGCAGGGCAGTCCTTCTTGGGAGAGTCTAAATTCTGCTTTTTTGTTCACCCCAGGAGAGTCTAATTTAGGTCTTTTTCTGCTCATCCATGGTTTTCTTTCAATGAGCTATGATGGACAGAAACAGGTGTAGCCATTAACCTAGTGAATATATCACCATAAAAGGGCAAGAGCGGTATAGACACTGATGGAGGAAGACAATCTAAACCGGAGCCACCTGGAACCTGACTCCAGCAATCAATCAATATATTCTTCCTTTTCTCATTCACCTCACGGGGGTCACAACAACTTGACTTTGATAATGCAATTTTCAAACCACTTAGAAAGCAGGTAAATTGTGGGCTTTCTGAGGTGCTCTTAGGAGGGCATTTTTTTTCCCTAGCTATTTCCAGCTCCTCTATCTTGAAGGCTAGGACGTCAAACTACATGCATTTGAAGCAGTTTTGCTATTTCAAGGGAAAGGTTTCCATCTACTGGATTGTTTGGGTAATAAAGAGAGAAAGAGTTGACATTAGAGTTAGTGCCCATTTAAAGGGTTCATAATTCTAAATTTTGTTATATTAGAAAAATCTCATTACCAAACACATTACCATTTTTCAAAATATAATATAAATCAAACATTACATCGCACAAATTAATAGAAAAGAACATGTAATTTGCCTTTCTTTTCTCTTGCAAAAATGACATGCAGCATATGAAACAGTTAAATACTCACATAAGCTTCAACCCTTGGTAAGATAAATGGACCTGTGACATTAAAGTGGTGTTTCCTGAGCAAACAATATCTTCATTGTAATTCTCATGATTTGACTTCAGACGCTGATACTTAACGATTATCTTCTCATATATATGTACTATTGTGTGATTAGATTAACGCAGGCCCAATCCAAGTACCTGCAAAGTAGACCTTATGACTACACACAAAGTGTTTCTTAAAAATGTGGGGTAGTGTGCATGCACAGGAGTGCATTGCATGCTCGTGTGTGTGTGTGTGTGTGTGTGTGTGTGTGTACAAAACTGAATGCTTAAAATGGAATACTCAGGCTTTTATTATAAATCCACTTAACAGAATTATAAGAGTATATATACTCTTTTATAAATTCTTAAATTGACTATTTTAATTATAATACTATGAAATGAAGCAATAACTAATACAGAATGAAAACTTACTCATTTAAAAAAATCTTTTTCCCCCTCTCCCAAACTCTTCCCAGATACTCCCCTCTTTTACTATCGACCCAATTTTACATTCTCCCTCTTTTGAAAAAATAAAAATCCCAGAAAAATGAAAATCATAATGAAGATGCAAAAGACCAACACAAGAAAAATGCCAAAGTGTAACAAAAATTCCACCAAAAAAAACAACAACCCACAAACCACATATTGGATTTATTTTGTATTGATCAACTGTTCCTGGGCATGTTTATTAGTGGTTCAAAATAATGACTTTCAATGTGATGTTCCTATACATGTACAATACCTATTTTGATCACATTTACACACTGCTGCATTCTCTAGGACCCTCTATCTCTCTCACCATATCTATTTGTCTTTAACTAGATTTCATATATGAGATAAAACACTGTTCGAGTCTGTTTTATTTGACTAAGCATAATGATATCCAATTCCATCAATTTTCCAGCTAATACCTTGATTTAGATTTTTTGTGGTCAAATACACACACAGACACACACACCAGAGCATACACACAGTACACACACACACACACACACACACACACACACACACACACACACACACACACACTCACTCTGAAGGGAACGTATAGTGACCCCATAACCTGCATTGTGACAAACCCTGATAGGAAGCTATCTCTATTGCTTGCTGACTTTGATGTGTTGGGTATAGTCCCAGAGTATATCACATTTTAAAAATCTAATCCTCTTCTCATGCACACTTTAGACTTAGGTGTTAACTTGGATATTGTGTACAATGTTGATGTGAACCTGAAGTAGAAATGATTTTATTTATCTATCCAATAATATCCGTTATCTTGTTTAGTAGACTATTATTAAATCTGGAGGAAGCTGCCTTTCATAATGGCTGAACTAATTTACGGTTCAACCAGCTGTTCAAGAGGGTCCTCTTTCTCTGCACTCCCACCAACACATTATGTGATATATTTTTCATAATTGACATTTTAGCTGGAGTGACATGACATCTCATTGTGGTCCTGTTTGGAATTTTCATGGTAACTGGTGATGCTGGACATGTTTCTCAGTTGCTCATTAGCTGGTTGTATATGTTTATTTGAAAAGAGCCTATTCTAACTTATTGCTGACTTTTGTTCTGGTTTATTTTTTTTTCTTGCTGCTGAGCTGTTTTAGTGCCTTCATATTTCAGTTATTAACATCTTATGAAATGAACAGTATGTATTTACCTTTTCCTCCTCGCCAGGGTGTCTTTTCACTCTGGTGACTGTCTCATTTGAATTGGACAGAATCTTCGTTTCATGTGTCAGCTTTTACAATTGCTGCCCAGCTCTTAGGGTCATACACAAAGCCTCACTACACAGCCCAAAGTCAAGCATCTGTACTTATTCTCTCAGTGCCTTAGCATTTGTTGTGTGTGCTGTTATTGTTGGGGCTCTTGTTCTTCAGGCCTCAGACTTGGTGTTTACCAAAGACTGAACTTACACTTTATTTTCCTTCACAGCTGAACAGTATTCCATACTGTATATGGGTCATGTCTTCATTACCTTTTCTGAGTTGAAGGACATTTAGGTTGTATCCATTTACTAGCTATTGTGAATAGAGCAGCAGTGAACATGGCTGAGCAAATATCTGTGGAGTAGAATTCACACTCCTTTGGCCACATCCCAAAGACTGGATTTTTAGCTCTTTGAGAATTTTCTACACTTTTTTCTAGAGTGTCTGAACCAGTTTGTAATACAATGTACGGTGAAAGGGGGTCTGCTTTTCCCCTAAATCCTCTCATTTTTTCCAGCTGTTTTGTTGAAATTAGTCATTCTGGCTGGAGTAAAATAAAGCTTCAAAATTGTTTTGATTTAGTTTTTAGTTACTTCTTAGCCACTTTTATTTTTTTCTTTGGAGAACTCTGTGTTCAGATTCCAAGCTCATTTTTACATAGGACATTTGATTGTTTTATTTTGTCTTTGTTCTTTGAATTATTTATAGATTCTAGACTTTAGTCCTCTGACAGATGAATAACTAGTAATGATTCTTTTCCATTGGGCTTCCTCTTCAATGGATTGGTTCCTTTTTTTTTTAACTGTGCAGAAGCTTTTTAGTGTTATGAGGTCCTACTACTCAATTGCTGACCTTAATTATTGGATATATGAATCATTGTGGAACCGGAAGGAGGAGGAATAGAGAAGGGAATATCAGGGTAAAAGTTATCTAAAAAGCATAAGTGGGAAAAAAGGAGGGAGCAGGGCAAAATAATAATAAAGATATAGAGATATACAAGGAATTATCCTATTAACTATCTGCCTAAAGACATCTATGACACATGTAATTCTGTGTATAAATATCTGTGGATAGTTTAAATGAATTTTTCCATCTAGACTGACCTTGTTCCCCCAAGAGTCTTAGACTACCTAATATAAACACAAAAACAAAGTCTGAGAAACCCCCTTTCAAGTCGCTCAAGTGTTCAAGAGAGTCAAAGAACACTACAAGCTTTTGTTGTTGCTCTTAGTTTTCCTTCTCAGAAATGAAAGCTGTGTCTCTATCGCTAAAGCACAATTAACTTTAAATATGAGACCCAGAGGATCCAAGCTAGATATGACCTTAAAGTATGCTTTGTGAGTACTGGCTTCCATGGTATCAGAAGGTACCATGTAAACTACCTAAAAATGGAAGCAACCAAAAGTTCCACCCAACTATGATGCCTATAAAAGATAGCATCAGCTAGCACGGCACAATAATATTAAGGGTACAATGCCCTATGGTAACTAACAACTCTTTGGACTTAAGACCTGTTCAGTAGGAGGGTAATCAAGCCTATACTAGCTAACTATCCAGGGCTAATGAAATAATGGCTCTGTAAGGAAAATCTACAACTGCTACTTATCTAAACCAGCATAATTTCTATGTTCTTAGTATTTATCATCATATCCACAGATAAGTGTACTTCCCACTGCTTACTGAGGAAATTTCTCTTTGTAACAGAGAGAGAAAATTATAGAAAACCACAACTGATCAAAGTCCAGCGTTGTGAAGCCCAGTCCCAACTGATATAACTGCCACAAAATTCCTGCTCATAAGACTCAGGGATCATTGCAAAACTTGATGTGAACAAGGATGATACCAATAGACAAGCTGATATAAAAAAATAATGATTAGATATAAGGAATGTTGAGAGCAGTAAAAACCGTGTTCCCTTGGGAAAGAACACCAGTTGATTATCCAATACAAAATGATCAACCGTGAAAGCATACATAGAAATAATGGTATTACAGACTGAGCAGATTCTGCGTGTGTATTCACATACACACACACACACACACACACACACACACACACACACAAACACACACCATATATAATATACATATGTATATATATATATATATATGCATGTACATATATCCATGTAACAACAATGAATGAGAAAAGAGGCCATAAATTTGAAAGAGAATAGGGAGGAATATACAGGGAGCTTTTGAAGGAGAAATGGGTAGGAAGAAATGATATAATTATGTTAAAATATCAAAAAATGATAAAAATAGCATCCCCCAAAATCAAGTTGGCTTTACCTCAGAAATTCATGGATGGCTTGATAAATATAATACATGTACTTGAAGACAAAAATTTCAAGAACATCTTAATAGTTGCAGAAAAGTACTTTCACAAAAATCAAACATGCCTTCATGTCCCAGAGACAATAGGACTAAAGGGCATATACCTCAATATTATTGTATGTGTGTGTGTGTGTGTGTGTGTGTGTGTGTGTGTGTGTGTGTGTGTGTGTGTGAATATAATATGTGTGTGTGTTTGAAAACTTCAGCTAGCATCTTACTTAACAGAGAAAAATGAGGCAATCCCATCAAAAACAGGAATAAGACTGTACTGTCTACTATCCCAACTTCTTTTCAATATAGTACTTGAAGCATTAGCCAGAGCAGAAAGCATGAACAGGAAACTTAATGGATATAAATTGAAAAACAAGAAGTCAAATTATCCTCATTTATAGATGATATATCATACATAAAAGTTGCCAAAAGCTCCACTAGAAAATGTACAGAAATTATTAACTCTTTCAGCAACATGGCAGAATCCAAAAGCAACTTACAAAAAATGGTATCTCTTCTAAATATTAATGACTAGAATGCTAAGAAAGAGATCATGGAAACAGTTCCATTCACAATAGCCCCCAAAAATATTGAAGTGTTTAGGATAAACCTAACCAAAGAGACAAAGTATCTCTTCAATGGAAACTTTACTAAATCGCCGGGCGGTGGTGGCGCACGACTTTAATCCCAGCACTCGGGAGGCAGAGCCAGGCGGATCTCTGTGAGTTCGAGGCCAGCCTGGACTACCAAGTGAGTTCCTGGAAAGGCGCAAAGCTACACAGAGAAACCCTGTCTCGAAAAACCAAAAAAAAAAAAATGATTTAGAAAGACACTAGAAGGTAGAAAGATCTTACATGCTTATAGGTATATTGAATATTGTGAAAATTACCATCCTACCAAAAGCAATTCACAGGTTCACTACAATTCCACTCACAATTGTCATGACCTATCTAGAAATCCTTTCCAAAATTCATTTGTAAGTACAAAAAGTCCCTAAATAAACAAAGCAATTGTAAACAAAAGAGCAGTGATGGAAATACTACTATGCTAGACTTCCAGCAATATTCTAGTGCTGTCATAATAAAACAACATAGTACTACAACAAAACAAAATAAAACAACAAAAAAGGCATGTAGATTGATGGAACAAAACAGACTGAGATATCAATACATGTAATGGCAGAAACCTGATATTTGACAAAGATGCTAAAACAATATCCTCAGCAAATAGTGCTGGGAAAATACTGTGTCCATATGCACAAGAATGAAATTAGACTCATATTGTCAACCTAAATAAAAAACAACGCCAAATGTATCAAAGACCTCAATGTGCAACCTGAAATGCTAGAACTGCTTGAAGAAACATAAGCAGTTTACTATGAGAAATAAGTGCAAAAAGTGATTTTTCTGAACAGAACTCCACTTGCTCAGGAATTAAGGATAGTAATTGACAAACGGAATGTCATGAACTGAAAGGCTGCTGGAGACAAAAATAATCAAGTGAAGAGGAAGCCTAATCTCTGCCAACCATACACTGAATAAAAGATTGATATCTAGAAAATATAAAACTGAAAAAAAAATGAAGAATTAGTTAAACAAATGACCCAGTTCAAAACTGTGCTATAGATGTGAAAAGAGAGTTCTTAATAAATAAATAAAAATATCTAAGAAATATCTTTAGAAGTGTTCAACATTCTTAACAATTAGTGAAATGCAAGTTAAAAGTTCTTTGAGGTTTTTTTTTTTCATACCCCATTCAGAGTGACTAAGGTGAAGAAAACAATTGGCCACACATGCAGACAGCAATGCAAGGAAAGAGGAACACTCATTCATGTTGGTGAGAGCACTACCTAGTGTAGCTACTGCAGAAATCAGTATGGAGACTTGTCCAAAATACTAAAATTAGATCTACCATATGACCCAGTTATATCAACCCTTGACATATGCCCAAAGGACTCAATAGAGAGCTGTGGCAATACTCAGCCCCATTTATTGTCTGTTCATTGCAGCTTGAAAATGGAAGCCACCTAAATGCCATCAAACTGATGAATGGATAACAAAAAATATGGTGCATATATACAATGTAATGTTAGTGTTATAAAGTAAAATGATAGCATGAAATTTGCAGGTAAATGGATAGATTCAGGAAGACAAGCAGCATGTTGTCTCTTATTCATGGATCCTAGCTCCACATCTCCAGATTTGAATATGTAACTTGACACAAGAGCAGAAGAGAGGAAAGTAGAAAGGGACCATGGGGAGACTGGGGAAGTAGGAGCTCTAGAGAACAGAGAAGGCAGACATAGATGCTGTGAAGGGAGAAATGGAAAAATGAGGTGGGTATTGTAACTGGGAAATCAGGAAGGAGAGTAATCCAGAGGGAAACACAGACAAGGCAGACATAGATGCTGTGAAGGGAGAAATGGGAAAATGAGGTGGGTATTGTAACTGGGGAATCACGAGGGAGAGCAGTCCAGAGGGAAAGGATTAAGAAGAAATTTTAAAACTATAAGGATGTTTGAAAATTACAGCATAACATACTGTTTTATACATATAGTAAAAATGCATATAACGTATGTCTGTGTACAAATGTAAAGTTTAAGTGGATTTATGATACATTAGTTAATAATGTTCCCCTTGAGAGGCATAAACTATCTGACAAAACCTCCAGGGCCAGGAATGGGAAACCTCCCCCCAGTTATTAGCCAGTGAAGCCCAAGAGACTCTGAAATCAGTAGAGGTTATTTCCATTGCCCTTGATTGCCTTCCAGAGCTTGAAGGTGAGACCTATTGCTAAAGACACCATATACTTTGGACACAGGACATCAGTGAGTGGAGTTGGAACTGACCTGCAAGCCTTTTTCTGAGAACTAGCTCTTGTAAAAGTGCTATGCAAACTGCCAAAGGAGAAAAGGTATCAATAGCCATACACAGGGAAACAGATATAGAGACCCACAGCCTAGCAAAAGCTATTGGGGTCTAGCCCCTTGATAGCCTGTTCCCAGGGTCTGTGGAAAAAATCTGCAACCAGCTGATAATCTAATCTTAATGATATCAAATGAATATATGTACAGGAAACTCTTTAGATCATTCCCTTTATTCTTTTGAGTCACTTCTCTCTATATACAAATTCTATTCTGTTCTCTTACTTAGCTCCTTTCTTGCCTGATTTCTCTCCTTTCTTTATTCTTCTAAGTTCTCTCTCTCTCTCTCTCTCTCTCTCTCTCTCTCTCTCTCTCTCGTTCTTCCCCATCTAGTTCTTTCCCATCTCCTTAGTTCTTCTCATCTTATTCTTTCCCATCTAAACCTCCTCCACATGGTTCTTCCTCCTCTAGTTCTTCCGCATCTTCAATCTTGTTCTTCTGGTACTCTAGTCCTAAGGTCTCTGGGGTTTACAGTTACATACCCATGCAATAACAATGCTCTGGGTAAGGCAAGGTCACCAGGATTGAATTCCTTCTGGGTCAAAGGGAGTGGCGATAAGGTCCCCACAAAGAGCAATAATTGTTAGTTATCATTGGGGAATGGAATAAACTGAGGGTCAAATTTTGTTAATATCTAAGCAAAGGGGACTTTAATGTGCTCAAACTATATTCTTAGAAGTGGTTTGGTAAGGTGTTAGGAGTCTATCAGTGACGAGTGAAAATAAAACTGCCTTAATTTCCTTTGGCCCCTTATTTGTCCAAGCTATCTCAGCTGCTGCCATTTTCTGGCAGGGCAGGGGCGTACACTCTGTGGCTAGCAACCTGAGTCACAGCTTGAGCTACCTGGTAAGTGAAAAACCTTTAGTTCTGAGTTAGTTGATCTAGAGCATAGATAGCATTTGGAAGAAAGAAGTTTAAGCTTAATTAGCATATCCGCCAGGCCTTCTCAAACAGATAGTATAGATGCTTAAATCTGTTCTTAGAAAGTCTGGGAGACAAATTATATGTAATTTTACTTTGTTAAGGTTAAAACCCTCCTTTTTGAAAAAAAAATGGGGGAAGTGCTGTGGGATATTCTGTATGGCAAATGTGTTGCTGATTAGTCAATAAATAAAACACTGATTGGCCATTGGCTAGGCAGGAAGTGTAGGCGGGACAAGGAGGAGAATAAAGCTGGGAAGTGGAAGGCTGAGTCAGAGAGACACTGCCAGCTGCCACCATGACAAACAGCATGCGAAGATGCTGGTAAGCCATGAGCCACGTGGCAAGGAATAGATTAATGGAGATGGATTAATTTGAGCTGTAGGAATAGTTAGTAAGAAGCCTGCCACGGCCATACAGTTTGTAACCAAAAAAAAAAAAAAGAAAGTCTGGGAGATATCTCAGATAAGACACTGTCATCTGGAGAAGGTTCTGGCCAAATGTTGCTAATGGCAATAATTACAGAAAGGCCTGAAATTGGGGATCTTGACTGTGTCTCTGTAGTTAGCACAGTTGGAGAAGTTATACAAATATTTTAATTGTATAGGGGAAATTGTGCCCAATGAATGGTCAAACATAATGTTCTTAGGAAGGGAAAAGCTATAATAGCACATGAGAAATTCATAGCAGGAAACGGCTAATATTCAAAAGCTAGTATCACCAAGACTCCTTAAGACTTGGCTTTATCTTCTAGAAAGACCCTTGGCTTCTTCCAGGTATAGCTTTGTCATAGTCAGCTGAATTCCTACTTTATATTTCTGTGCCTGCAGCAACAGTCAAACATTAGGCAGAGCTCGGGGATTCCTGAGGAAGAGGAAGAGGAAGGATTGTAGGAGCCAGTGGACTCAGGGCAGCACAAGAAAACTCACAGAGCCAACTAACCTGGATTCATAAAGGTTCACAGAGACTGAACCAACAAACAGGGAGCCTGTGTGGGACTGACCTAGGCCCTTTGCATGTATGTTACCATTGTGTAACTTGGCCTTCTTTTGAGACTCCTCACAGAGCAGGGGCTGTCTCTGACTCTGTTGCCTGCTTTGGGGACCTATTCCTACTAAAGGATTGCCTCATCCAGCCTGAATTGAAGAGGAGGTGCCTAGTCCCACAGTAACTTGATATCACATACCTGATATCCATGGCAGGCCTGTTGGTATCTGAAGAGAAACAGAAGAGGAGGAGTGGATAGTAGGGAGAGGTGGAAGGGAGGAACTGGGAGGAGAGAAGAGAGGGGAAACTTTGGTTGGGATAGAAAAACAAAAATAAATAAATAAATAAATACATAAATAGCCACACACAGCTAAAATCCAACAAATCACAATAACCAGCAAGCCCAGCATGATGGCCCCCGTGGTGCAATGGTGGCATTTTTATTCAGTAGGTAACCAGAAGCTGTCTAGTTTAACATAAGGTCTGCTCAAATGGGACTGAATTTATCCCTGATACTGCAAATGTCACTGACTACCTAGTCTTGATTGGTCATAGACCTTAGAGAAGAACCTACTACTACTGTTTTTTGCAACCAATATAATTTATAACTGTATTCTAAATTGCAGTGAATAAAGGAAATTTCATAAGGTCTAACTACTTGATGATGAGTTACGGGCAATAAACGGATGTTTAGAAAGGGAGAATCCATTTTGTCCAAGGCTAAATTCCCTAGTAGGTTAGCCAATCCTAAGAGGTCATTTGTAAATACATGTATCAACACTAAACAGGCTCAGTAAATTAAATTTTTGAGTATGTGTGTCTGTGTGCGTGTGTGTGATACAATAAATAGAAGAGGTCATGAATTTTAGAAGTTGTTGGGGGTACATGGAAGGATTTGGAGAGCATAGAAGGAAGGATGGAGATGACATAAGTACAGGACTCATGTGTAAAATTCTCAAAGTATTTAAAAATGATTTTTAAATCAATAAATAATCTTAAAAATTCTAAGAGGGAGGCATGGTAGTAAGAATGACTCATTCCAAGGTATAAAAGGCTAACAGATGCTGTGGCTCACATGTCATAGAGCAGGATTCATCAGATGCCAGGGCTGGCATGATATCAAAATGCCCAACCTGGTCATCTACTTCCTTTTGTGAGGCCCCAGATTCTAAAAGCTTGACAGTCCCACACAAGAGCCACAAACAGGACTAAACACTGTGAGCATGAGCTGTGGTGGATGTCCCAGATTCAAACTGTAACAATGATTTTGCAATGAAGTTTTAAGCATCTTAATCTATGACTAAATTCACTGAAAATCAGTTTAAATTTTTCCTAATCTAGTAAAAAGAATGTCATGAAACTGAAAATGATTTTCATTTGCATTGAAAATACCAGTTAAGTGCAAACCATAGGGAAGTCCCTTATTAGATTTTTTTATTGAGCTGTATGGGTAACTAAAAAGAGACAATTGCAGATTTTTGCAATGTCACATGTTAAGATTTTTTGATGTTTTCTTTCTGATAGAGGCACTCTGAGAATGTAATTTTATTTATAACCATGAAATAGTTAATGCTTGGGTTATAGTTGATTCCAGATTCAGTTAAGTTGACAAATGAGACTGCCTATAATAGTAGGGAAGGGTTATGCTCACAGTGTTATGCAAATATTGTTGAATCTTGTTCCTTGCAGACATTATTACTGACAGAAGTCTTTAGTTTACAGGGAGCCAGTAGATGAATGCCTTCCAAGTATATTTGTCCTAGTGGGAATAATAGGCAAATAGGTATAAAGAAATACAACTTTCTTGGTAATAGCCAAAGAAACACTGCTTTCCTTAATCAACACTTTTCTTATAGATTATAAATAGATTGTATCAACTCATCCCACTCCTTTCATCTCATTCTATATGCTTCAGATGATCCTTCTTAGAAAAATGTTAGTCTACCTCTCCCTAACAATCAGTTACAGATTCTATGCTCAGTGCACTCCGCACACTTACCGAAGACTTTTATAATTTCACACATGTTCATTTTCATTAGTGTTAGTAAATTGATTATCCAAGTAAACATTCACTTGATTGGGGCTACAAAGTATACACAGTTGTTGTTCAGTATCCAGTCCCCTGTTTCCAGAATGGTTTATAATAGAATAAGAAGCACTGAAAATGTATGAGAAGGAAGAAACACACAAAGTTCTTTCCTAGAGCCGGGAATCACAGGTACTTTCATATGCACTTTCATCTTTGGAGCCTTAAATCTTTCATCTGTAAAAGGTCACTAATAACACAAATAATTAGAATTTCAATGCAATTTGTGATTTAATAATGACTCTAATGATCGACTTTTACTGCATTGAAATTTTCGGGCACCTGCCCTTTTCATCTTTTGACCAATGATTTGATATATTAACCTTTTGCAATAGGCGATGCCAGAGGATAGGAGAAATAACTGAAGAAGGTGAAAAACACTTTAAATTCATAAATTTAAAGAACACTCTCAGTGCTCTACAGCGTCTATATATTTAGATATCCCAGCTCTGTTATCATTCTAAATGTTTTCATTTTCTCTAGGCAAATCAAGCCTTACCCGAACAAAGACAATACTATACACATGTATTTCCTTTCAAAATGTTGGCATCCTGCCTTTCCCTTCAACTTCCCAAATACCCTCTTTGTAAACAAAGGGTTTGTTAAATTACATGGAAGTCTAGTCCTAGACCAATGACATTATAAGAAAATTATTTAGCTCTTTTAAGAAAAAGAAATTCCATGGGATAGAGAATTAGATTATTATGTAGGAGAGTAATTTTGCATCACAATGGTGCAGCTGACACAATTGGACTTTTTTCATCCTGACTGGATATTGACTTTATTTAGGAACTGCTGAGATATTGTCTTACCAAGCAGTGTTGAGTCTGATTTGAGAACTGCATCTGACGTACACAATAAATAAACTTTGCTTTGATATCTGCATCAATTCTTTAGCAGTGTTAGAAAAAGGCAAACACTGTATGGAAAACCCAAGAGCAAAATGTCACTCTACCCTTCACAGAAAGGATAAGTCAAGCTTATGCTTATTGGAATTGTTGTCACTGATTATACTATAGCAGCAGTGTACAGGGTCCCCAGGGGTGACTAATGATTCTTCTGTAGCCTTTTCCAGTGCTCTCATTTATAACAGCTTATGACAGATGGGGAAATTGGTTGACAATAGAGGCAAGAATAAATTTTACAATTGTTTGCTTAGAGCACAATCAACATGTTCTTTGTGAGCAGCTATAGATGAAAAAATCTTATTCCTGCTGTTCATAGTGTGGTATTTTAATTGAGATTGTGATTATGCAATTTGTATTCTTCTTTGTTAAAAGTGGCACATGTGCCAAAAACCTCTCCACTGCACAGTGTAGCCAGGAGAACAGGCATGTGCACAAGGAGTGGAGCTTCAGTTTCCTTTCTAGTAGTATTTGGGGGTCAGAGAAAACCCTTGTATTGAGACTTCAAAGGATGCCTTCAAGAATACAACTCGGAGAGGTCTGAAAGTAATGTACGATATACTTCTCACTGAAAAGGCATCTGGACCAAAGGAAGGGTTGATTTCCCACACCATTCATCTGATATACCACAGTCGTACACAGAGTCAGTGCAATAAGGTTACTTTGCTGTTGGAAATGATATGCCTCTTGACGTTCACATGTATCTTAAAATAGTAATCATAAGTGGTAAGAATTAGTGCACATTTGCATCATGCATTGTTTATGTTTTACGCCATTCCCTCAAAAAAATCACAATATCCAGAAGAACAGGCTAGTTTCATGTGATTTAATAGAGTAGGAATCAAAGACTGCTGATGATATATGACTTGCCCAGTAAAAGACAGAGCAAGATAAATCCTTAAACAAATTAACTAGTTTCTTGATAAACCATTATTTTCATTAATCAGAATTATATTTATTAAATTTCCCATGGTTGCATAAGATTTCTAAGTATTATGAATATGGTTTCTATTGCAAAATCTCTACTACATCTTATAGTTTGTCAGGATAGTCAAGAATTGACAATGTAGAGTTTCTTTGATTTGCACTGATGTGTCAAATAACACAAATCAGTTATTCCTTAGTAAATATAGCACAACAGACTTACTGTAGTCTTTCTGAATATTTTTCTAATAACATATATTTCAAAATCAACAAGACTTCTTTATTGGCTTAGCCGAAAAGAATAGTTTTTAAATGTAGAATAAATGGAATTTTTAGAAAAGCATTTGGAATTTCTGTTATGTCCTTTGTTAATGAGATTAACTAATACTTTTGAGACGAATTTATACAAACTTATTTCTTTTAAAATATTTTTGCATATACATTACAGATAACATAAATATATACATCCATTACTTTATATTCAACTTACCTATCATAAATATTAAGCATGCATTCTAAGTCTTTAATGAAAATACTTATTGACAGACAGATATGCATGAAAATGAGAAAGAATGAAATCAAGAATAAAGGGCACCATTGCCCCAGCAAACCTTGCAGGCAGGACAGGTTGTAGGTCGAATATTTTGTGACTGAGTTGGTGTCCCAGTCCCACCATGGGAAGCCTAGCCTAGTTACAGAAGATGGCTGGCTCAGGATCCAGATCCCTGGTTCAGGACACTAGGTGTCCTTGCTAGGGTAACCCTCATAAGTTCCAGGAAGTTTCCAATTCATGAAGTCTCTACATTACCCCCTAAATGCCCACCTATTCCAATTGTCTCTATCTGTACTCTCTGCCTCTGTCCCTCTTCCCCCACCTGATCCTCCCTATTCCCGTTCCTACCCACCCACAGTCCACACACAAAATCTATTCTATTTCTCCTTCCTAGGGATGTCCATGCATCCCCCTAAATCTCTTCTATTTATCTAAATCTCCTGGGAATATGGAATGTAGTGTGATTGTCCTTTACTTAACAGCTTATGTCCAATTACAAATACAAGCCATGTTTTTCTTGCTGGGTCTGGATTGCCTCACATAGAATGTTTTTTTTTTTTTTTTCTAGTTCCATCCATTTGCCTGCAAATTTCATGATGTCATTTTTTTTCTAAAGGATAAATAATACTCCATTGTGTAAGTGTACCACATTTTCTTTATCCATTCTTCAGTTGAAGGACATTTAGGTTGTTTCCAGTTTCTGGCTACTATTAACAGAGCTGCTATGAACATAGTTGAGCAAGTGTCCTGGTGGTAGGATGGGGTGTCTCTTGAGTATATTACCAAGAGTGGTATAGTTGGATCTTGTGGTAGATCAATTCCCAATTTTCTGAGGAACTGCCATATTGATTTGCATAGTGGCTGTATGACTTTGCACTCCCACCAGCAATGGAAGAGTGTTCCCCTTGTTCCACATCCTTGTCAGCATGAGCTGTTAGTTGTGTTATGGATCTTAGGCATTCTGACAGGTACAAGGTAGAATCACAAATAAGTTTGATTTACATTACCCTGGTGGCTAAGGATGTTGAACATTTCTTTAAGTGTGTCTCAGCAGTTTGGGATTCCTCTATTGAGAATTTACTGTTTACATCTGTACCCCCATTTTAAAATCAAATTATTTCATTTGGTGATTTCTTGTTTCTTGAGTTCTTTATATAGTTTGGATATTACCCCTCTTTTGAATATGGAGTTGGCTATTGAATAGACAGTCATTCCGTAGGCTACCATTTTGTTTTCTTAATTGTATCCTTATCCCTAAGGAAACTTTTCAGTTTCATGAGGTCCCATTTACTAATTGTAGATCCTAGTGCTTGCATAATTGTTTTGTTCAGAAAGTTGTCTCCTGCGCCAATGTATTCAAAGCTATTCCCTACTTTCTTTTCTAACAGGTTCATTGTGTCTGTTTTTATGTTGAGGTCTTTGATCTACTTATACTTGAGTTTTGTGCAGGTTGATAAATATTGATCTGTTTACATTCTTCTACATGAGGACATCCAGTTAGACTAGTACCATTTGTTGAAAATGCTTTCTATTTTCTATTGTGTATTTCTGGTTTCTTTGTAAAAAAAAAAAAATCAGGCATCCATAGTTTATAGATTTATATCTGGGTCTTCGATTCAATTCTATTGATCAACGTGTCTGTTTTTATGTGAATACCCTTAGACTTTCATTATTATAAAAATAAATAAATTTCACGCTCTGTAGTACAGCATGAAATCAGGAATGTTGATACCTCCAGAAGTTATTTTATTGTTCAGGATTGGTTTCGTTATTTTGGGTTTTCATTTTTCCATTTGAAATTGAGTATTGTCCTTTCAAGGTCTGTAAAGAATTGTGTTAGAATTTTGATGGGGATTTCATCGAATCTGTAGGTTGCTTTTGGCGGGAATGTCTGTTCTAACTTGAAGACCAAATCAGTAGAGGGAGCCCATGCCCAACACTGCCAGGATGGCCAGGATCTGGAAGCTAGACGGCTCAGGAACCTAGGGTAGAGTCAAACACAACTGACAAAAAAAAAAAAAAAAAAAAAGATTCCTAATGATATTCTGCTTTCTGCTTTCCTCATAGACTGGTGACTAGCCCAATATCATTAGAGTGGTTTCCTCCAGCAGCAGCTGATGGGAGAGGATATGAGGACCCACAACCAAACATTAGGTGGAGCTCAGGGAACCCCACAGAAGAAGGGGAGGAAGGATTATAGAAGCCAAGGGGTTGAGGACTCCAGGAGAACAAGACCCAGAGAATCAATAAGCAGGGCTAATAGCGGCTCAAAGAGATTGAAGCATTAGTCACGGAGCCTGCAAGCGTATGCACTAGGCTCTGTGCATACATGTTATGGTTTTTAAGCTTGGGGTCTTTTGTGAACTCCTAACAGTGAGAGTAGGGGTGTCTCTGACTCTTTTGCCTGGTTGTGGAAATCTTTCCCTCCTACTGGGTTGCTTCATTCAGTCATGATATGAGGGCTTGTTCCTAGTCTTATTGCATCTGGTTATGCTGTGTTCAGTTGATATCCCTGGAGGCCAGCTCTTTTCTGAAGGGAAATGGAGGAACAGTGGATCTTGGCAGGTAGGGGTTACTGGGAGGAGAGGAGTGAGGAGAGGCTGTGGTCAAGATGTATTGTATGAGAAAAGAATAAAAAAGAAAGAAAACAAAATAATAAAAGAGAACAATTGTCAAAATACTTCAATTAAACACTATTCAAGGATCTAAATGGAAATAGACTCACTGTCAATTAACTATGTTTTTTTTTTCTGACATTAAAATGGGAGAAACCTGATAATGGAAAAATTTGAAAATCTTAAAATATTAAAAGTTTTTCTCTAAAAGAATCATGTACGAGTGACTGATATTTTTGCTTAATTAGGTATAGAACATCAAGAAATAATAATATGAAAATAAAGTTAGGTTTCTCACTATTTTCAATAGAGAAGTATCTCAAATTCTGGAAATATGCTTTTAATTATTCACAATACACATTAACATAGTAAGACTTCTGAGAAGTTCTTAGTAAATACACCTATTAAAAATTGTTTTCTTTATTTTTTCTGTTAAATGATGACCAATTTCTATGTTGTTTTTATATATGTTACAATTTTACGAAAGTGTAAAATAAATTAATCAAATATCCTTATATTTGAAAATGTCTCTGGAAGGTTATATCAAATCTATTGTCAGAATTTTGCAAAGGGAATAATCAGGAAACATGTGAAAATTTGTTGTTGTACATGTGTTTTCTAATTAATATCATTACCAGTGCCATTAAGATGGTTGACATCATAGACATTCTTAAAAATGTTTTCTAAGGCCTGGCGGTGGTGGCACACACCTTTAATCCCAGCACTTGGGATACAGAGCCAGGTGGATCTCTATGAGTTCAAGGCCAGCCTGGGCTACCAAGTGAGTTCCAGGAAAGGCACAAAGCTACACAGAGAAACCCTGTCTTGCAAAACCAAAAAAAAAAAAAAAAAAAAAAAAACAAAACAAAAAAAAAAAGATTTCTAAGATTTTTTTCCATACCCCAAATTTTCATTTTTATGTTTCCTAAATTTTACCACAAGTTTTCTAAGAAATGTATGTTATTTGGTGTATCAAATTAGCAAGAAGAAGAAACGAAAGTGTGTATGTGTGTGTGTGTGTGTTTATTAAAGAGAATTTATTATTAGGTTGGGTTACATGATCCATGACTTAATAGTTCCTAGTCCCACAATAGCTGTCTACATACTTCACAGCTAGGTGAACCAATAAGTTCTCAGTCCAACAAATGAGAAGCCTCAATACATGGAGACTGATGATACAGAAGTGGCACAATAAAAGGCTGGAGAGGCTGCTGGGTGACTAGCAAGCTAGATAACAGCAGTAATGCAAATGCCTCTTTTTTCTTTAAATTTTGTTTGTTTGTTTTACATACCAATCCCAGTTTCCCCTTCCTCACCTTCTCTCACGCCCTCCCCCATCCCATCCCCACCTCCTTTCCTCAGAGACTCCCTTGAGGAGTCAACAAAGTCTGGCATATTAATTTGAGGCTGGACCAAGCCCTTCCCCCCTTTGTCTAGGCTGAGCAAGGTATCCCATCCTAGAGAATGTGTTCCAAAAAGCCATTTCATACACCCGGGATAAGTCCTAGTCCCACTGCCAGGGGCTCCCCAAACAGATCTAGCCACATAACTGTCACCCACATTCAGACAAATGCCTCTGAAAAACATAGCTTCATATATTGGTGTATTCCTTCTTCCACTTTTCTATCCAGGCTTCAAGATCATTGCATGCTCCACCCTTATCCAAGCATGTCTTCACCCTTCAGTCTGTTTCCCACATAGTAATCATCTTTAGAAATACTTTCAGAGTCACAAAGAGAAGTGTGGTTACTAATGTTCTACTCATCTTTCAATCCAACTGAGTTGTCAATCCATATCTATCACAGAAAGTTGCTTTAAACTATCAGTCAGGATACATTTAATTGTACATTAATTTAAGCAAACATTAATTAATTACTGACACTGCAGCTATCCAATGATTTCACAAGAAGGGAAACAAGTTGTATATGTTCAAGCAGTAACAAGTCTATCATGATTGCCTTCCCCACAGTAAGACACTATTGAGTGTAAAATACATCACTACTCCACAGATGTGACAATAAGATAATGGTCATAAAAATAAAGAAATGGTAATATCAAGCATCCTACTGAACGAGTTGTGCAGCAAACATAATTTGTAAGAACATTATGGATATGTTTTGGTTGGAGTCAATCATGTACTGAAATCTCCCAGCTTGTATAAATTACAAAGCTAGTAAAGTAGCTCCCAATCATACCACTTATGTATCATCAATATTTATTTCAATGAATTCAAGTTTATCTGAGATAACAATCACATTGAATATCAAAGGATAGAGAATTTCCTAAGTGGGTTCTGTTCTTCATGTTAATAGTTGCCATGTTTTATATCCACTCAGATAATGAATTTTCTATAGAGAATTCTCAAATTTTCTTTCTTTAGTAGAATATTGAATAACATGAATTTTTATTTTAAAAGAATAAGTGTCCTCTAAACATGTCATTAGAAGGATTCTGTTATTTCTGCTGTTTCGTAAGTTAAGTTCTGTGACTTATTTAACTATTTAAAGTCTCAATTTCATTCTTCAGTAAAGTGGAATCAATAAGAATCCACAGTGACATTATAGATATTTAATGAGTAGTGGTACACTGCTCTGTTTACTACAGAAATCTATTCCCATAATGAATAGTATGTCCCTTCTGCCCACATTTCTGAAGTACACTGTGGATGAATGTATGAATGATTGTTTTATTTGAAAGTGCTTTGAGATGGTCTTCTAAATTCTAATCCTGTAAGCTGTAATTAACAGATGATAGAGGGACACTTCTTCAGTTACACAACATTATACATAAAGCATTCACTGTAACAGGATTTTGGAACAATACAAAATGCTGACACAATGACCAGTTCAGAGTAGCTACTTTTTTTTTTTTGAAATAAAATAAAAACATTATCACAATGATAAATCTTTGTTCAGATATCGAAGACATGGAAGTGGCATCTAAATATACAGCTATATCATCCTTGGTTGATTCTGGATAAACTATAGAGCACACACAGGCAGTTCAAGTTGTAAGGTGTATTAGTATTTTCAGCTAAAGTATACTGAGCCAGGTGTTGGGGAGCAGACCTGTGACCCCAGGTCAGGATTGCTGAGGCAAGAAGGTATCCTACACAACACAGCAAAATCTGACATAAAACTAAAACCACATAATCAAAATGAATTGACATATCTGAGTCATGTTATTATCTGTACAAACAAAATAGTAAAAGAAAAGAGGAGCATATTTGGTAAAACACGAAAATAAATTTCAGATAATCAATTAATATCAAGAAAATATAAGGTTAAACATTTTAAATGATAAAAGGTACACTTAGGCAGTTTTGATATCTCAAGATATTACATGTTTTTGTAAGCACAATGTAAAGGGCAGAAAACACAAAAAGAAAGAGTGCATGCAAGTACTACTGCACATGTGTCTCCACTCACAGAGTACTACCTGGGAGAGTCGGTTCTCTTCTTACACCAAGTGGATTTGAGGAATCAAAGGATCAAACTCAGGTTCTTGGGCTTGGCAGCAATCATCTGAACTCCCTTAGCCATATGAAAGTCCATTATTATTTCAAATATATGTTGTTATTTTAAATTATGGGAATTTAAAATAATAAAGATACGCAATCCAACTCTGTCAAATAAAATGGTAAGCTAAAGAATAAAATTAAAATAGTTTATGTTTTGAAGGAAAATTGTCTTCTATAGTGCTGAAATAATCAATTTTAGCATATTTCTGGAGTGCAGGTGCATATGCAATCTTACCATGATGTCTCTGAGGGCAGGTTCTGAAGCTTTCTACAGATATCAAACTGCATACGCTCATGTTCTTGACATGAAACAACATAGACTCATCATATAATTGAAAGTCCTTCCATATCCTTTTAATGATCTCTAGATTACTCATAATGCTAATATAAATGCAGTGTAACTAGGGTTGTACTTCAGAGAAGAATCACAAAACGACTGCACATGTCCAGCATGGAGTGTCTTTTTCCAATAATCTTTACTTTATGGTTTATTGAAGCTTCAAGTGTCAGATCCTACAGATCCTACAGCCTAAAGTCAGTACATGAACTATCATATTTTCTTTCTAGAAATTATTCTTCTGAAATCATCAAGGATATTATAAAAACTGTACAAATTTCTTGATTATAAAGTATAAAATTGGAAATATTTTTAATGTTCAATTATGTGTCATAGTCAATGTTCTATTGCTGTGAAGACATATCATGACCACAAAAACTCTTATAAATGAAAGCATTTAATGGGACTTGCTTACAGAGGTTTTGTCCATTATCAGCATGGCAAGAAGCATGGTGGCACACAGGTAGACATGGTGCTGGAGGAGGAGCCAAGAGTTCTACCTCTGGATCACCAAGCAGCAGTAAGAGAGAGAGACTGGAACTGGCTTGAGCATTTGAGACCTCATAGCCCACTCACAGTAGCGCATTTCCTCCAACAAGGCCATGCCTCCTAATCCTTCAAGTAGTGACACTTTCTGATGACTAAGCATTCAAACATGAACCTATGGGCCATTCTTTTTCAAACCACCACAGTAAGGGACTTGTTAAATAAATTATCATGTTTATATGTTAAATAAATTATTGTTTTTGTTAACCTATAAAACTCATTGTTGTTGCAGCATTAAAACACCCAGCTAGAAGAGGTTGGGAAAATACAGGTATAAAAAAAAAGTAGCTAGATTTTATCAGTCCATACTATATGCATGTGCTGAAATGTCATGCTGAACTCCATTAATACGTATGGTTGGTGCATGTGAATAAATATATATTAGTTAAACTCCTTGAGTAATATAGAACATTTGCTTACAGGAGATTTTGGTTGACTTGGAAAATGTTGATGACATGCTGTTTTAGAAAAAGGCCATGTTGCAAATGCAAATTATAAATTGATTTTTGCAAGAAAAGTTGTATCTATATTTTTATATATAAATAAAAGTGCTTGCAAGCAACACTGTAAGGTTAATAGTGAAATACTACAGATGATCTTTACATTTGTTATATTTATTTTGTGTTTTAGTATTATTTGAAATGAATATGAACTTTATAACTAATTTTAAGAAACTTAGGAAAATTAATGCATAATAAAAATGCAAATTATAACAACACAATGATGCCCAGAGAGTTCCCAGGTAGATTAATAGCGTGACCAGCATGCCAGCATGCACTCTGTATTTTTGGTGATGACTGGGGAACCCTGTCTTGAAGCTGAGGACAGAAACTATATCTAGAGACAGCATAATTTATAGTCCATTTGTTTCAACTGCTATCAAAATGATCTTTGGTTAAAAAAGCTACTGTACGCATCTATGTTTTAATTTTTCATCAATTCATTGACTATGATATCTTTATTAATAAATTGAACTGATGTTTGAGGTGATGTCCTAGAAAATTCAGCCTCAAGACCTTCTCTAATTTTTATGTATGAATATGAGCCAGAGTTAAATACATTGAGCCATTCTTTGATACTTGGATATTGTTTATCTACAGACACTGTAAAATCTATTATGGCCACTAGACTAAAATTAGGGTAATAGCAGGAAATATGAATTAAACATATAATTACTGCATTATAGCTGAGACAATTAACGTGTTATTATAAATGTGTCCTGTGACATCTTGAGTGTTCAGAACTCTGAGTCATTTTCATATACATAATGAAAGAACAAATTCAGAGTGGATTAAATGAGAAGCTTTGAATTAAAACAACAAGAATTCAAAGCAAACTTCTGATGTATAGTACTAAGTACTATGAGATAAGATAATCATTAATAGGCTTTAAAATATCTTTTACTGTTATTATTTCACTTAAGAAAAAAGTGCAAATCTCTATTCATAACGCTTTGAGTGTCATTTCTCAAAGTAAATAACAAAATAAAAGGTAGTTTTCTGTTCGTTCTAAAGTTATCAAATATCAAAAATAAATTCTTCACCTAAACGTTAACTGCTTTACTCTTTTCATATGCAAGCACATAGTTAATATGACATTACTTCATACAACTCTGATTGGCTACATAGTCTTGACTGTTGTGCATAGAGAGGAGTGGGGATATAGCTCTTGTATCATATATTTTAAGTCAGTTTTTGATGTTTCATGTATTTTATTTTAATTAGTTATAATAACACTAGTGTATGTGGGACTGTACTTTATTAACATTTTCATAGTCTCACATAATAATTTTAATTTGTAAATTGTATTTTGCCAATTAGAGCACTAATGATTTACTTAAACATTCTGTACTCAAGAAAAACAACAACTTCTTCCTCCACTCTAGTGATTTTGCAAAATACATTCACATGTTTAACATTCCAAGGTTTAACATGGATTTAAGGCATTTTGTCCTCCTGTCTTCTGGAAAAGAGGAACCCAATCTCTAACACTTACTAAGTATCCACTGGGGAAGAACTTAACCTGAGATAATTATGATTTTCAATCTAACACTTGTTTAAAAGTTTGAACCACAATTGCTCAAAGTATATGAATTTGATGCTACTATACAACACATTTAGAAATGATGAAGGGCAGGTTTTTAATAAAATCTATCAACCAGTTCTAACAAAGCTACCCCAAGATCCACAGACTAAAATTCTAATGTTAGGTATGAGAAGCCCCCTTTAGTGTTGTTGGTCAGGGGAAGTCCAAGAGACTCCCAGGACATAAGCTAATGGTGTTGTCCTTGATTGCTTCACAGAGGTTGAAGGTATATCCCTACTGCTGAAGACACAGTGGAATTCAGACACATGAAACAGAAGCCCAAGCTAGATTTGACCTGAAAGTCTCCTTCCGAGAGACTAGCTTTTACGGTACCAGAGGTGCCATCGAAATTTCTGAGGGAAAAAACCAGCCAATAGTCCTAGCTATCTATAATGTCTGTGAAGTACAATGACCTACATGGGCGCAGTAGTGGTATAAATAGCCTAGTGGTGTAACCAGCTCTCTAACTGGATTCCGGGGGCGGTCAACAAGAGGCAAATCATACCTCATACCAGAAAACTTGCTAACTGGGTCCAGAAGTTTATAAATTTGGAGGAGAACCTACAACCACAATTTTACTAAAGTAGCATAATTTTTAATGGCACTTTGTACCCACAAGTTAGTGTAGCTATCCCCCCTCATCAAGAAATGTCTCTTTGCAACATAGGAAAACCATTACAGAAAACCACAGCCAATCAAAATTCAGAAAACAACTAATTGGGCCAGGCCCAGCATCAACTGATACACACATTCCTTCCTGCAGAGAAGTTTCTTAAATATGAAGGAAAACAACTCAAAAATAGCTTCAGGAAACTCCTAAAACTGATCACATTCTGCTGCGGGCCGCAGGAATATATGATAAGAATTTGGTTATGGCAAAGTCACTACCTGGAGGAATCAGGGAATTCCTCCAGAGGAAGCCAAATCCCAAGGAGTTTTTGGTGTTACTTGGCTTGTTATATATCAGCTGTATTCTGTTAGGAAAATCATGTGTGCCTTCATAGTTTTCCCAATTGACTTTTCCCTAAGAAGGGCTAACAGTGTGGACTGATCACTCTCTGGACATACACATTCCAGGTATTTGGAGAACAGCCTCAGGAAAGGCTTTCTCTGGAATCAGATATCTCCCTTAGCCACTTTCAAGGACTAGCAGTAATAACAGTCCACATGCAAGTCTCCTGATTTAAGGTAAATTCCACAAGGAGACACCACCTAGGTCAGGTGGATGTTAAGTAATAGCTTTACACAATTCAGCTCTGACCCCCTTTCTTACAGCCTTACTAACTTTATAGACCACTAACTCCTTACCTAACCACTTCTAGGAATATTTAGATAACCTCCTGCACTGACAGCTATGCTCAGCCAGAACCCCAGTTCAAGCCTCCCTGTAATTATCATCATTGGCAGCATTCGGCCAGGTCCATCCCCAGATGGAGGAGAGTACTTTATCAGAGATACCTCTGTATTCTCTAAGAACAGACTTAACCATCCAGGCTACCTGTTTGAGAAGGCCTGGTGGATGTGCCAATTAAGCCTTACTTCCTCTTTTCCCAAACCTTACCTGTAGTTCCAGATCTCCCTTTAACTATCACCAGAGGCATCTAGCTGTACACAGGTTGCCTAGCGACTGAGCACACTTTCCCCCACCCTGCAGAAAAATGGCAGATAGCTTGGACAGATAGGAGCCACAGGAAAAAAGAAGACAGTTTTATTTTCTCCCATTGACTTAGCAACTTACAGATTTTTAACATTTTCTACCAATCACATTTAAGATTATAGTTGAGCACTTAAGAGCCCTCTTCTTAGATATTACCTGAATTCAGCCTTTAGTTAATTCATTTCCCCATTGGTCACTTCCCTTTGGGGTTGCAAATGATAATTAACAGTTATTGCCTCTCAATGTGATTCTTATCACCCCTCCGTTTGACCCTGGAAGCCTGGCTTTATATACCAGGACTTCCAGGGCACGGGGAGTCAGAGAAGAGAAAAGAGAATGGAAGAACTAGACGGGTAAGAACTTGAGAGGAACAAACTGAGATGGGGAAGAACTAGATTGAAGGGCTAGAAGAGAGTACTAGAAAAATGAGATGGAAGATGAGGAAGAGCCAGATGGGGAAGAACAAGTTGAGGAAGAATGAGATGAGGAGAGAGAAGGAGATGGGAGAGAAGATGATATGGGAGGGAACAAGATGGATGAGAACCTAGAAGGGGCAGAACTAGATGAAGGAATTAAGATAGAACCTAGAGGGGACCGCAGACAAGTGAAGAGAGAAATCAGGCAAGAAAGGACCTAAATATGAGAGCAGAATATAAGCTTGTAACTGACTCAGAAGAATAAAGTGTATGGACTAAGGAGTTTCGCATACATAGATTCATTTCTTCTCATCAAAGATTAATTATCAGCTGGTTGTAGATTCTTCCCGGACCCTGGGAGGGGATTATCGAGGGGCTGGACCCCCTAGTCCCTGATAAGATTCGCTAGGCTGCTCCCTGCCAGAGTAAACAACAATGGTGAGAGTCCTTCTCAGATAAGCAATCTGCAAAAGCGACTCAGGCAAGTCAAGCCTTAAAGAAAACTCAGAGAGCATACCAGGTGCCAGGAAGAAGCAGAAACCAGCTGAGCTCCCTGGAAGAGGTTTAGACAAACTGAGTCATGTAGAAATAACACCCTGGAACCTGTTGAGCTAAGTGCATGCTATGCAGTGCGCTCCAGGTTCCCAGGCTTGTGAACTGTTACCCCTGCTGGGAGTGAGCTTTGGTGATGCAGCTGTCTTTGAGTCATTTCTGTTCCAGTAAGGAATTCCTTATTCATGTTCCTGTAAGTACCCCCGGAACATCACTGATTCACCAAGTTGTATACTTTGGTCTATTGCTGGCTCACATTTTGGAGTGATTAGATGTATGCAGAGCATCTCACTAGGTAAAGTTTTATCACATAAAAACAATCCACATAACTCCTGAACCTAAAGCTCAGGAAACATTATGAAATAGGAGGTAGAAAGATTTTAAAAGTAGGAGGAGCAGGAAGTTTGTGGTCTGCTGTGAGACACTGTCTCATACAAATATCAGGAAAGGTATATCCATGAACATGGCCACCCAAGCAAGACCTGAATAAGGACAACCAACAGAAATGATAACATGGAAGTAGGAAATCTCATGGGTCCCCAACCTGAGACAAAGAACTATAGATAACTTAGGAATGATGAGAGTGGGAGAAATCATCTTCTTCCCCTGGAAAAAGTCATCTAATTGGTTATCCAATACCACATCATCAGACCTAAAATTATCTATATACAAGTAACATTATAAGAACTGAACAGGTTGTATTTATATATCTGGGAGTGAGTATATGTGTGAACATAAATTTGAGGGACAGCAAGGAAGGTACTGGCAGGGGTTAGAGGAAGGAAAAGGAAGGGGAAATGATATAATTATAAAATAATTCCAAAAACTAAAAAGTTAAATGCCTACCTATGTGATATCATTGACTTATTAATCAGGTATGCAAACATGTCAATAATTTAAATAGCTCTATAACTCAATTCTAACCTCATTGTCAAATCCTTCTCAGAGTTCCTGAAAACCTCATTGGAAGATGTGCCATAAAACCTGCCAAGTTTTCTAAGTTTCTTTGAAAAGTACTAATTCATTAAGATATAATCAGTACCAATTTCTCACCCTGGTATTAGTCTATTTAGCAAATTTTCACTACAGTGTGTTTCTTTCTTCCCTTGCTATTTTCTTCATATCTTTTCGGGTAGAATGTAATCAAAGGTAGTGTGACTTCCTTCCCCTCTCCTCCCCTCCTCTCCCCTCCTGTCCCCTCCCTTTCTTTACCTCCCTTCCCCCTTGTATTTCTCATATATGTATGTATATATACATATATATATATGTATATATATATACATACATATATATATATATGTATATGTGTGTGTGTGTGTGTGTGTGTGTGTGTGTGTGTGTGTGTGTGTGTTTATGGAGGCTAGATAGACATAATTGTGGAGGTATGTGTTGATTTTTCTTATTCCTACATGGATGTTATTGCCTGAGACCTACTTACACAACAGCTTCTGAATCTCCAGGATTAACTCCTCTTTACATTTACCAATACAGAGAAAATAGAACTTCAACTTCCTAGTAGTTCCAACGACTTTTCTCAGAGTGTACTTCTTTCCTTTTCTATTCATCTGTTTAGGAAGTTAATTTTGTTTGAGTGCTTCTGAGGCCCTTTACTGAGCTAATCAAGATCGGGTTGTATGCAAGTTTGAATAATGGTGTGTCTTGATTGCCTTAAGTGCCATTTAAATTCTGGCCTGAAAAATATGCCCTGGGAGCTTGTAAGAAATGCAAACTCCCAGGTCTGAACTGGACTAACAACATTTTTAACAATATTCTCTGGTGATATAATTTTAGTCTGTGTCTCTATATGAAGCTAAAAAGGCATGGAGAGAAAGGAGTTTTGCCTCACACAAATTGAAAATCAAGGAGGAATAGTTTCTCAAAGAAAACTCATGTTTATGATAGAGAACAGATTGGATGTTAAACATGCAAAAGACACTAATATTTTTAGCCTTTTGTATTACATAGTAAGTATTGCTGTATGTTGGTTACTGTATTAGGCATTTTCCAGGAAATATTTAGTATTCATAGTATCCTATAACATATTAATAATGAGGTACTTTAGGCTTCAACAGATGAAATAGTGTATCCCAAATTCTTATTGGCAACGATCAAATGAAGCAATATTATATTATTAAGTCCTAATGAGTATAATGGAGGAAAGCTGAGCAAGTGAGGGATATAGAACTTGGACAAGAATGATGAGAGGAAATGATCCATTTAGAAAAATGCATGAGGGTGAGCCTGGAAAAGCAAAGTTTGAGAAAAGACATACACCAGGTAGAGAACAACTCAAAAGTCCTAGATCAATGTTCCAGACAGAAAGAAAGATAATTGGCTGGGAGTGAGCTAGACACTTCTGAAGAGAAGCAATGACAAAAAATCAATGCAGTATACCAATAATGAGACATTTCATGATGATTTTCAGGTGACGATCAGAGACGTCCAATTATTATGATGGAAAATCCCTGAAACCTTTTGAGTTGGGAAATGGTATTTGATTAGTTCGTTAAGTGTATTATTTTGAGTGCATGCAGTAGTGAACAAATGATCAATAAAAGTATCTCAGATGTTAGGAATGGGTTAAGAGGTAACTGTAATGGTAGGTCTAAGATAGAAGCCATAAAAGGCAGAAAATACACCATGAATGTAAAACAATAAATAATTACTTCTAATAGTTTGCCATGAGACACTGGTAGATATTTGTGCTAATCATGGAAATTGAGAGCCTAGGCAGTGAAGCAGTTAGAGAGGCCAGCTTTGGTCTTGGTGAGTTTGAATTGCCTAATAGAGATCACAGTGACATTGCTGGAGAAACCATTGAGCAAACGACTTTGGAGAGGTTTGGTTTAGAGATACAAGTTTGGGGAAAAAGGTGAATTGGTGTTTCAAACCACAGTACTCAGAATATCCTCATCCAGGTTCCATATCACAGTCACTGATATAGTCAGACAATCACACAGACATGAAAAGGTCCTGCTACCTTGTCGTTTCACCAGTGAATACAAGGCCACTACTACCCCTGCAGTAGAGGAATGCAGAGCTGGAGAGGTTTATAGCCACTCTTCAATCTTTATGACCGTGAGGAATGCATTTCCCTAAATCCAACGGTTTATTGATCAGACCCAGTCAAGTGTCCCAACCTAACTGGAAGACTCTCAGAATGTGAAGTTGTAGCATCTGCTGGATCCTAGTGGTTTCTATGTAGTATTTCATTTCTAAGTAGAAAAGTAAGGCTGTAGAACAACGGTTCTCAACCTTCCTAATGCTTGTAGTGACCCCACCCATAAATTTATTTTCACTGCTA